>NC_028351.1:31121444-31137653 GCF_000741045.1 Vigna radiata var. radiata | reverse complement strand
ATAGTATTTAACATGGAGGATCGATATGCTTAGAAGTAGTTAAGGTTGTGATTAACTAATGTTGTAGAATCTGATTGCAGTAGTATCTCTTATTAGAAGTTGTTTATATGCTTCATATCAGTATAACTTAGACAACTAACTAATGTAAATGATTAAAATTTTTATATTGTATTGATTGAATGATATAGATATAATATATAATTTAATTGAAAAAAGTTCAAAAATTAAATTCTAATTTTTAATTTTAATTTAATGTATAAATGTTATAATCTTCTCATATTATCAAATAAAAAATATTAATTAATTAATTAAAATTTTAAAAAATATTTTCAGAATTAAATCTATCTTAATATATATTAAAAAAAAGGATTGGGAGACCAACCAAGTCTCACTCAATTTTGAATTGAGAGGAATCATTCTGTTATGTGGAAAACGAGCAATAAAATGATAATAAGAAAGAGTTAGATTTAAGGACTAAGCTATAAACAAAGTATTTAGAAAAGGGAAATAACATCACTTCCTCAATCCCAAATGAGTTCAACAATCGTTACAAAATAAAAATAGACAAGAAAGAAACTTTTAAAGAAAATAAATGTGATAAAACCTTCTTCAATTATCTTTCTCCAAATCTAAGTGAAGTAAAATAATTCCATTTCCTCTGCCAAAAATAAAACAAATAATTAATTTCGCCAAAAGTAAAAACAACAAAACCTATATAATAAATACTGAATGACAAATTAAAATTTGATGTTATTGATTTTTTTCACTAAATAATACCTTGATAACCAGTAACAATAAATATGATGTATTAATATAAAAACATATATTGTATATACAATCGTTTATGTTTATACAAATGTTGGCTTTAAATGTGTTTTTTTAGATTTGAAATACATTCTGATTTTTATTTGGTATGTAATAAAAAATTACTTTTTGTTTCCTATCTCTTTTTTATATATTTTCTTGTTCGGTTAAGTATTTTCTGAAATATTTATTGATTTTCTATATGTTCAAGATATTTATTTTTTGGCAAATCTTTTCTACTAAATGGTGATATGTGAATTAGCAAACTAACTAATAACCATCGTGAAATAAAAAATAAGAAAAACAAAGATAAAAGCAATATTATGGATGAATACACGTGGAGAGAAAAACATGTTTAAATCTAAAATCTTTTAGTTACTTTTTGTGATTTTTTGAGATTCTATTTACAATAATAATATGATGGATGATTATTTATATATTGATAGTTAAAAAAACGGCAATTTACCATAAAAATGCCTTCATCTTAATATCACATAGTTAACATTGTTTATTAAAACAACAACAATAATAATAATAATAATAATAATAATAATAATAATAATAATAAAGAAAAAAATATTAAGTTTGTAACATAAGGTTAAAATATATTACCTGCTATGTTGTGCAATCTCTTCAAAACTTTCACTATTGTCATGACATAAAGAGCCTCTCCCAAATTGTTTAAGAACTTGAAATATGCATGACGCCAAGAAGGTATTATTAAGATTGAGCCAAACACTCCCCAAAAGCTTATAACAAATCCAATTGTCATACTTATATAATATTCACGATTGAAAATCAAATTGTCATCCTCTTGAAATTTAANNATTGGTCCTTGTCTTGCCACTCCATCAATGCACAATTTCTTTAATGGTGGTCCACAGAGATCAACATTATCTTCATATTTTGATGCATCGAAACTCTGTAATTGTGTGCCAGTTGGAATTTTTCCAGATAAATAATTATGTGACAAATCTAACATAGTGAGTCGATCAATTTCAGCAAGACTTGAAGGAATAGAACCAACAAGTTGGTTGTGTGACAAATCAAGAAATTCAAGTGATGATAAGTCTCCAACATTTAAAGGAATTTTCCCTGTCAATTGGTTTCTGGATAAATTCAATGAAACCAATCCAAATAAACCCTCTATTTCTTTTGGAATTTCTCCTGATAATTGATTGCTTGAGAGATCGATGCTATTTAAAAGTGACAATCCCATGTCTGTGAACATTTGTTTTGAACCTTTCCACATCAAGAATGCATTCAAATNNTATGAANAGTNACCCTTAATAGAACTGGTGTTGACCGAATATCGATGACCCCAATGAAAATCTCTCAAAGAAGACATTTGCACCATTGAGGAAAAATTTTGTACGCATTTAGGAATTTCTCCAGATAGGTTGTTTAGCGAGAGATCTAAGAGTTGAATTCTTCTTAGATAACAAACTTGCCATGGTAAATTTCCAGAGATATAATTGTTTCTTAAGCTTAAAAATTGCAACTCTGGTAATTCGTTCCTGATCCAATTTGGAATAGATCCTGATAATCTATTTTCTGATATGTCTATCATCACTAACTTCGTGCAATTCTTCAATATGGAAGGGATCATACCTGTTAAATTATTGCTTCTCAATAACAAAACTTGAAGTTCAAGGAGTGATCCCATTGAAGAAGGAATCTCTCCTAAAAACTTGTTTTGACTCATATTTAAGTAAGCCAATGACTTCAAATGGGTCCAACAGTCCGGAATTTGTCCAGAAAACTTATTATTTGAAAGGTCTAATTGGTATAAGTATTCAGCGACACCACTAGAGCATAAAAATGAAAAAGAATTTGTGAATTTATTGTTTGATAGATCAAGAATTATTGAGCCACGTAAAAATGGCGGAACATGACCTTCAAAATGATTTGATGCAAGACTAAGAGAAGAATAATGATTCTCTATTGGCAAATTTGGAATCGTACCTTGTAAATTATTACATGAAATATCAATACTCATCCAATTTGACAATCCAAATTTGGTCCAGAACCATTTTGGAACAGTACCTGATATTCCATTATTTGAAATGTCAAGGGATTGAAATACATTTTGTTTCTCTAGCCATTTGGGAAATAATGAACCAAGCTTGCAAGACCTCAAGCCAATATTAACCAATTGAAAAGTTGAAGCCCAATTTTGAGTAACGTCTAATGTCAGTAAGTTAGCTGACAACATCAATATCCTTAACTTTCTCATATTATAAAAATGAGAGTCAGTTAACACACCTTTCAAAGAGTTTGACATCAAGTTTAATACCTCAAGTTCTGTTGGAAATCGAAGATCTTCAGAAATTGTCCCATTTAGCTTGTTATTATCAAGGTACAATTTTTTTAATGATGGCAATAATTTGAGGGTGTTAGGCAAAGTACCGCTAATCTGATTGATACCGAGATCCAATGTTTCCAACTTTGCAAATATTGAGAAATCAGGTAATGTGCCATTGAATTTATTTTGACCAAGATACAGTTCTCGCAATGAGTATCTTGAACATCCAGACAAATGATTAAATATGGCCGTAAGATCTTCACTCAACTTATTGAAAGATAAATCCAATAACTCCAAAGTACATGTGCTCCCAAATGATTTTGGAACACCACCTTCTATAGAGTTAGATGCAATTGACAACTGCTCCAAATGAGATGGCAATCTAGTGCCTTGAGGAATCTTTCCACTCAATTGATTGTCAGAAAGATCAAACTTTTTTAAATTTGAAAATGCTGAAAGGTCAGGTATGGGTCCTCTGATTTGATTAGATTTCAAACTCAACTCTTGTAGTGAGTATTTAACACAACCACTAGAGATATTATGAAGAATTGACGAAAGGTCTTCGGTCATATTGTTTTCAGACATATCTAAAGAANGTAGGGTGCATATATTCATGAATGATTTCAAATCCTCACCCTTGAACCCATTATCGGAGAGGTCAAGGCGCTCAAGCAAATTCATGGTCAAGCCAAAGCAATATGACGTGGTACACTCCAAGAGGTTCGAGCTAAGTTCAAGCTCAACAAGGTTGGAAGTGGTGTTTGACAGCCACCAGAATATCATCGGGTGCGTGAAGGAGTTTTCAGAAAGTCTAAGGAGAGAAAGGGAAGTAGAAAAATTGAAGTTGGAAGGGTTGAATGAAAGGAGGAAATGATCGGAAATGCCACAATAAATTAAACTGAGTTCTCTTAGTTTTGGTAGCTTGGCAATGGTTCGAAGGCAGCTAGGAGAACTGTTAAAATTAGATATGGAATTGAAGGAAAGATGGGTTAAAGAATTAAGGTTAGATAACCATTGATCACTAGTGACAATTTTGAGAGCACTGTCATATCCTCCAAGATAGAGTGTATGCAAATTTGAAAGGTTTCCTAGTTGGGATGGAATGTATCCTTCAAAATAATTGCCACTGAGATCAAGATACTCCAACCGAGAGAGATTTCCAAGTTGGTAAAGTATATTTCCATTTAAAGAGTTATCACTGAAATCAAGATACTGCAACCGAGAGAGATTTCCAAGTTGAGGAGGAATTGAACCCTCCAAATAATTAACAGCAAGATTCAAATATTTCAAATGAGAAAGAGAACTTATCTGAGTTGGAAGTTTTCCGCTAAAATAAGATGAAGAGAGATCAAGATATCTCAAGTTGCTAAGAGAGCCAAGAAACTCTGGAATAGTGGCTGCAAAAGAATTGAAACTGAGGTCCAAATACTGTAACTGTCGCAACTCCACTAACGACTTGTGGATCTCTCCTCCAATGTAAGAGAAATCATAATTATTGCTAAGAGAAAGAGATTCATAATGAAATCCTCCGTGAAGGTCGAGGCTTATAATATGAGCGGTGAGGTTGCTGCAGAGAATCCCCTCCCATTGGCAACAGTCGGAAGTGGTCCAAGATGAGAGCATGCCGTAGTCATCGACAATGGCAGCCTTGAATTGAAGGAGTGCTTCCCTCTCCTTTCGAAGGCATCTGATATGGTGTTGTCCATAAGCAACCTGCAACACTACACTCACCACAAACATAAACATAATCACTTTTAGAATATTCATGATGATGAAATAGAGAGAGTGAATAGTATAGAATTAGATTCATATGTTTTCTGAATTAAGCACTGCCAATACCCACATTTATACTCACACCAACTCCTAAATTACCTATTTTTCTCACTCTTCTGCATTTCAATAATATCAATTGACTTCGAAGACTTGTGTATTTTCATTTTAAACGACAATATTATATGAAAAAAAATAAACATCAAACTCGTCCTTACAAATAATTAATGAATTGGAAGTTAATATTTGAAAACAAAATTAAGAAAGTGCTCTGAAAATTAAAAAAAAAAAATTGTAAGTTCCACTAAATATTTAGAAAATATTTTAATAGTGAAAGCTTATGTCACCATTTCTATATTGTTCTGTTCCTATAATATTGTCATCTCATATTACTAGCAAATGACTTTGTTATAGTAAATTAATTTGGGGTAATGGGACAAAATGAAAAAAATATTACCAAATTAAATTAAAAAGGAAACTTCAATAAATGTAGTCATTATTGGAAAATTAGACATTGGTCTTTATTCAAATATAATGACAAGGGAACCTTCCACTTTTCCACCTTTGTCACTTTCCTCATTATCAATGGTGGGAAATTTTTTGGGACAGTTTCTATTCCAATCAATTGACTTATCCGAAGACTTGTGAAACGAAAGGTAACTAACACGAACTTTGGAATTTTAAGATTAAACCACAATTTTACATAAAAAATAATCGATCAAATGTTTCCTTAAAAAATAGTGATAGAATTATAAGCCAATATTTGAAAGATAATAAAATTAAAACAGAACACTGAAAATGCATTTCGCAAGGCAAATGTTTTTTAAAAAGTTGTAATATTTGCAATAGCTTCTTTTATGAATAGCAATATGGATAATTTGACAAAGAAAGAGTTCAAATTAACACAGTCCAACAGTTTACAATTGAGTAACAAAATAAAGTTATTTATTTCCATGTACAAATAAAACATTATATAACATAATTAGGAAATTTTATATTTTGTGTATTTTTTATAAAAAAAATTTAAATTACTTTTTAAATTTTTTTTTTATAAATTTTTTAAGTTCTAGGAAAAAAATTATTTAAATAATAAAAATCCGGATAGGTCATAAGTTCGCTATAATAAATTGTCTTAGTTACAAATTATAAAAGAATATTGACAAATAAAAAAGGAAACATCCTTTTTTCTAAGACAACAAAATCTAAATTAATTAATATTTAAGACAACAACAACAACAATTCTTTGTTACTTTTTCAAATATGAAAAGTTGTAAACCTTGCTAATTTCTACTGTAACAATGATTATGTAATTTTGAAGATATATCAGTTCGATCCTTTTTAGACAAATTCTATTTCATTTTCACCATTTGTTTCGCATGAAAAATTACTAATTAAACACGTGATGGTATATTTTTAATTTTAATTATTTTTACATTATATTTGAATTATTTTAGTTTATAAGTGTTCTATTTCCCATTTAAATCACTGTGTTTTTTTGTTTTCTATTTGAATGATTTTATCAGCTTTTCTACAACATTTCCAACGGTGGAATAATAGATTCCGTTCCGGAATGGTTTTGGTTGCAATACAAGGAATGACAAAACTGAATATTTCATTCAATAACCTCAGAGGTACAATTCCAAATTTTCCCTTCGAGGTTACTCCTCGTTCTGTAGTCTTGTATTCAAAGTCCTGTTCCACCATTTCTTAGGGGATTAACATTTCTTGATCTATCTCAAAATAAATTTCCTGACTTTTCTTCTTTTCTTTGTGCAAATGGGACCGTTGAGCTTTAAGCTAACTTGACCTTTCAAACAACCTATTATTTGATATCGTCACTGCTTAGCCACCATCACTGCTTTGCATCTCACTGTCACTATCACCCTCTTAGGAAATTATGCACAATTCCTCTTAATCAAATTTGTGAGAGAAATATACAAACACAAAATAATGACAACCAAATTGAACTTTTGAAATTATAGTGCAAATATATTATTGATAAAGAAAAAATTTAGAAACAAATTCACTTTTCTCTCTCTTAGCTTATTCTTGTCTATGTCTTCTCTACTTATTTGAATGAATTGTAAAGGAATAAATTATAAATGTACACAAGCAATATTTTCGATTCACTTCATTTTCCTAATTTTAAGTTTTCTAAAATATTGTTGATTTTTCTCTTTTGTGAAACCCAAGAATTAAGCATCCTTAATTTTCTCTTAACGAGGATGCAATTCTTGGTTTAATTGACCAATTCTAACAATCTCTCACTTGAAGACTGATTTTAATCTATCTTCACACCTTGATCATTACACCAATCTTTTGTAGTATATTATTGTAGCAAGCCAACTGAAGTTGAACACAATTTTAGTTTGTCAATGGTTACCACTTTTGTTAACATGTCTGCTGGATTCTTAATTTCGAGAATCTTTCTCAATGTTAGCATTCCATCTTCAAGCAAAGATCTAATGAAGTGATAACGAACATCAATATGTTTTGTCCTAGAGTGAAATGTTGAATTTTATGCCAAATGTATTGCACTCTGACTATCACTGTGCAAAACACTCATCTCTTGGATGAATCCCAACTCTGTTAACAATCCCTGAAGTCATATTAATTCTTTACTCGCTTTTGTTACTGCTACATACTCAGCTTCTGTAGTGGATAAAGCAACAATCTTTTGCACTTGTGACATCCAACTAATAGCCACAATACCAACAGTGAAAATGTAACCAGTAGTACTTCTTCGGTGATCTACTTCACCTCCAAAGTTTGTATCTACGTAACCTTGTACTTTTAACTCTCCTTTGCTAAAGTACAAACACTTCTCTATAGTGCCTCGTAGATATCTCAAAATCCATTTAACAACTTCCCAATGAGCTTTACCTGGATTTGACATAAACCTTCTAACAACTCCCACTACATGACCAATGTCTGGCCTTGTACAGACCATCGCATACATGAAACTTCCAATAGCTGAAGCATACGAAATTTCAGCTATGGACTCCTTTTCCTTCTTTGTCTGAGGGGACTGTTCTTTGGATAAACAAAAATGATTGGCCAAAGGTGTGCTAACTGCTTTGGCGTCTCTCATGTTGAATCTCTACAAAGCACGATTAATGTACTATGCCTGAGATAGCTGCAAAATACACTTTTGCTTATCTCTTGTGATTTGCATTCCAAGGATCCTTTTTGCTGGACCCAAATCCTTCATATCAAATTCTTTTGATAATTGTTGCTTCAAACTTCTGTTCTCGTCCATATCTAAACTAGCTACTAACATATCATTAACATAAAGTAGTAAAATGATATAACTGGACTTATATTTCTTGAAGAAACAATAGTCACATTCCCAAGTTCAACAAAGGATCAATACAAATATACTGGGATTTACGAGTATTTGGTCTCCCCCCCCCCATATGCCAGTAT
Source organism: Vigna radiata var. radiata (assembly GCF_000741045.1). NCBI lineage: Eukaryota > Viridiplantae > Streptophyta > Magnoliopsida > Fabales > Fabaceae > Vigna > Vigna radiata. The sequence goes on along the minus strand of NC_028351.1, from coordinate 31,129,348 downwards.
ATATCACATTCAATGATGTATCGGAGATCATCCAGGGAGACAAGGAGTTGAATATTCCATTCTTCAACTCTGGTGCATGTAAGACAATTAATTTTGTCAACCATTATAGTTTAATTTAGATGCCTACTTTGTAACAAATTAACTTTGTTGTTATAGGTACATGGACACAGTCATTGTAGACCAAGGTCGGTCTTCCATTTACGGATTTGTTGAACCTCGGACCATTCAACGTTGTGGTAACACAGCTCAAATCAAACAAGATTATTTGCAAACATGGATGGCTGAGTCAAATAGAGACATATACCTTGTGCCATACATTGATGGGTATGTGTTGTTTTATGTAAAAGGTAATTAAATGTTTCCTTAATTAGTTTACTAACTATTTATGATGTTCCAAACAGGGCTCACTAGCAGCTGGTGGTCCTGATTCCCAAAAATAGTACAGTTGTCTTCTTCTGTTCACTGCAAAAGAAGATGAAAAATGACTTGAAAACCATGCTTCAAGGGTAAGTGTTTCGCTAAAAATGACTTTTAAATTCATGTCGGCCTTAACTTTTTATGATTTCATACTTATATTCATATTACTTTCTGTTTTAATGTAAATAAAGTAATGGGTAAATCTCGAGGTCAGCTAAATCAAGTCTTGTATCCCAAGGTTTGGTGCATTTATAGTTTTAATTCATTTACTATGTTATTCAATGATCTTAATTCTTGACTATATTTAGTTTGTCATTTTAGTGTAACAGACAGCTAGATTCATGGGAATGTGGCTACTATGTGATGTCTTGGATTAAGACCATCATTCGAGCTGGCATTACAGATAGCTGGAATGATGTAATAATCAGGCTTGCTTTAAAAACATCAAAAATCAATTAATTCTTTTGAACTTATATCAAACCATAATCAATATTTCTTAATTGTGCAACGCTTCAACAATTCATCTTCTTTACCCGAAGACACGATAAAGTAGTAGGAGTGGGCAACTTATCTTCTCCAAAAGTGGAACTAGAGCAAGACTTATTTTTGTTGTTTTCAATTACTTAGGTTTAGTTTAAGTTTATAATTTCATTTTTTTTTATCTTTGATTGAATTATATCTATTTATAGCTCAAACAAACAATTCTTTATTATAAACAATTGTTGTGGGATTTTTTTCTGAATTTCAGGTGTAGTTATATTCGAAAAATAAAATTTTTATTAAAAGAAATACCCAGTAGACGTCGGTTAATGTAAAACTCACGTCTACAGACATCAGTCAATGCACAACGCGACGTCCAATAAGTAACAGTTGACAAAACGATCCAGCGCGTACAAACGTCACTTTTATTCACCACTGACGTCTATGTTATCTTCTATTGTGGCTGCGCCTGACGTCTATTTAGACGTTGGTTGTGTACACATCCGACGTCTATATAGACGTCTATCATTACCTGACTGATGTTAAGTTAACGTCACTAGAATAGACGTCGGTTCCGTAAGGGACGTCAAAAGCCCAAAATAACCAACGTTAAACAGCATTTTTCCACTAGCGGATAGTTTTATCTCTTTACTACTCCATACCTCTTCTGGTATTTTGTGCTCCAATGGAATTGACAGACCTCGGTTGATTAAGTAAGTTGTTGTGTTGACTGCTTCTACCCAGAACTGCTTTGGTAAGCCTAATTGCAAATGCAATCTTCTGGCTCTCTCTGTCAATGTTCTAGTCATATGCTCTGCCACACCATTGTGTTGAGACGTACCTAGCACAGTCCTCTCCATTCTGATCTCGTGCTCATAGCAAAACTTCTTAAATTTAGTATCTTCATATTCACCACCATTATCCGATTTAAGCTTTTTTATCTTTAGTCCTGTCTCATTTTCTACCATGGCTTTCCAAATTTTGAAAGCTTCAAATACTTTAGACTTATTTTCAAGAAAGTATGTCCATACCTTCCTAGAGTGGTCGTCAATAAAAGTCACAAAGTATCGCTTACCACCAATGGATGAGACGATTGTTGGACCCCAAACATTAGAGTGAACAAGCTCAAGTCTCTCTTTCTTTGGGATTCTTCCACTTCTTTTTGAAAGCTTACATGTTTCTACTTTTCAAGTATACAATCTTCACACATGTCAAATTCTATTGATTGAAGACTTGGTAGTTTCCCCTATGAGTGCATGATCTTCATCCCTTTCTCACTCATATGACCTAACCTCCTGTGCCACAGGTTAGGATTTTCATTCATTGCAACTGCAATCAAATGACAAGCTCCTTTTGTCTTGTAGAGAGTACCACTCTTCCTACCACGAGCAATTGTCATTACACCCTTTGAAATCTTCCAATTATCACCATGGAAGACTGTTGTGTAGCCATCATTGGCCAAGTGGCCTACTGAGATTAAGTTCTTTGTTAGGTCGGAAATATGTCTAACATTTTTCAATTCCCATACAGACCCATTTAATCTTCACCGCACCTTTACCAGCAATCTCACAAGATTGCTCATTACCAAGATAAACTTTTCCAAGGTTTCCAAGAACATAATTCTCGAAGAATTCTTTCTGTGAGGTGGCATGAAAGGATGCTCTAGAGTCTAACACCCAAGACTCTTCCTTGTTCTCTAAAGAACATATCAATGCATCTTCTCCTCATGAGGTTGAAGCAACATTTGCTTCTGCTTTATCCTCGTGATTCTTGTGTGCATTCTTGCACTGGTTTTTGTAGTGTCCTACCTTTCCACAATTCAAACACTCATCTGTCTTTGAGTTTTGGAAACTACGGTGATTCTTAGAATTGGACCTTCTTTCCTTAGATCTTCCACATCCATATCCTTTGTTCGAACTTCTTCCTCTTGACTCTGTATGCAAAACTAAAGAGGTTGAAGATTCTCCTGACTCTTTCTGTTGAATCTCTTCATTAAGAATCAGATCACGAACATCATCAAACTTCAATTTATTACTACCTGATGACCTACTCACAACTATGACTATAGTATTCCAACTTTTCGATAGAGAAGACAAAAGTATCAAGGCTCGTACTTCGTCATCAAATTCAATTCCAACTGAACTCAATTTAGTTGTAACTATATTTAGTTCATTAAGATGTTGCGCTACCATTGCACCATCTGACATCCGCAAATTAAATAATCGCTCATCAAATGAACTTTGTTTGAGGCTAACGACTTTTCATACATACTCGAAAGAGCTGTCATACGACCCACTGTGGTCTTTTCTTTTGCAATATTAAATGCAACATTGCGAGATAATGTTAATCGAATAACTCCGAGAGCTTGTCGGTCGAGAAGAATCCAATCTTCATCCTTTATGTTTTCTGGTTGATGCCCCGAGAGAGGTTGATATAACTTTTTCTGATACAAATAATCTTCATTCTGCATCTTCCAAAAGCCAAAGTTTGTACCATCGAACTTCTCAATTTTTATCTTTCCTTCATCTGCAGTCATTTCTCCCACTTAAATCTGACTCCCTTTGAACCGTTGATTATAATAATAGCAACCATCTTTGATACCAATTGTTAGGAAATTATGCACAATTCCTCTTAATCAAATTTGTAAGAGAAATATACAAACACAGAGCCAAATTGAACTTTTGAAATTATACTCCAAATATATTATTGATAAAGAAAAAAATTTAGAAACAAATTCACTTTTTTCTCTCTTAGCTTATTCTTTCCTATGTCTTCTCTACTTACTGGAATGAATTGTAAAGGAATACGTAACATGTATTTATAAATGACACAAACAATATTTTTCATTCACTTCATTTTCCTAATTTTAAGTTTTCTAAAATATTGTTGACTTTCTCTTTTGTGAAACCCAAGAATTAAGCATCCTTAATTTTATCTCAACGGAGGATGCAATTCTTGGTTTAGTTGATCAATTCTAACACACCCTGCATTCGTTGCTCATTGTCATCATTGCCCTTCGTTTGTCTTTAGTGAGTATGATTGTCGTCATTTTTTTTTTTGCATTCTTATGCTTGTGTTTGTTTCTCAAATTAATATATTATTAATATTTGTTTTTAGAGATATTGTAGCATTATGGTAGGGTTGTTAAAATTTATCAAAAAACGTGCTGTTCATCCTTCTTTATTGTTGTTTGTCTTTTATGCTTTCAGGTTTCTATGATTATCTTGAAAATTTATTTTTAATATGAACCTATAATTTTCTAGTATGTTGGTTACTTTTTTGTATGTTAGATATGCGGGATTAATTATATGCTTGAATATATTGTTGTATTGAATTAGTTTTAGTTTTCCATTTAATATTTAATACAAAATTGATTACTGTCTCCAAGCTTTTTGAATAAACGTAATTTTTTAGAAATTATTATAAGAGGAGACGGTATTAATAATTTATCATATTAAATCTTGAATGGTTTGGTTGGACAGTTTAAAATAATCATTGTTTTTTGTTTGGATACTCTGTTTCTATTTTTGTGGTTGATTTTATATACTGGTTGTACATGGGGGTATGAAATAGAAACAAGAAAAATATTTAAAAAAAAAAAAAAAGCCAACCTTCGGTTTGAGTTATAGTCAATATTGAAGCGGACATAGGTATTCGCCTTTGATTCATGCCATAACCGATAATAAATATCTTTTAAAAAAATATACAAAAAAAAAAACAAACAAACAACTTTGGTCTAATTTATTTTTATAACTCAACTAGAAAATGATCTATGACACCAATTTTTATTTCAACCAAGGCCTAAAGTCTTGTAAATTAATTATTTTAAATTAGATAAGATTTATGACTTCAGTTATTTTTAAAACCATTGTCAAAAATCCATTTTTTATTTTTAATTAATTGTTCAATGTTTTAATTTTTTTTTAACTGAAGTGAAATGTGGACCTTTTTCTTTGGTACATAACTGAGGAAAAAAAATCATTTTTTGAACGGCAAATGAAGAAGTTGATGTAAACAAAGTTTCATCTTTGCAAACCGTAATCATAACACTCAATTACTATATGAATACATAATTTTTTATTCTGAAAGTACCATAAAGTCAATCATGTATTGATAAAGCATCCCAAATACGATGAAAATATCAAATATCATTAATTGAGTCATCTTTGACTAAGTCACAATAAACATAATTCATCACAATCAAGTTTAAACCATCAATAATTAAATATAGTATAAATAATCACAAATCATAAAAGACCATGTTTGTCAAAGTCTAAGTCAATAACGATGTTCTATTTCAGAATTATTGGAGGCATCGTTACAATAAGTCCCTCCACATTTCCACTTTGTCACTTTCCTCGTTATCAATGGTGGGAAATTTTTTGGGACAATAATTTCATTCCAATCAATTGACTTGAAGACTTGTGAAAAGAGAGGTAACTACCACGAACTTGAAATTTTTAGATTAAACAACAATTTTATATAAAAAATAATCGATCAAATGTTTCTTTAAAACATAGTGAAAGAATTATAAGTCAATATTCGAAAGATAATAAAATAGAAAAAAGTACTCTAAAAATGCATTACACTTACACACGGCAATTGTTTTTTAAAAAGTTGTAATATTTGGAATAACTTCTTTTATGAATAGCAATATGGTTAATTTGACATAGAAAGAGTTCAAATAGTTTACAATATGAATAAAACAATTAGGAAATTTTATATTTTGTGTGATTTTTTATAAAAATTTTTGAAATTATTTTTTTTAATTTTTTTAAATTTTTTTTGAAGTTCTAGGAATTTTTTTTTTTTAAATAATAAAAATCCGAATAGGTCATAAGTTCGCTATAGTAAATTGTCTTAGTTACAAATTATAAAAAAATATTGACAAATAAAAAAGGAAACTTACTTTTTTCTAAGACAACAAAATATAAATTAATTAATATTTAAGACGACGACAACAACAATTCTTTGTTACATTTTCAAATATGAAAATTTGTAAACCTTGCTAATTTCTACTGTAACAATGATTATGTAATATGAAGATATATCAGTTCGATCCTTTTTAGACAATTTCTATTTTATTTTCATCATTTGTTTTGCATGAAAAATTATATTTTTAATTTTAACTATTTCTACATCATATTTAAATTATTTTAGTTTATAAGTATTCTATTTCCCGTTTAAGTCACTATGTTTTTCTGTTTTGTAGTCATCTAAATTTGAGGGTCATTATACATTAATACTTTTCATTGTTTGTCATATCATGCTTATGTGATGGGTTTACTTTACAATTTTCCAAGTCCTCGCCATAAATGGCACTCCAACTCCTAAATAATATTTAATTAGTTAAATATATGTATATCTATTATAATTAAAATCGGTAAACAGAAAATTTTCGGATAAAATTTATTGTGGATTAATGTTTTTTAAAATCAAAATATATATTCAATTTACATAAAGTAATAACTTAATTTATGTGATGCCTGAAATAAACTATAAATTACATGGCTTCCACAATGAAATTGCTATCAAATAAAACGAAACGGTACAGGTTTTATAGTATGAACACAAATTTGGTATTTGTAGAATAAATCAAATCCTGAAAAGTCTTAGGGCAATAATTCTATTCCAATCAATGGACATATCCAAAGACTTGTGACAAGAAAGATAACTCACACGAACGAACTTTATTTTTAGATTAAATGACAATTTTGTAAAAAATAAGCCATAAAATATTTCCTTAAAAAATAGTGACAGAAATATAAGTCAACATTTTAAAGTTAATAAAATTAAAAGGCAACTTGGAAAGTGAAAAGGAAAAGAGATATTTAAATTGTCTTAAGTCAAAACTGTTAAACAATACGAGATTATTGAGTGTGATAGTAACATGTGCAAATGTTTGAGGAATCAAAATAAAGATAAAATTAAAGACAAAAGATGAATAAAGTGTATGCAGGAATGTGAATTGCAATAAATTAATTCAAATAAACTATCACTTAGAAAGAAAGCTCTGGAAAAGTAAATGTGTATACAAAATAAAACATAACTTATGATGGAAACATAGAGCGTTTAATAGCAAAACTTTGTTATATCTAGTCATTATCAGAGAGAAAAGATGGACTATGATGAAAAATTTGTCTAAGTGATATAAATGATAACCATACATACCTTCTTAAAAGTGACGGCAACTAAAAAGTGACACATTCAGGTAATTAAAAAGCGACACATTCAGTAAACGAAACGAATGTACATGACGTTTTTCCATGATCATTTGGTTAAGGAGGTGTACATTAAAGTTCTTCCAGGTTTTGAAACCATTGACCCAAATTTAATTTGAAGGTTGAAAAACTCATTGTTTAACTGGAAACAAGTTCCTCTGTATTGGTTTGTGATAATGCTAATTCTTACCACTATTTAAGCATTATTTTAGTGACAAAATCAACTCCTTCATAGCTTTTACTTTGTTTTATCCTCACATTTAGTGTGTTTTCTAGTTTTCTTGTGTTTATTTAGTATATGCTTTTTTTACCTCTAATCTCTATGTTTGAGTGTGTAAAATAAAGGAATAGGAAGCAATTCTAGTGGAGGAAAACAAGCAAGAACTCAAGGGAACATGTTTTGGGACCATAATTGATCAATTTGAAGCAAATACCCATGTTGGACGCCTTCGGAATCGCGCAAAAGCCTGAATTTTAGAATACTGTCAAAGTTGTCCGGGCTGGGGCGCCCCCAAAAGGGGGCTGGGCGCCCCTAGCTGCTGATTTTCTGCAGATATGGCGCCTGGGCGCCCCTGGCTGCTGTTTTTCTACAGATTTGACCCCTGGGCGCCCCTGTGGGGCGCTGAGCGCCCTTTGATTCGCTATTTTGTGTTTTTATGGCGCCCGGGCGCCCTAGAAGGGGGCGCTAGGCGCGACTTTCCGCTGATGTGTCAAAATTGGGTTATTTAAACATGGATCTCGCGATTTTTGGGGATTCTTCTCCTCCTACACTTCATTCTTCACCTA
>NC_028351.1:31103234-31117049 GCF_000741045.1 Vigna radiata var. radiata | reverse complement strand
ATACACTATGTTAAATTCCTTGCACACCAACTGTTCGATAAAATACCAAAAAGAGTTTCTTGTGTTTTTGTGCACTTTGATGTCTAATTGAGTTAGAAAAGGAAGAATTGTCATGTGTTGTACAAGTCTCTTGGGAAAACGATACCTGGTCTTACCAGTTTTATTTCTTGAACGATTTGGTACACTTGCCAATGAGTTAACAGTTTGCAATAGCTTCTTTTATGAATAGCAAGATGGTTAATTTGACATAAAAAGAGTTCAAATTAACAAAGTCCAACAGTTTACAAATGAGTAGCAAAACAAAGTTATTTATTTCCATGTAAAAATAAAACATTATAAAATAAATACCGTTAGGAAATTTTATGTTTTTTGTGATTTTTTATAAATTTGTGATTTCCTTTTTTTTTAATTTTTCTGTATAGGTTTTTTAAGTTCTGCGAAAAAAATTATTTAAATAATAAAAATCCAGATAGGTCATAAGTTAATTCCTATGAAATCAACGTTGGTAGCAGTATTTGGGGCCGAAAAAGGAGACCATATGTTATCTTTTATTTCTTTTGGTTTGTATTTTCTCATCCATATGTTATCCTCTTTTGTCTTTTGCCTCATTACAACCATAAAAAGACCTTTTTGATTTGAACATGCATATGTTTTGAGTGTTGATATTAGAGGTTTGCCAAGTCTATTTGTTGCTTGCTTCTTGAGTGCATTGAGTTGAAATTATTTACCCTAGATACTTGAGAAATACAATGATAGTGCATCTGTGAGGTTTTGTTGCTTTTGATTTACCTATTGAGCATGATTGATTATTTTTCCATGTCTTGAATTGCTTGGTTGATTTCCATGAGTATCTCTGCTTTCTCTGATTATCTGTGTGATGGATGTTCTTTACTCCTTTTCTCTTTCCGAGATTCATTGAGGATTGTGTAAACCTATTTGTTTTCTTATGTGTCTTTTTGTTTCGGTGCGCGGATGTTGTCACTCTCTTGTTGTCTTTTGAATTGTTCCTTGTTATGCGTCTTGATTTTACCCAAGAATGCAAAAGACTAAGTGTGGTCTATTTTAATGAATCATTATTTTCTATTATTCACTTAGTTTTCCGCATTGAATCTTAATAGTGAATTGTGTTTAGTTCTCCATTATTGTCTCATTTTCACTATTTGGGCTTGATTTGACCAGTAATTCATATTTTTAATTAATTTGGATTATCTGAATCTAATTATTTTAATTGTTAATTACAGGACAATTTTGAAATTATGATTAGGAATTCAAACGGGCTACCACACCATTTAATTTCGTTTTGTAATGTTAATTACTTAGGCCACATTTGTTTTGCTGCAAAGAAACCTATCAAAAGTTTGTAAAATTTAAATGGAGAAACTGAAAATCACTTTTTTAAAAATGGGGAATCTGACTTTTATACCTATTTGTAATGGTTGGAACATATCTAAAACCATTAAAGCATGTTAAAACATCAATTATACACCTATTACTATTTGATAATGTAGACCCTGGATTTTTATTATTTAATATCACTGAACAAAATAGTACCAAAAACATTTAGTATAGCTATGTAATTCGGTCATGCACTAAGAGGAATAGAGTCACCCCATACTGGACCACGTGTGAAAATGAATGGACAATGAAAATTTATGCAGAATGGATCATTATCATGCCAAAAACAGTCAGTGTTGCACAACTTGAAGAATTATCGAGGCCACACACATTGAAGGTACGTTTTTGTAATCCAGAATGACTTAGTTAAGCCAATCACCACTGAAAAAAAATGATCACGACTCTAACGTATAGTATTTAACATGGAGGATCGATATGCTTAGAAGTAGTTAAGGTTGTGATTAACTAATGTTGTAGAATCTGATTGCAGTAGTATCTCTTATTAGAAGTTGTTTATATGCTTCATATCAGTATAACTTAGACAACTAACTAATGTAAATGATTAAAATTTTTATATTGTATTGATTGAATGATATAGATATAATATATAATTTAATTGAAAAAAGTTCAAAAATTAAATTCTAATTTTTAATTTTAATTTAATGTATAAATGTTATAATCTTCTCATATTATCAAATAAAAAATATTAATTAATTAATTAAAATTTTAAAAAATATTTTCAGAATTAAATCTATCTTAATATATATTAAAAAAATGATTGGGAGACCAACCCAGTCTCACACAATTTTGAATTGATAGGAATCGTTCTGTTATGTGGAAAAACTAGCAATAAAATGATAATAAGAAACCGTTAGACTTAAGGACTAAGCTATAAACAAAGTATTTATAAAAAGGGATAACGTCACTTCCTCAATCCGAAAGGAGTTCAACAATCGTTACAAAATAAAAATAGACAAGAAATAAACTTTTAAAGAAAATAAATGTGATAAAACCTTCTTCAATTATCTTTCTCCAAATCCAAGTGAAGTACCTCTTCTCTCCAAATCACAGCCCTTTCCATCTTAAACAATAATTCCATTTCTTCTCACACCTATAATCCAGATTTCCTCTGCCAAAAATTAAACAAATAATTAATTTCGCCAAAAGTAAAAACAACAAAACATAAATAATAAATAGGGAAGGACATTAAAATTCGATGTTATTAATTTTTTTAACTAAATAATATCTTGATAACCAGTAACAATAACTTGATGTATTAATATAAAAACATATTTGTATATACAATCGTTTATGTTTATACAAATTTTGGCTTTAAATGTGTTTTTTTAGATTTCAAATACATTCTGATTTTTATTTGGTTTGTAATAAAAATTTACTTTTTGTTTGCTATCTCTTTTTTATATATTTTCTTGTTCTGTTTAGTATTTTCTGAAATATTTACGGATTTTCTTTATTGTCAAGAAATTTATTTTTTGGCATATCTTTTCTACTAAATGGTGATATGTGAATTAGCAAACTAACTAATAACCATCGTGAAATAAAAAATAAGAAAAACAAAGATAAAAGCAATATTATGGATGAATACACGTGGAGAGAATAACATTTTTAAATCTAAAATCTATCAGTTACTTTTTGTGCTTTTTAACATTCTATTTACAATAATAATATGATCAATAATTATTTATATAAAAATGGCTTCAATATTGATCTTAATATCACATATTGTTAAAACTTTATTAAAATAATAATAATAATAATAATAATAATAATAATAATAATAATATATTAAGTTTGTAACATAAGACCTGCTATGTTGTGTGCAATCTCTTCAAAACTTTCACCATTATCATGACATAGAGGCTGTCTGATAAATTAGTTAAGAATTCGAAATATGCATGTCGCCAAGAACGTATTATTAAGATTGAGCCAAACACTCCCCAAAAGCTTATAACAAATCCAATTGTCATACTGATATAATATTCACGATTGAAAATCAAATTATCATCCTCTTGAAATTTAACAATTGGTTCTTGTCTTGGCACTCCATCAATGCACAATTTCTTTAATGGTGGTCCACAGAGATCAACATTGTCTTCATATTTGGATGCATCGAAACTTTGTAATTGTGTGCCAGTTGGAATTTTTCCAGATAAATAATTATGTGACAAATCTAACGTAGTGAGTCGATCAATTTGAACAATACTTGAAGGAATAGAACCGACAAGTTGGTTTTGTGACAAATCAAGAAATTCAAGTGATGTTAACTCTCCAACATTTGAAGGAATTTTCCCTGTCAATTGGTTTCTTGATAAATTCAATGACACCAATCCAAATAAACCCTCTATTTCTTTTGGAATTTCTCCTGATAATTGATTGTTTGAGAGATCAATGCTTTTTAAAAGTGATAATCCTCTGTCTGTGAACATTTTTTTTTAACCTTTCCACATCAAGATTGCATTCAAATCATACGAATAGTTAGCTGACATATAATTAGTGTTGACCAAATATCGATGATCTTGATAACCTCTCCAAAAAGTCGTTTGAGCCATTAAGGCAAAGTTTTTTATGCATTCGGGAATTTCTCCAGATAGATTGTTTTGCGAGAGATCTAAAAGTTGAATGTGTTTTAGATAACAAAATTGCAACGGTAAACTCCCACCAAAATAATTGCTTCTTAAGCTTAAAACTTGCAATTGCGATAATTTGTTCCCGATCCAATTTGGGATAGATCCTGATAATCTATTTTCTGCTATCTCTACCATCACCAACTGTGTGCAATTCTTCAAGATGGAAGGGATTTCACCTGTTAAGTTATTGTTTCTCAATAACAAAACTTGAAGTTGAAGGAGTGATCCCATTGAAAAAGGAATCTCACCTATAAATTTGTTCTGACTCATATTTAAGTAAACCAATGACTTAAAATGGGTCCAACAGTTTGGAATTTGTCCATAAAACATATTATTTGAAAGATCTAATCGGTATAAAGTTTCAACTACACCACTAGAGCATAAAAACTAAGAAGAATTTGAGAATTTATTGTTTGATAGATCAAGAAACATTGAGCCTCGTAAAAATGGTGGAACATGACCTTCAAATTGATTTGATGCAAGATTAAGACTAAGAGAATAATAATGATTCTCTATTGGCAAATTTGGAATCGTACCTTGTAAATTATTGCATGAAATATCAATACTCTCCCAATTTGACAATCGAAATTTGGTCCAAAACCATTTTGGAACAGAACCTGATATCCCACTATTTGAAATGTCAAGGTTTTGAAATTTGTTTTGTTTCTCTAACCATTTGGGAAACAATGGACCAAGCTTGCAAGACCTCAAATCAATATTATCCAATTGAAAAGTTGAACCCCAATTTTCACTAACTTCTAACGTTAATGAGTTATCTGACAATATCAAGCTCTCTAACTTTGTCATATTATAAAAATGAGAGTCAGTTAACACACCTTTCAAAGAGTTTGACTTCAAGTATAATTCCTCAAGTTCTGTTGGGAATCGAAGATCTTCAGAAATTGTCCCATTCAGCTTGTTATAATTAAGGTACAATCGTTTTAATGATGGGAACAATCTGAGGGTGTTAGGCAAAGTACCGCTAATTTGATTCAAGCTTAGATCCAACGTTTCCAACTGTGAAAATATTGAGAAATCAGGTAATGTGTCATTGAAGTATAGTTCGCGCAATGAGTATCTAAAACATCCAGACAAATGATTAAATATCACTGTGAGATCTTCATTCAACTTATTGAAGGACAAATCCAGTAATTCCAAAGTACACGTGCTCCCAAATGATTTTGGAACACCACCTTCTAAAGAGTTAGAACTAATTGACAACTGCTCCAAATGAGATGGCAATCTAGTGCCTTCAAGTATCTTCCCCGTCAATTGATTGCTAGAAAGATCCAATATCTTTAAAGATGAGAACACTGAAAGGTTGGGTACGCTGCCTTTGATTTGATTGTTTCTCAAACTCAACTCTTGTAGTGAATATCTAACACAACCACCGGAGAAATTATGAAGAATTGACGAAAGGTCTTCGGTCATATTGTTTACAAACATGTATAATGAACGTAGGGTGCATATATTCATGAATGATTTCATATCTTCACCCTTGAACACATTTCCAGACAGGTAAAGGTGCTCAAGCGAATTCATGGTCAAGCCAAAATGATTTGATGTCAAACCCTTCAAGAGGTTCCTACTAAGGTCAAGCTCAACAAGGCTGGAAGTGGTGTTTGACAACCATTGGAATATCATCGATTGCGTGAAGGAGTTATCAGAAAGTGTAAGGACAGAAAGGGAAGTAGAAAAATTGAAGTTGGAAGGGTTGAATGAAAGGAGGAAATGATCGGAAAGGCAACAATGAATTAAACTGAGTTCTCTTAGTTTTGGTAGCTTGGCAATGGTTCGAAGGCAACTAGGAGAACTGTTAAAATTAGATATGGAATTGAAGGAGAGATGGGTTAAAGAATTAAGATTAGATAACCATTCATCACTTGTGACAATTTTGAGAGCACTATGATATCCTCCAAGATAGAGTTTATGCAAATTTGAAAGGTTTCCTAGTTGGGAAGGAATGTATCCTTCAAAAGAATTGTAGCTGAGATCAAGATACTCCAACCGAGAGAGATTTCCAAGTTCACGAGGGATTGAACCATTCAAATGATAATTAAGAGCAAGATTCAAATATTTCAAATGAGAAAGAGAACTTATCTGAGTTGGAATTTGTCCGCTAAAACCACATGAAGAGAGATCAAGATATCTCAAGTTGGTAAGAGAGCCAAGAAACTCTGGAATATTAGTGTCTCGAAAATCATTGAAACTGAGGTTCAAATACTGTAAGTGTCGCAACTCCATTAACGACTTGTGGATCTCTCCGCTGATGGAACGCCGAGAAATAGATCCATAATAATCGTCAAGAGAAACATAATCATAATAATAGTCTCCAGGAAGGTGGAGGCTAATAATATGAACGGTGAGGTTGGTGCAGCGAATCCCCTCCCATTGGCAACAGTCGGGAGTGGTCCAAGATGAGAGCATGCCGTTGTGATCGACAATAGCAGCCTTGAATCGAAGGAGTGCTTCCCTCTCCTTTGGAAGGCATTGGATATGGTGTTGTCCATAAGCAACCTGCAACACCACACTCACCACAAACATAAACATAATCACTTTGAGAATATTCATGATGATAAAACAGAGAGAGAGAGAGTGAATAATATAGAATTAGATTGATATGTGTTCTGAATTTAGAACTCCCAATGCCCACATTTATACTCACACCAACTCCTAAATAGCAACATCTACTTTCCATGCTTTTGCCTACCACGATTTTACTAAGCTATAATGACTAAGCTTATGCATTGCTTTAATTTCAAAGAATTAAATTATTCTGCATTTACTTTTTGTAATAAAAACAGAAGACACCTCTTTCGCTGTATTATTACACACCGCCATTTAATTTTTAAAATTAAAAATCTAATTAAGACAAAAAGAAACGAAGGACATATTTAAGAAAAATCGTCGAAAATATAAACAATGTGAATGATTAAACCATAAAAAAACAAGGTGAGCCCACTAAACCGAGGATCGATATAGTTTGAGTCAGAGCACCAATATAAGTTTTACAAAATTTAATTTAAATTATTTTTATAAAATGATAAATTTTAGATTTAAGACTTAATTTAAATATTGATTTGAATTAAAACTTGATTCGAATATTTGATTTAGATTTAAAAAAAAAATCTAAACGCTGTAAAAATATATTTAAATCCAAAATTGATCTAATTATTTGGATTTAGATTAAATTTAGATTGCATCTATTCCCATCCTATTTATAATTGTTTTATTACGGCAGGCATTAATTATTATCTTCCTTACCATGCAATTGGTAGCAAACGAAATGTAATTGGTTTTATAATATGAACACGGTTTGGTAGTTGTGGAAATATCAATCCTAAAAACATTTTAAAGCAATGATTCTATTCCAATCAATTGACTTATCCGAAGACTTATGAAAACAAAGCTACTTTATACTAACTTTGGAAATTTTATTTTAAACCACAATTTTGAGTTGTGAGTTGGTTAGGAGGAGAGTAATCATCTGGAGGAGTCTAGTACTCTGGTTTTTCCTTGTGGCTGTAGAGCTTTCAGCTCAATAATCTTTTTTACTACATAATACTCTGAATAATACAACTTTGATATTCAGCTATTGTTTGGTTTCTATCATTGGTCTGACTTGCTGGATATCGAGAAGAGTTAGCATTGTTGTCCATGCCACCCAAAATGTCCAACCGAGTTGAAGCATTGGAGGAAAGATTGTGAGTGATGGAAGGGTCAGTACAAGAGACGTTGGGGGAATTTCGCAACTAATGTTGGAAGAGTTTACTAAGTTGCGTAACGAGGAAGTATGAGATCGTCGAGAATCGCCATGGAGTTAGGTGCAGAGTATAGGATGACAACTATAAGAAGGTGGAACTGCCATCATTTGATGGTATTGACCCTGTGGGATGGATTATGAGGGCTGAAACATATTTTGAAGTGCAAGACTATACAGAAGAGGTGAAGATCCGATTGGCCAAGTTGAGTATGGAAGGTGCAACCATTCATTGGTTCAGTCTTCTACAAGAAACAAAGGTGGGGTTGTCATGGACCAATTTAAAAAGGTAGTTGATCAATCGTTATGGTGGTCATACTAGTGATAATCCTTTTGAGGAGTTGAAAGATTTGTCGCAGACGGGTAGCGTAAATGAGTACCTAGCGGAGTTTGAGTATATATCGTCTCAAGTATCTCGTTTACTATAGGAGCAATATCTGGGATATTTTATTGGAGGATTGAGATCGAAGATTCGGCGGAGGGTTCGCACCTTCAACCCTATGAATCTTCTCCAAGCCATGCGCCTGACTCGAGATGTGGAAGCATAATTGCTAGGAGAGAGATTTTAGCGTGGAGGAGGAGTACGGGATTGGAAAAGCAATCGAGATTGGGGTACGGGTCTGGTAGAGAAGTTTGGATCCGGGTTAGGTCAAGGCCCAAATTTAAGGAAATTAGGAGTGGGGTTAGGCCTAACCCAGAGCACACAAACTGAACCCTTATTGGTAGGGAGTTCAAGCCCTCATGAGTCATGCTTTATGACACAACAAGGCAGTAGCGTTTCCGGTGATCCTTTTCCAGTCGCCGACCAGAATAACGACACAAAACATTTGCCTTACTNTGAATTAATGAATAGGAAAGCTCAAGGGCTTTGTTTTAGATGCGGTGAAAAATAACACCCCTTGCACATATGCACGGAGCGAAAACTTCGAATGGTGGTGTTAGTGGACGATGAAATAGTAAATGAAGCGGGGGAGGTTATCGCGAGTGAGATGTGAGAAGAGGAAGATGATTGTACCTTGGACTGTGGTTCTATGGAGTTGTTTGTAGAGGTTGAAGTGTCGTGGGATGGTCGGAATCGCCCTTCAACTCTGCGCATAACGGGTCGTCTCAATAAAGTAACCTTAGGAGTGTTGATTGATAGTAGGGCTAGTTACAATTTCATCTCTCCTCATGTAGTGGTTGCTCTGGAGTTGAAAGTAGACAAAAGAAAAATGATTGGGGTACGTCTAGGATATGGGCATAGGGTCTCTACTGTAGGAAAATGTGAGAAGTTGGACGTTCAACTAGGAGAATTCTCTACTACCACTATAGTAAAGAAGGGCTTTACCGACGGTCCATATCCCTCAGAAACAGCCAGAAACCGTTGGTAACCAACGAGCATGAAAATTAAAGAACACCCCTTGTCTTTTCAGTAGATGTTGTGCTAACTTAAAAGCTCCAAAACACTACATATAAAATTCTCAACAAAGTCTTATTGACTCCACTCCTTAATTTGACTTCAACACAGATATCAAATAAACACCTCAGATACTTTCATCCCTCTCCCATTTCGGTTCTAAGTTTCAAATTTGATTATAAAGTTGGCTAAGAACTCAAGAAACCCCAATGATCTCTATCATAAGTCACCCAATATAACTCATGAGGGTGACTTCTATTTACTGACTATGCTCTCCAGAATACAATTATCCTCAATCAGATTGTCTATAATCCTTGAAACATCAAAGGCTTGGATGCATGCTCAAATAGATGATCAGTATAAAAAAAAAGTGAACAAAATTAGCTAAATTCAGTTTGAGCAGAACAACTTCATTGTAAAAGTTACGTATCTATAGACTCAGCAAAAACCCATTGACACGAACACAGTAGAACACTAACCTTGCAGAAATCCCTAAATGCACCACGGCAGCACCAACAGCCTCCCTACACGACGACAGAGGGAAACACAAAAGAATTTGGCGTCCACGAACCACCTCAACGACGGCACCAACAAGCTCATAAATCCCTCAACGCAACTCGAACCACCACCCTACAACCGAGACCGTCAATAGGTTGCTCTTAACCACCTGAAGACCAGGAATGCGAGAACCACCTCAACGTTGGCTTCGCTTGGCTTCGAAGAAGGAATGTTGCAACTGTGGTTGGGAACCCCCAAGACACCAGAGGAAGAAGGAATGGAAAAATTGAAATGGGGAAGTCAAATTTAAAGAAAAACGAGGCCTAACACAGAGCCATTAAAGTCAAATTTCACAAAAGTTTGAGAGTGGTTAGGTTTAGGGGTTCTGAATGACAGAGGAATAGGAGGGGGAAGAACTTCTCACGCGAAAAAGATTTTGGCAGAATGGGAAACTAAAATCCCAAATTTTTATTTCATTAAGTCTGAGTAATATACCAGCGACCAAATTCCTTCGCTAAATTCACTGTGCCAATACAGACGGTCATAACCCTTCGGTAATCTACACGTTAAGGCCGTCGGAAAACCCTTCGGTAACTCAGATTTACCGAAGGCTTGATGGCCGTCGGTATAAATCCTTCTGTAATTGACAGTTTTCCTGTACTGTACGGTGGAGCCATGTGTGTTGGAGTTCGAAGACATATACATGATTTTGAGAGTTTCTTGGTTGCGAAGATTTGGGAAGGTTACTTTTGATTGGGAAGAGATGATTCTAAGTTTCCTTTGGCAAGAAAAATAGATAGAACTACGAGGTCAGAAACAAGAAAAAAATATGAATCAATGTCTCCAATAGGATTACTTCAGCGCTTGCCTATTCTGAATAGAATTTGGGAAGATATTTCTTTAGACTTCATTACGAGTTTACTAAAATCGAAAGGGTTTCAAGTTATACTTGTAGTGGTGGATCGGTTGTGTAAATATGGCCACTTTATTTTGCTAAAACATCCTTACACTGCAAGGAAAATTGTTGAATTGCTTGCTAAGGAAATTGAATTATTTCAATTATAGGGAACAACTATGAAAATGAGTTCTTCTTATCATCCTAAGACTGATTGTCGAACAGAAGTGGTAAGCCGATGATTAAAAGCTTATTTACAATGTTTTGTGTCGAAACAACCCAAGAATTGGTCATATTGGGTACCTTGGGCAGAAATTGGAGAAGTGTTTTATAATGTGCAGTTTCTTGAATCAGCCAAAGGACATCGAGCTTTTCACATTTCCCAACTGAAAAAGGCTATTGAAAACCAGGCAGTAGAACTGACTTCACCAAAAAAGTTGACTCTTGAGGAGGAAGATATGGAAGATCTTGAGGCAATGCTAGCAACCAGGTAGATTTCGAAAGGCGATAACATCATCAAACAATGGTTGGTGGAATGGAAGGGAAGAACAGAGAAGGAGACAAGTTGGGAAGGTAAGGTGCTACTGCAGAGTCAATTTCCTTCTTTCAGCCTTGAGGACAAGGCTGTTGTTGTAGAAGGGAGTAATGATAAGACTCCTAATAAGGATCGTAAGGTGGGATGTGCACATGGACTTGTTACTCAGCAAGGAAAAATTACACTACAAGAAAAATCGCAATTATCTACAGCCGAAATCCGTATATAAGGCTCAAAATCCGTATATAACACTTGTTTATGTACGGATTATATACGGCCAAAAATCTGTATATAAAACCCTCGTAGGTATAGTTACATACAGAAATATCCATATATAAATTATATACGGAAATATCTGTATATAAATTATATACGAAAATATCCGTATATAACTTATATACAGATATTTCCGTATATAAGTTATATACGGATATTTCCATATATAATCTGTATATAAGTTATATACGGAAATATTCGTATATAACTTATATACGGAAATATCTGTATATAACTTATATATGGAAATATTTGTATATACGTTATATACGAAAATATCCGTATATAAACTATATACAGATAATTCCGTATATAACTTATATACGGATATTTGTGTATATACTTTATATACGGTTATTTCCGTATATAAAGTATATACAAATATTTCCCTATATAAGTTATATACCAACATTTCTGTATATCAATTCATTCCAAACACACAGCTGACCATTCACAATTGATAAGCACAGTTCATATGCAGACCTGGATATACATAAGCACATTCATATAATTCATTGGCAGGGTATTAAACATTGTCCATTGTCATATAAAAGTAATAAAGTTTTGACATACACTTAATCCATTCATACAATTCATATGTAGGATATTAAACATTTCCATCAGGTATCATAAGCTTCATCTAATTAAGTTCAACAATAATGAAAGTAAGTTCTAATAAGCTTTCATCTAAGTAAGTTCAACAATGAAAGTAAGTTCTAAAATGTCTAATGACGCATATGATCATTTCCATTGTCTGGTTGATCTGGTGGTTGCTAGACTGGTGGTTGCTGGACTGGTGGTTGCTAGACTGGAGCTTGCTGGTCATTAGGTGTTTCATTTTGAACTTGAGAATTTGGAAAGTTTAAAAATTGTTGTGCAGTTGCGGCAGCCGAAGGTGGAAGGAATGGAAGGAGAACACCAAGAAAGCCCTGAACCATTTGAAGTTGTTGGCCATATTGTTGTACCTGCGATTTAAGATTATCAATTTCTTCTGAATTTGGTTGCTGAGTGGAAGAAGATGCTTGTGTCTGTCGGATGTAACTATCGACACAATCATCTTTGGAACCGACATGACCAATGCCATATACACGTCCCTTGTATCTTCCACCAGCAGCATCTAACCAACATTGGTTTCTTAATCTCTCCTCCTCCGCAGGGTCTAGGGGACTACATGTTGAGCCACCAATGGATGCAGTCTCAGATTTGATTTGAGAAAATTTTTCTTGAAATTGTTCCTGTTAAAGGAATAAATACTGTAAGGTTTGAAAACCAACAATGTATAATGTGATACAGTTAGTAGAAACTTACATGGGTCCGCCTAGACCTTTCATCCACAAAGTCCCCTGTTGATTGACGAATATGTGTTTGTTGAAATATTTCATCAACATGCACAGCCCGACCAAGCTCTTGTGACTGCAAACAAAATGAGTTGTTAATAAATATTTGTAAAGTTTATGATTACAAATTTCAGAAATAAAATGTACAAGTTACATACCAAACGAATAGCATGCTCATGCACGCTATTCATGAATATGGTATATTTGATGCTTGCACATATGGGTTAAAACCATCAGAGCATAAACCAAGTCGTACATTGCGTGGCTCGATACCAAAGTCATGATAAACTCTATCAAAATGCTTCCAAGCCTCTCCATCACATGGATGACGCAAAACACCATTTGTCGACCTGTTCTGATAGTGCCATGTCATATGTCCTGCAGTTTGTGTTGAGGCATACATTCTTTGTAGTCTAGGAATTAATGGCAAATAGAACATTGATTTCACAGGAACTTTTTTTGTAGTAGTTGCTCCCGTGTTACGTTGTTGATATCTTGGCTTTCCACAAAATTTGCATTCAAGCAACGTGCCATCATTCTTACCATATTCATTATCATAAAAGAGCATGCAACCATCCACGCAACAATCAATCCTCTGCGATTGTAATCCCAACTTTGATACACACCTTTTTGCATCGTAGTATGTTTTAGGCAAACCTGATTTGATGGGTGTTCCATCCAGAACCATTTTTGCAATAAAATCTAAGCATTGGTTAAGAATATTCCAATTTAACTTGCAAGCTAATAGCCTGACACACATTGATAATTTCGAGTCTGATGCTCCTTCATACAACGGCTTGTTTGCATCCAACAAAAGATTATAAAACCTTTGTGTTTCTTCATTTGGAGCCTCTTCAATGTTATCTGAAGTAGATGCTTGGCACGACTGATTTTGCCTAAGAGCATCATGCACCATGTCTTCCATTGCCATAAATTGGTTAATTGGACCACCTTCCGTCTCTACACCCATCACACTTTCATGATTTTGTACATCATCTTCTGGCATTCTTTCCCCATGATCCTCCCAAATAAAATAATTAGGCTTGAAACCCACCTTGTAGAGGTGAACCTTGAC
>NC_028351.1:31100727-31102064 GCF_000741045.1 Vigna radiata var. radiata | reverse complement strand
AATTCTATTATAATATTTATACTAAACCAAGAACCGTACCAAACATTCCTAATATTTATATTAAAATATTATAAATTATCATGATTCTAAACATTTCCAACTATCATCCTTCTCTTTTGTACATATCCAATTTGACAATTCACTAAGTCATTCAATCCTACCAATCATATTCACTTTATTTCACATAAGCTAAATTAANATTAAAATAACATTGAATATCTTAGCTTCAAAATGTACTTCAAGTCAGAATTCTTCTGATTGGATTTTCATGAAATTAAAAATTCATATGCTTATTTAAAATGCACCAAAAAAAAAAAAAAAAATCACCAACGCATACCTGAACATTATGCAATTTTTAAAACCCAACAAAACTTTCCTATCAAGAACTAAGACCACACATGAAGTAGTTTTCCAATCCGTTAATCCAAAGAAAACAATTTTTATAAACCCCAACAACTTAACTTTGTAATAATCAATCTATATATTAATTAACAGCATCCACACCCAAATACCAGCTTCGAATATGTATCTAATTTTGAGTATGTGGAGAAAAATGATTCCAGATCATTAAAGTAAATTTATCTCCTATAATAAAGTCATTTATATGCATGATAAAGCTTAACAGGTTTAATAATATGTCGAGTTGTAATCTGTTTAACAGGTTTAAATATGTTGCATTGGTAAGTAATAATATACATTACATGCCAGAAAACATGATTCAATGAACAAGAGAAATTCATTAGAGAAATTCATTGTATTCATATGTTAGGTTGCAGAACTTTAAAAACTATAATCAAGATTGAGCAAAACAAATTTCATTGATTTTTACGTGAAATTCAATGTTGACCCGTTTAGATGATAAATCCTCTATAGCAGAACATGACAAATTCAAGTAGGAGAATCACTTTCTGAAGTCTAGATGTTTTACTTTGTTATGAGGTAATTTTGTGATTAAATAACTATCTCTGACCGCTAATTGTGCCACTAAACTGCACTACACATTAAGCATGGTCAAACTATTTCTAGAAACATAAGTGACTGCACTTGCATTATATATTCAGAGCATAAGAGAAACATAGATTAGGTAAAGCAGTCCCAAACACACTTTTAGTTTAAATTAGAGAAATTTATGTATTAAGTTCTTATGTAGTTCATATACTATAATGTAACTTTGATATTTTAGTCAGTGGAAACAATATCAAAATTGGGAAAGAACGCAAATGAAATGTTTTGGACTAAACATTAGACAAAACAGAAAATGCTATGCAACTTTCCTTAAACATTAGTCAAAACAGTGGAAACTATGCTATTAAGAGTTGAAAATGAATTCATATTAT
>NC_028351.1:31073658-31096762 GCF_000741045.1 Vigna radiata var. radiata | reverse complement strand
TATAAATAATAGCGTTATACCTTTGTTGAACATACCAACATTTTTCTACAAAATAATTAATATCAATTAGTATTTCATTATCATTTACCAGTGTTAGATCAATTCTGTTAGATCAATTCTGTTCTAATTTCTTCTTGCAAGTTTCTAGAATTTTTTTTTAAGAATTTCTTGTGCTAGTCAATGTCAACTCACTAGTGCTAACAGTTGTGTAAGGAGAAGCATCTCAGTTAAACCATGAAGTGAATTTGCACAGCTTGAGTGTTTAAACCATAGTCACAATTGTAAATCTGCACTGTTGTCAGCTTATCACCGTGCTGAATTTGGCTTTGAATTACCATTTCAAGTTTTCTTTCACCTAGCTGATATTTTCCAGCTTAGATCAGTGTTAATACGTATTTCTAAGTTGTTTGTATTCTTGTTTAGCCTTTTGATTCAATAAAACTCAGTTTGGGGTGTGAGGTTGCCTAATTTTCCTGCATAAGGGACTGTGAGATGGTCATATTTTGATGGATGTTGTTTCAGTACCAATTCTAAGCTTAAACTACTCTATTTTCATAATATAAAGTTGCTGGAATTGGTTATTTGACCTTAAAGCCACTTGTGTGGATTTTCACATCTCAAAACCCCATTCTAAGTTCAATTTTTTGGTGCAAATTGGCTGTTGTCAAATCTATTTTTAACTCCAAAAGTGCAAGAAAAAAAAAACATGTAATTCAATTATGATTCTAAAAAATGGAATCAGCACCCTAAATGAAATATGCCGTGGAAACACACAATTGACTCTAAGATTCACGAAATCTGGATACTGCAATTCAAGAAACACAGAGAGAAAACTGTCAGAAGCATGTAGTATACAGATAATTCACCATATATGTTTCAAATGAGGTATATTTGTGACTACAAAAATGTAGTGTGACATTTGATTATCATTCCCACACTTACTTCTATAAAAAAAGCAATGCTTGTCCTATTTAGATGTATTAGAAACTATGAAATGATGAGTGAGGCTTGTAGAATAGAATGCAAAATATTGTGATTTTCCATAAGACTTCAACCAATAATAGTATCTTCAAAAGATTGCTAGGAAAAATGTGTTAGTAGCAACTTTCAAAGAAGAGGATATACATTGATTTGACAAGTTCTAAGAAAATTGGCAACCACAACCATGAGTAATCAGCACAGAAAGTGAAAAACTAGCATAGAAGGAAAGTAAGACATCACATACGGGTATGGTGAAAGTGGCTTTGGAAGAAAAAATAGCCTCATCGTTCTTATCAGTTTCAAATTGTTTGTCTGCATAATTTAGTTTCTGCATATTATTAATATTCCTTTTGGAACAAAAAATAAATTGCATTTTGAATTTTGAATTGCCCTTAGGAAGGAACCAAAGAAAAAGTAAGGAAAAAGGTTAAGGCTGGCCCAATCTCTTTATTGAATTACCAATATTCCCGTACATGGGTAACAACTTCCATCTTGTTTCATCAAGAGATAAAGTCTAAGATCTATTGCTACTATGTCTGCATTATTATGTGTCAAAAGAAATTCAAATTTAAGTTTGCCAGAAAAAGGTAACTGTTATTGTTTTTCTAAAGTCAATTCTCATCTTAAAACTCCCATCATCTGTTACCATCAAAGCTTGAGTTAAATTATATGTATCATCAATTTCATGACCCTTTTGGAATCTTAATCTAACTACTCTTTAGCATCATAAGGGAAAGAAGAAAAAGTGAGGTTACTCTACAAAAAAAGTAGAGTCTATGGCACATGGATTATAATTGGTTAATCATAACACATCAATTTCATTCATAACTCAAGGAATTTCAAGGTTTCTAAATTTCAAGGTTACAGTTCCAAAATGCATCATAGCATAATGACAGCTAGTACCTTTATTTCATCAACAAGTTATGCGAACATTGTTATGGCTGTGAATGACATATATCCAAATTATAATGTTCACTGTAACCTTTCCAAAATGGGGGATTGAACTGCTCTTTTAAGGCAAACGAACTCACTCACCTTTGCAACTCCAAATGCTATATGTCTCCAAATGCTATATGTCTCAGTCCTTAAAACCAGTACGAATCTTCTTAAACCACCACACAATACCCTCAATTGATGCTTCCGATCACTCCAACTACGGCTTGCAACCCGAACCCCAAATTTGACAAATAAAACACACAAAAATGAGATTAGGGTTCAGGATTTTCACAATTAAACATTTACTAAGCATTAGGGTTTACTTACAAGGTTCTCTTTCAACACCCAACTACGGCACCGCACCGAACAACTAGATTAAAGATTGATGAACGACACACTTCGAGAGAGAGAGACGACGAACAACCAAAGCCACACCGAAGAGGGCTCGAGACAGCAACACCACGAAGAGGGCTCGACAGAGGGCTTTAAGAGAAACCGACAGGGATCGACAATGGGCTGTAAGAGAAAGCGCCTCGCCAGGGTTCAGGAGGTTTCGAGAGAGAGAACAAACGTCGATGATGGTTCAAGAAAGAGGGCAGCTGCAGAAATGAGAGAGTGAATACAGGTTCAGCTTCCACGTAAGCAGAAATTCATTCTTTAAAAAAATATATTTACTTAATCTAAATTCCGCATATAACACCTGGTTCAAACTAACTTATCTTATATACGGATCTTATCTTTAGATAACTTTCCCGCCATCCCGCGCAAATATTATATACGGTAGTTATATACGGATTATCCGTATATAAAAATCCGTATATAATATTCATATATAAATCCTTATTTTAACATCCGTATATAATTTCCGTACATAATAGTTAATTTATATACGGATCCAAATCCGTATATAAAATTTCGTAGATAATGGCATTATTTCTTGTAGTGTTATAAAAGGAATAGATAGACCCAAAATATGGAATGTGTATGTAAGAAGAAAGAAAGTGGGGTTAGGAAAAGAAATAGGGAGAAGTTAGTTAGGATGGAAATGACGTGTCAAAAATCTAGGGATGGGGGACTATGGGAGTAGAAAGTTGTGAGTTGGTTAGGAAGAGAGTAATTCTTTAAAGAAGTCTAGTACTCTAGTTTTTCCTTGTGGCTGTAGAGTTTTTAGCTCAATAATCTTTTTTACTGCATAATACTCTGAATAATACAACTTTGATATTCAGTTATTGTTTGGTTTCTATTATAGGGTCTATGGTCTCGATTATTTTCAAAACTGTTATAAAAACATTTTTCTTTTAATTTTTAGTTTAGTGTTTTGATTTTTTTAATCGAAACAAAATGTGAACTTTTTTGTTTTCTTTATAATTGAAAAAAAAAACTTTTTTTTTCTATCAAATTTAAATATGTTTGGATTGTAAAATCGATACATATTATTAAAAATAACCGTTGTCTTTTGTCTGCATGTTGCATATTACTAGCAAATGAATTTGTTATAATAAATTAGTTTGATGTAATTCGACAAAATGTAACCAAATAAACAAGGAAACTAATAAAATTGAATCAACCTCTATTATTCCAACTAAGCAAGGTTCAGATGTAAATTAAATAAGTTCAATATAAATTATACTTAAATTAATCGAGTGGCAAATAAAAAAGTTAATGTAAACAAAGTTTGATCTTTGCAAACAGTGATCATAACACTCAATTACTATATAAATATATACTTTTGATTCTTAAAGTACATAAAGGCAATCAAGTATTTATAAAGCATCACAAATACAATGAGAATATCAAGTATCACTAATTGAGTAATCTTTGGCTAAGTCATAATTCATCACAATAAAGTTTAAATCATCAATAATTAAATATAATATAAATAATCACAAATCGTAAAAGGCCATGCGTGTCAAAGACTAAGTCAATAACCTTCTTCCATTTCAGAATTATTGAAGGCATCCTTACAATAAGCCCTCCACTTTTCCACCTTTTTCACTTTCCTCATTATCAATGTTGGGAAACTTTTTGGAACAATAATTCTATTCCAATCAATTGACTTCTCCGAAGACTTGTGAAAACAAAGGTAACTACCACGAACTTGTAATTTTTAAATTAAACCCCAATTTTATATAAAAAAATAATCGATCAAATGTTTCCTTAAAAATAGTGATAGAAGAATAATAAGCCAATATTCGAAGATAATAAAATTAAAAATAGCAAGATGGTTAATTTCACATAGAAAGAGTTCAAATTAACATAGTCCAACGGTTTACATATGAGTAACAAGATAACGTTATTTATTTCTATGTAGAAATAAAACAAATACCATTCGAAATTTTTTATATTTTGTGTGATTTTTCATAAAATTTTGTGAAATCATTTTTTTAATCTTGTTTTATAAATTTATTAAGTTCTACGTAAAAAATAATAATAATAAAAATCCAGATAGGTAATAAGTTCGCTATGGTAAATTGTCTTATTTACAATTATAAAGAAATATTGACAAATAAAAAAGGAAACTTCCGTTTTTCTAAGATAACAAAATATAAATTATATTTAAGACAACAACAACAACAATTCGTTGTTACTTTTTCAAATATATATGAAATTTTTAAACCTTGTGAATTTGTACTGTAACAATGATTTAAAACTGACCCTTATGTTATATGAAATAAGATATTGGATCTTTCTAGGCATTTTCTATTTTAATTTCTCCATTTGTTTTGCATGCAAAATTACTGATTAAACACGGGATGGTATATTTTTAATTTTAACTATTTTTACATTTGTCAGAACTTAAAATCTTAACCTTTATTGTTTGGTTCATCCGTTCACCGATCGTTCAGTTCATTCGTTCACCGATTGGTTTCGTCTTCCACTGTTCGGTTCAGTCGTTCATTGCTCGGTTTCGTCTTTTACTGTTCTATTCCGTCATTCACCACTCAGTTTTGTCTTCCATCGCTCTATTCCGCCTTCCACTACTCGGTTCAGTCGTTCACTGCTCAATTTCGTCTTCCATCGCTCGGTTCCGCCTTCCACTACTCGCTTCTGCCTTCCACCAC
The DNA here is from genome assembly GCF_000741045.1 of Vigna radiata var. radiata. Lineage (NCBI taxonomy): Eukaryota > Viridiplantae > Streptophyta > Magnoliopsida > Fabales > Fabaceae > Vigna > Vigna radiata. The sequence continues at coordinate 31,091,783 of NC_028351.1, read as the reverse complement.
TTGGTTTCTAACTACCACCACTTCAATGCTCAACTGCTTATTGTTTTTTGTTATTCTCCTTTCCTCTGTATATATATAGCTGTGACAATTCTTACATATACATTCTCTTCACTTTTACTCAATAATACAAATCGCAAGTTTCACTTTCTATTATTCTTTCACTAACATCTATTTCGATTAGTCATCTTACTACTACTTTTGTTCATGGGTCTAGGTATGAGAGTTCTGTAATGATCACTATCGGGGTACTTCTGTGATGTTGAAGAGCTCTGCTACGCGCATCGTACTTTGGTTTCTACTTCTTCTTCTTTTGATTTCTTGAGGATCTTTCTTCTTCTTTACTTCTTTGCCATGATTGATGAACATAATCAGCCTTCAAGCTTTTTGTATCTTCACCCCGGTGAAAGCCCAACCACCTTCTTGGTCTCGCCCCTTCTTGATTCAACCAATTATCACGCATGGAGCAAATCCATGGCTACTACGTTGAGTGCCAAGAACAAATCACAGTTCATCATGGAATTGTTGCAGAACCACCCCGTGGAGATCCCTCTCACAACGCTTGGAAAAGATGCAACAACATGGTGGTTTCTAGGTTGGTCCACTCGGTGTCACCAGAAATCAGGCACAACATTCTTTGGATGGAAGACGCCCAAGCGATCTCGAAAGATCTCAAATCAAGATTCTTCCAAGGAGATTTGTTGCGCATCTCTAAGCTACAAAGAAATGCCTCTTCCTTGAAGCAAGGAACATCCACCGTTACTGAGTTTTACACTAAATTGTGTATCATATCACTACAAGAAAAACGCCAATTATATACAGATAATTATATACGGATTTTAATCCGTATGTAACAAGGATTTTACATACGGATTTTATATACGGATCATGTACATTCGGATAATTCGTATATAATGAGAGAAAAAATTTACATACGGAATATCCGTATATAATATCAGTGGATAAGGTTGGCGCGAGATGGCGGGAACTTTGCGAAGGAAGAATCCGTATAAAAGGCCGTATATAAGGTGAACAAAATATTTACACCCTGATTTTATATACGGTGGAGGTAATTAATAATAAAATAATAAAACTTAATAATAATGTATTATTCTGATGAAGGCTGGTGTCATTTGTTTCCCTCCCTCTCTGTCGACCAAAAAGATTGTCCCCTTCTCAAGCTCTAGGTTTTGGACCTTGCGAGCCCTACCTCACCGAATCCATTGTTCTCCCGTACTCACTAACGACCATGATTCTCTATGTCTGATTGTGTTGTTAGTGATTGTTGTGTTGTGAAGCCATCATTCTCCCTCGTCGAGAGCCTTGTTCTTCCTCGTCAAGGGTTGTTGTTCTTCCATCGAACTGTCTTTCTGTGTAGCCGAAGGACCATTGTCCCTCAGTGGACCCGTAGTGTCGCATTGAAGCTGTCGTTTGCCCTCTGTCGAACCGAAGTTGTGGCCGTACTGGAACCTTTGTCGAACCCTAACTTGAAGTCTCCTCTGTGGAACGCAGTGAAAGCCTCTTGTATCGAACACACTGAAGGTCTTGGAAGTGTTTTCCCTAATTGTGTTTGTGCGTCGTTGGCGGAAGAATATGTTTCAGCAAATACTGTCGTTCAGCCTCCGTGGTTCGCTAAGACCTTCATTTGGTAAGTAATCTAAGCTTCCTTCATTTTTGTAGTATCTATAATGTTACATTGCCCGATTATTGTTCTCTATTCTTTGGAGGTTGGAAATCCCCATTTCTGAAACCCTAGGTTGGTTTCTTCCATAAGCTCGACCTCCAATTGCCTTCCGGACCTGGTAAGTATTAATTCGTGGTTTAATAGATGTTTTATAATATGTTATATTGTGTTAGTCTGATAAATTATATTGTATATGGAGTGAAATATGATAAAATGGTGTGTTTAAGTAGTCGTAACCAGGTGAACTTTGGAAAATGAACTTTCAATATAGCCAAAATACATGTTATTATTGTTTTAAGTTGGAAATTGTCTTTCTCTGTCTATGTTGGCTGCTGAATTTGTGTGAGTGTGTTAACTGGTGATCATCAGATATAAATTGATATATGGTAAAGAGATATGAATAAATAGTATAACCAAGTGCTTTGTGTGTATTGATGCATTAGAAATTTGATAGTTCTAGGATATGAAAAAAAAGTTTGTTAGCTTTATACCTATGTATGAATGAATNTGAACTTTGATTATTGGATGGGGTTAATGTTCAATTAATGTTTAGGCATGTCCAAGAAATGAATAGAAATGAAAGTAAGTTATATATATATATATATATATATATATATATATATATATATATATATCAGTATTTGAATTTAGTCTAGTTCGATGGCTGGTTTGGGTCCTAGTGATATATGTAAGTATTGAAATGTCATGTTTACATAGGAAATTTTGTACTTTGAGTAAGACTAACTATTTATATACTGGAATCACAAGTTCTGTTATTTATGACAATGTCTTGGTTGTTTTTCTGCTTCTAAGCTATTTTGACTGAAACTGCTGCATACACTTCTTATCTTCATCCACTTGTTCAACTTTTACCTCTTCTTCATTTTTTTCCCTCATTGTCATCATGAGAAATGTCCTCAACTATTATGTTCACATATGTTGTCTGCAGGGCATAAGAGTTCCATCACATGATAATCAGATACNAAAGTTAGTTGAAGATCTTGGCAGGAGATCGTTAGCTGCATTTGATACTCCTACAGGTATTATGTCTCACAAACTGCTTTGTGTATTGATAGATAAACAATGAAATTGAAAATCTGAAATAGTAAACCTCATGTTTAGTGAAATCAAGGTACTAATTTAATCATACAACTAAATATCAATCATGGATAAAGTTAAACATATTTAGAACGATTGGATGAGTTACCTAGTTGTTTTGCCATTTGATATTGAAAAACAGATCCACCTAATGTAGTAAAAAATTAAACAAATGAATGTTTGACTTTGATTCATGTTGCAAAGCTGTCGTAATAGATGTCAAAGTTTGTTGTTCAGGACTTCAACAATGCAATTTCCATTATCTTAATCTCCTTTAGTTCCATGTGCGTGTTTAATAGGTCTATGCCTTTAGGACGATTTTATTGGGATGGATTTTATTGGGTCATGTTTGTTTACTGACTGATAGTTTGTAATGTATATGTAGTGGTTAGAAGTAAATTTAATGGCTCCACGTCTTTGATTTAGTTTTAGAATTTCTTTTGTAAATGCTATCATCACTTTGTCCTAATTCCTAAGCATGAGTAGGCGGTATTTAAATTTGACATTCTGGCTTATCCTGACCAAGATAGTGTTGTTCTGAAATCAACCAGTGATTAAACCAATGACCAATTATTACTATAGAAGAAATCCATTATAAAACTAAGCAAAATCTACACATCCTGACTGATGTTGGTATATTTAGTACCTCCCTTAACTCATGACTCTGAGTAGAAAACAAATTCTTTAGGTGTTAAAACATTTTTCTTAAATTGTCTTTGTTAAAACACGATTGGAAGAATAAAAGAGAGTTATTTGAAGTAAAACTCCAATTAAATGAAGAGCATTTTGGAGTTAGTCTCAATGAAGAGCACTTCTGCTACATTCTTTAGGTGTTAACAATTCAGGGCCTCTAATGTTCAGAAAATAAAATGTGCCTTCCTAAGATACACGCTTTGGTTTGAATAATACCAAACTCCATCTTTATAGTCAAGATTTGAAGTTCAATCGGTTCAAGATAAAGAAAATAGTTAGAACAAAATATCTCCCTAAAGATATAAACTAAATTTTCTAACCAAACGAACAAAAAAAAAAATGAAGATGCAGCTTGTATTGGATTCAATCGAAAGAATTTAGAGATATTACACTATGATTGTTGGGGTTACTTTGCACAAGAACTCGGAATCGATCTAGTAGAAGCAGTTTTACTCCTTGGAGGTTCATTTGCACTCTTCAAGGATTGAAATTTCCTCTGAAAAGGTTGGCTACCAACACTTCACTACTCCTTTATCCTATGCCTACTAATGCAGTAACAAAAGAGAAAAAAAAAACTAAAGTGTTTATGTCCTACTATATATATTAAAGCCTATGTCTCCTGGTAAAAAAAATGGAGAAAACTTCATAAGGGTATTTCATACTACAGTTGCTAATGATCCAACCCCTTATTTTCTCCATTGCAGGTTTATGGAGTTGATATACATCCAGGTATGTTAGGTTGATGTTTGCATGAAAACGAGGAATACTTTAGTATGGTAAGAATGAAGTGATTAACGAATTTCCTAATAGAATAACAAGCTTCATCTTTATATTTTCCATCTGTTACATTCATTGTTCAAGTGGTTACTTCTAACCGTTTGATTTATAGCTGCGAAAATTGGAAATGGAATTTTAGTAGATCATGGGACATGTGTTGTTATTGGTGAAACTGATATAATTGGAAACAGAGTTTCACTGATGCAAGTGAGTGATGTTTCATAATGTCTTGTATGATACTTTTGGATAATTCTTTTCTCAAATTCAATTGAATTACAAATTCAGTTTTTGGCAGGGTGTAACTTTGGGTGGCACTGGAAAGGAAACAGGTGATCGGCATCCCAAAGTTGTTGAAGGTGTGCTCATTGGTGCTCATTGGACCTCATGCAACTATACTTGGGATTTACAAGTTGGTGAATGTGTGATGACAGTTGTTGGTTCCCTTGTGTTACAAGATGTTCCTCCTCACAGGTAAGTTTAGATGAACTTTTAACAATGTTTTGTACTTGCAATTTCCACCAAGTTATGTTATGCAATAAAGGGAATGTTTCTTGTGTTGAAGCATTGTGGCTGGTGTACCAAGATAATGTAAGTAAATTTTACAATAATGTAATATAGCGTTTGGTATCAAATAAAAGAAATCATAATTCTTAAAGAATAGTGTGCCTGGTATAAGTTCTTTCTTTTATATTTTCATCTTTTTTATGTTAAGGGTTTTATATGAAGTATATTTTAAACTTATCACTTTAATATATAAGGACAAAATGATGTTTCTAATTATTTGCAGAAATTGAATATAGTCCCATATATGCTCAACTTTCTATGTTTGTAAATGCCAATCTGCTCCCAAATAGTAGTGAGGTAATTTCTTGCTTGAAACTCGTCCTGGTTGAGAATATTAAAAGAAATCTAATCAAAGCATTTGGTGATAAAATTTTCCATTATAAATCTGTTATAATTAATCCCCTATAACATCTTAACTCAAACATAGATGCATGGAATAATTCCACAGACCTTAAAAGGCTACCTTTAAACCAATTGACAATTGTTTGTCCCCAATCTTAAAATCCACTTATTTAACTATATAGGTTATAATTGCCAGAGTTAGAGTTAAATTGCCAAAGTGTTGGATTATAAATATAAAAGTCCAAAGGAAAAATACATGTTCAATTCAAACAGTAAAAAAGAGAATTTGTGTAGCTTGAAACTTATCCGATAAAATGGTATCCCCACCACATCTCATAACCCATAAACTTTAACAGTAGCATTTAATAATTGTAATTTTCTTTTCTAAAAGTCACTAGTAAATCCAAGTAAGTCATGACATATCAGGTTAATAAAGAGACAAGATAAAATGAGCACTACCTCATTTGTAAACTAGAAACTATTTCAAATGTAGGATTCCTATTAATATATCCTATTAAACCCATAAAATATTATCACATACAAGATACGAATATTTTTATACTATGGCAAGTAAGGATTTTGAAATTATTGTTTACCTACAATATTGTAAATATCATAAAAGGTTTAGAATATACTAAATACTTTATTATAATTATAAATTTTACTTTTTTAAATAAAAAAAAATCTAGCATTCAGAATAAGAATAAAAGGAACTAGAGTTGCTTAAATATTAAAAGAAGGTCAGGATTATTATTATGTTCCATTGTTAACTTTTGAAAGTTTAATATATTATATTGGTGTTTTTAGTCCAGTCTAATCAATATGGTGGACTAATAAAAGTGAAATAAAGTGGGTAACTCCTAAATTCTTTATTTTTTATTAAATTAAGAATAAAAAAATCTAAATGTTAATTTTTAATTTTTTTAACTATAGGCATGTCAACTTGCAAAGGGTGACAGAGTGGTCTTCTGCAAGCTGATATGTTATAAGGCCACAAAATACCAAGGTAAGTTGAACTATAAAGGNAGTGATTTTATTTATAATCATTATTTGTCAATAGAATTTGAGATCACGTTTATAATTATTATTCATAAATGATATTGGATTGATTTTAGGCTAATAAGTTATCTTGTAAGTTCATAATAAACTGTCATCATTATATTATGATGGATGCAAGTCATTGAACATACAATGTTTGTGAAGATTTTTGTTTTAATTCTGTAATGTGTGTCCATGCAGTTATGGTTATGACTCTTTTGGTCTCAGCAAGAAGCCATAGGACTTCGTTAAGTATGCCTAAGACTCACAATTTAGATGTTTATTTGTGTTATGTTACATTACTTGAGTTGTAATGTTGGGGAGGTTGGTCGGTGGTCTAATGCAGATATCAAGCATTTGAGTTGATTCACGTTAGATGAGCAATGCTTTGTGCAAGAACTCACTGCGTGTTGTCCAAGAATGTTTTTTATATTTTTTTTAAAAAGCTATAAAGTTACATACGGATTTTTCCGTATCTAAATTATATACAAATATTATATACGGATTTTCCGTATATAAAATTATATACGGATATTATATACGGATATTTCCGTATATAATTATATACGGATATTACATACGGATTATCTGTATATAAATTATATACGGATTATCCGTATATAAATTAGCTATGACAGTATTATGTACGGATTTTTGCCCGTATATAATCCGTATATAATATATACGGATTTTGGGCCTTATATACGGATTTGGGCTGTAGATAATAACGTTTTTTCTTGTAGTGTATGGGATGATTTGGAAAATTTTTGTCCTGATCCAACCTACACATGTGACGTCCAATGTTCCTGCAAAATGCTTTCAACAATCACACAAAGAAAACATGAAGATCAAACATTGCAATTTCTTCATGGCCTGAATGAGCAATATGGTAATATCCAATCCCATGTACTCTTACTAGACCCTATACCCCCAATTTCCAAGATTTTTTCCTCTGTAATGCAACAGGAAAGATAATTAATGAATAATAATTTCCTAAATAACCTTGAACCCAAAATTATCAATGCAACTATAGGCACTGTTGTTTGTTCTTTTTGTGGCAATAATGGCCACACTAACGTTGTGTGTTTCAAGAAACATGGGTTTCCTGCAAAACCCCTTCCAAACAAGAAATTTTGTTCTCACTATGGCAAGACTGGCCACACAATTGATGTCTACTAACGGAAACATGGATACCCACCCGATCACAAATTTTGCAATGGTAAAAGTCTCCTCTTAAGAAGTCAAGAACCTACCACTGACAGTCCAGGAGCCAATCTTGACCCTGAAGTGCGCCTCACTAAGCAACAATATTAGTTCCTCATGTCTCTCATCAATCCCAATGGGGATAATACTTCCAATCCTCAAATCGATTTCGTGATCTCCAATTCTCAAGACCCTAGTAAAACCATTTTAACTTTTGAATCTACTGATGCAACAGGTATCACAACATGGATTTTAGACTTTGGTGCTACTGACCATGTTGTTTCTTCCCTTAAACACTTTCATTCCTATGATCCAATTAGACCTGTCACTATTAATCTCCCCAATGGCATCACAACTACAACAACTCATAAAGGAAACATAAAAATTTATGATATACTTTGCCTAATCGATGTTCTTTATATTCATGATTTTTCCTATAATCGCATCTCTATATCTAAATTGGTTTTGCATAATAATGTTTACATGACCTTCACTAATTCCCAATGTTTTATCCAGGACTCCACAACACAACACACCACAAGATTGGTTTAGCTAATCTTCAAGTTGGTCTGTATGTCCTTCATGACCCTTCCATTGATGTTGCTCCTTGTGTGCACTTTGCTAGTTCACAAAAATCTCTTCTTGTTGTCAACAACATTTGGCACAACCGCTTAGAAAATTTATCTGATAAGAGATTGAAGGTTCTTAAACATAAATATCCTTGCATTAACTATCGATCAGACAAATGTAATGCATGCCACATTGCCAAACAAAAGAAGTTGTCCTTTACTTCACATAACTCTATTGCTTTACATGCCTTTGATCTTATACATATAGATATTTGGGGATCCTGTTACAATGCGTCCATTCACTCTCATAGATATTTTTTAACCATTGTTGATGATTATACTAGATACACATGGGTTCATTTAATGCATGCCAAATATGAAACAAGAACTGATCACATTCAACATTTCATATCTTATGTTAAAAATCAATTTCAAACCACTATTAATGGGCTTGAATTTGCTATGCATGATTATTTTAGCTCTCAAGGGATTATTCACCAAACCTCCTGTAATGAAACCCCTTAACAAAATGGAATTGTTGAAAGAAAACACCAACATCTTTTAAATGTCACTAGGGCTTTGCTTTTTCATTCCAAAATTTCTCATCAATTTTGGGCATATGCACTTAATTATGCAACTCATCTCATAAATATCATGCCTACTCCACTTCTCAATAACGACTCTCCACATGAAACATTTTATCACAATTTTTTATATCACTAAACTTAGAGATTTTGGTTGTCTTTGCTACACCAACACTCTTCAATCTCACAGAAAGAAACTTGACCTGTGTGCTACTGCAAGTGTTTTCCACGGTCTACATCCTACAACTAAAGGGTACATAACATATAGCTAAGGATGGCAAAAAAACCCGTACCCGCGGGTATCCCCGGATATAATCCGCTGCGGGTATTTAGTACCCGCAGGTAAAAGGTACTCGCGGGTAACGGGTATTTTAATACCCACTTGTTAACGGGTCGGGTTCGAGTATCACAGTATCCGTACTCGTGGGTATCCACTACCCGTTAAAAAAATGAAATTACAATTTTATTCTTTAATTTTTTTTTTAATTTTTAATTAAGTTTTCTTCTATGTTTAATCTGTTGTAAAATTGGGCCAAGCCCAAATCCCTTTTTAGGGTTTCTTTTTCAAATCAGAATAAGGTAAACGCAAAAGTGGTGACGGCAAGGTGGCAGAGGTCGACAACATGAGGAGACAAAACCCTCTCCGCTAAACGCAAAAGCCCTTGTCATGCCACCGCCGTGCCACTATCGTGCGACCACCGCACTTTTGTCGCTCCATTCTGCTAGAAAAGAGATGGAGAAGGATATCTCCCCCTATGAAACCCTCTAAGGCTATGTGCGCGAACCTGACGCAGAAAAGGGAAGAAGAAGGTCTCCTGACGCAACAGAAAAAACCTGCGAAGCCGCCAATGAAGGCGAGATCATGCTTGAGCCGCGCCACCCATAGTGTCGCGATTCTCGCCGCCGTGAGGTTGTGCCTCTGCTCAAGATGCAGAGCATTTCAGCCCTAAGGTTTGGTTGTGAGAGGGAGAGAAAAGAAGCTTGAAGCATCTGATGGGCAACAAAGATTGACTTGAACAGAGAAAAAGAAGAAGGAGGAGGCTGCTCCCTTTGTTTGAGAAGAATAAACCCTAGTGATTTCTGAAAAAGAGTAAATAAGCAACCCATAAACTTTTTTTCGTATATTATTATTTGTTTATTATTTTTTTCGTAGGTTAAAACGGGTATCCAACGGGTACCCATGGATAAGGAAAAATCCACGGGATTTTTTTAAGCTGGTATCCGGCGAGTAACGGGGCGGGTAACGGGTATAGTTTTTACCTGCTTGTCGGGTTCGGGTATCACAAAATTCGTGCCCGACCCGACCGGTTGTCATCCCTACATACAGCCTTGCAACACATTCAAATTTCTAGAAACATTATTTTTTTGTGAAAATGAATTTCCTGACATGACATCCAATACTTAATCACATTCTACTTTACCTTTACCATTGCATCATAACATTATTCAGCATGATCATGATCAGCCTACTCCTCCTGCCCCTCATAATTCTTCTTCTCTTAACATTGAAGAGCGTTTAGACAATACTTTTATTTCTGCTAGGTGATCTACTCATACTAGAACTATGTTTGCTTACCTCAAACACTTTTAAATAGCATCTTACAATACTTTTACTAACAAATATCCTATTGAGCATGTGCTTAATTTTGATAAACTATCTCCTACATATAAACATTTTATTTCTTCTATAGACAACATCCACGATCCTACTGACTACAAAGAAGTCATCCAACATGAATATTGGCGTGATGCTATGCAAGCCGAACTCACTACTCTTGACCAAAATAAGACTTGGACTCTCACTGCTCTCCCTTCCCACAAGCAGGCAATAGGTTGTAAATGGGTTTATAAGACCAAGCACAAAGTCGATGGCCCCATTGATAGATTCAAGGCTCGTCTCATCGCAAAAGGGTATACACAATTAGAAGGTATTAATTAATTACTTTGACACTTTCTCACCAGTTGTTAAACTAACTACTGTTCAGTTAATCCTATCATTGGCTGCTGTAAATAATTGGCATTAAGACAACTAGATGTCAACAATGCCTTTTTACACGGTGATTTAAATGAAGAAGTCTACATGCATCCACCACCAGGTATCACTCTTTCAGCCCCTAATCAAGTATGTCTCCTACACAAATCTCTCTATGGCTTGAAACAAGCCAGTAGACAATGGTATGACAAGATGTCCTCTTTTATTCTCTCTCATAATTTTACTCAAACACCTGGTGACCACTCTTTACTTACTCATCACAATGGTGACACAATCACCATCTTATTAATCTATGTTGATGATATTATCCTCACTGGCAATAGCATGCATGCAATTGATAATATTATAACTCTGCTTAATGCGAATTTCAAAATCAAAAATATGGGCAACTTGTCTTACTTCTTGGGTTTGGAGGTTGCCCGTAACTCTGCAGGAATTCATCTACCGCAGCGTAAGTATGCTCTAAATCTTCTCAACGAAATTGGGATGCTCGTCGCTGTATCTGTTAGCACGCCCATGAATTTCTCCACAAAAGTCTTTTCCAAAGGACAACCGCTTGATGACCCTACTACCTTTCGCCGCCTGATTGGGTGCCTTATTTACCTTACCAACATGCGTCTGGACATCACCTATTCCATTCATCGTCTCAGTCAATATGTTGCCTCACCAACTCAAGCTAATCACCAAGCTACCTTCCACATTCTTCGATACATCAAAAATATCCCTGGTCAAGGCATATTTCTATAGCCACCAGCACTGTTACCTTAAAGGCTTACAACGATTCTGATTGGGCTGGATGTCCTGACTCACGAAAATCCACCACTAGCTATATTGTTTATCTCGGCGTCTCACCAATTTCATGGAAGTCCAAAAAGCAATCCACTCTTTCTCGTAGTTCCTCTGAAGCTGAATATTGTGCCCTTGCCCAAACCATTTGTGAAATTCAATGGCTTAGCCAACTCATGAGCGACCTTCACCTCCCTTTCTCTCAACCTACCACACTACAAGAAAAATATCATTTATATACGGATTATTATATATGGATTCTGATCAATAGATAAGGACCCCATTATATACGGATTTTATATATGGATGAGTTATATGCAGATTTTCCGTATATAATAGGAAAAAAATTTATATATGAATTTTTCGTATGTAAAATTTGTATGTAAGTTTAGCGCCTTTTAGCAGGAGTTTTGCCAAGCATAAATCCGTATATAAAATTTGTATGTAAATAGATTATCTTTTATATACAAATATTACATACATATTTTACAATAAATGATGGGTGTCGCACCCCATGCAAATTTAATGTGCATAAAGAATGCAGTATAGACTAGGAAGTGACTCCTAGGTCGTCTCTCAAGGACCAAACTGTGGTTCAAGAATCAGGTCAAACACGAAGTGGGGGGTTGTTGAAAGGTTTTGTGAATGCAGATGAATTTAATTAAATAACGGATGCAAACAGAAATGTGAAAATAGAATTGCACAACAGAATCAAATACAAAATAAAAATGGTTGCTCATTAACTCAATTACTATGCTTCCAATCACAGATCAACGACAAGTACACACTACTCTAATCCAAATCCAACACGAATCACCCAGCTAAGCGAAGGCTAATTCGGTCTTCAAAATTGCAAACTAAGCGAATGCAATGCTCAAATCCAATCAGTCATCCACCATGCCGTCTAATCAACTAAGCGAAGATTAAACACCGATTAGGTAACTAAGCGTATACCTAATCGCAGGCACACAACAGATTAGATATTGAGCTAAATCAGAGTAGCAATATGACAATTAAAGTGCAAGAGAATCTCAAGGAAGCAATATAATATCGCTAATGACCAATCCGCCTAACCTAAGCTAACATCACAATTAAATTATCACCACGAAAAATAATAACAACATTAAAATGAACGAAATTAGAAAAGTGAACAAAAAGAAAATAAGTCATTAACCTAGTGACATTTAAATAATTATGCATTCTATGTTATGGCAATAAAACAACAAACAACCTTGGAATAAGGCATCATCCAAACGGTGGTAAAGAGCTAGCATAATAGACTAAGCAGTCTATCTTAATCTAATAATAAGCGCGGATTACAATAACATAACCGTGGGAGGCACACAACAGAAATAGAACTTCAATAACAGAGGACAAATAAATGACGTGAACTAATTAAATGCAAGGATAAATAATTCAGACATCAATGCTCTGGGAATAAAAAGGAATGTAATAGTGTATAAACAAACTGAAATGCACGGCAGATTCAGCACTCTTCGTTCCAGCTTTCAAATAAAATAAACGAGAACCCCTGCAGCCTACATTGCAACGTTAAAGCTTCTGCAAGAAAGGAAATTTAAATGCAAATCAGTGGGTGGTAGCTCTCCAGCATGCTGCTTCTGTTTTAATGTGAAAAATGGAACGTCCTCGGTGGCGCTACTCTTGTGCTTTTATATCACACTTCTCTACCATGTAAAAGTGAAAAAGCCCCCCCCAGCGTGACCTGTGTGCTCTGAATGCTACATTGTGGATGTAATGTTCTTTTTCCGTAACCTACCAAGCAGCTGGACCAATTGAAGCTCTTTTAAGCATGCTGCACCTCCTCTTCTTTTAAGCACACCTCTCTCTTCATGGATGCAGCCCAATGATGTTTCTGCTATGTGTTGGATGTGTCTTCAAAACGTGCAGGCCGTGTGCAATTAAAGCTGGACCATGGACGTTGATTAAAAGAAGATGCATAACATGAAGATTGGTTGTAACGTGTTTGCTGTGTGCACCGCTGGATGCTGTTGCTCAAGCTGCTGCTCCAAACTTGGTGGATGCGTGATGCTCACGTGCAGACCCGTTTGAAGGCTGCAGTCTTTGACGTGTTGGACCAGGGCCGTGTTGGTGGTGCTCTCCAAAGTTGGAATGTGCATGGGTCGTGTGGTATTTTAAGAAGCTGCACCTCCATTCTTCACAAAGGTATTGGGCAATGACATGCTCTTCTAAGCTGGATGTGGCAGCAAAAAAAAAAAACTACTGGAAGATGATACTTTGAGTGTTGCTTTTTCTTTGCTTCTCCAAGTCGAAATCAGAATCACATATGTGTTTGGAGTGCAGGTCGTGTGTTTTGTTTTCAGCTGGACAACACATCTAATATAACATGCTTTTATTTCCTTTGGGTCGTGCAATTCATTCACCAAGGAAGTGCCACTTTAAAGTAAATCAGGGCATCTTTGCAGCAAAATAAAATGAGCCCGATTGTACTTCTCCAAAATGAGAGTAGCGTTTACATTTTGTGCTATTTCTTTCCAAATATTCCAAATTGTATTTCCAAAATTTTCCCTACTATTAATAATGCAAATAATTAGCCTCAGATAATTCAAATTAATTAAAATAAGAATTTCTGGTCAAATTAAGCACAATTAGGAAAAATGGGAAAATACTGGACAATTAAGCACAATTCCCTGATTAATTCTAGCACAATAAACTAAGTGAAGTCAAGAAAATATTGACTCATCAATAAATAATAAAAAAATTAAAAAATTAAACCTAATACAGAACCCATGAGACAAATTCAATACTACAGATTTCTACTAGAGTACTTCTTCTTCCCTCTCATCGAGCCTTTCTTCTTCCCTCTCAAGCTCTTATTTTTCCCTCTCATCCAACCCCTCTTCTTACCTCTCGAGCTCTTGTTCTTCCCTCTCATCGAGCCACTCTTCTTCCCTCTCGAGCTCTTATTTTTCCCACTCATCGAGCCATTGTTCTCTAGCCCTTCTTCTCTAGCCTCCATTAAAACCCCAAACTCCACTACAAATGCCTCTTTCGCATTACCCTCTCCTCGAACCCTAGCCTCCACCCTGTGCTCTACTACAAGGTTGAGGGGACTAGAGACTGCTCCACCAGTCATGCTTACTCGTTGGCTCTCCCCTTGGAACCCTAACTGATTCTCAAACTCACGTGGAGACGACTGTAATGGTAGCACCGAAGTCTCGTGCTCACTAGCTAAAGTTTTCTCACTCACACTCGCTCACGGTCATTGATAGAGAAGAAGAATGTCTCACACTAACCGTTCTTCTCGCTCACGCTCACTCAAAGAGAAGAAGTTCGTACATTCTTCTCGCGTTCACTCAACTTGTTGGACATCATGCTCACTTGGGAGTGTTATTCGTTCAATCAGTAAGTTTTTTCGTTCAAACCTTCTTCTTTGCTCGTTCCCTAAATATCTAAATCCTTAAATCCATAAATCCCTCTTTTCTTTCTTGAGATTGATACAGAATGGTCTGTTGTGTGGTTCACCAAATAGATTCGCTTGTTCTTCAAAATGTAGTTGATTTGATGAATAGAGCTTCCGAAATGTGAAAGACGATGATGGACTTATTTCTTCCCTTCTTAATGATGGAGCAATGGATCCAACAATTTCAAAGCATTTTTTAATTAACTCTGGTATTAAAAAGGTTTTCTGAATGAACTCTGGTATTAAAAAGATTCAAATGTCCATACTGCAATTTTTCAGGCTTCACATTGCTCTGTTTGTTTTATTTGTGTTACACATTGCTCTTGCACAGACTCTATTGGGCATCTAATAATGAACTAATGGTGTGCTATTTTGAATTCAAGATTTATGTGAAAAGGATTTAAGAGGGGTTAGTTATGCACTATAAATATCTAATAATGAAAAACCTAATACATTTTAGATTTATTTTCCAAGATAACGTATATGACAACTTTTTAAGTAAAGAGTTATTCACTAGTGCAAAAACGCTGTTTAACGTCGGTTAATTTGGGCTTTTAACATCACTTTCACAACCGACGTCTAAACGGGTGACGTCCATGGGACGTCGGAAATCCTCTCAGCCGACGTCCCTATAAACGTCGGTTCACCATACCCACCGACGTCCATATAGACGTCTACTTATACCCGCACCGACGTCTAATTTCTCTATATAGACGTCCACCTTGCATAAAACCGACGTCAAGATGAATATATAAAGAGGTTTAAAGTGACATTAACCGATTTCTTTGTTTTTATAGACGTCGGACATGGCATTAACCGACGTCTAACAACGACTTTGTGTTTTAGTGCAGCTTTGGTCCAGGCTTTCGGTAGCATTGTGTAACACTCTCCTCTCGCTAGTTTCCCCACAAAAAAAGCTTGCGTCTTTTGAATCTTCTAGTCCTTTCAACCCAAAACCGAACCTGGGTCCATGGCTACTTCCCATTATTCAACCGCAACAGAAAAAAATTACGGTGTCGAGAAGTAGACAAGGACCCAAGTTCCATTTTGGGTCGGAAGAACTAGAAAACTCAAAAGATCGCCAATCTTTTAGTAAGGAAACTAGCAAAGGGGGAATGTTGCACTGTGTTACCCAAAAAGTGGATCAAAACTGCACTAAAACACAGCACAAAAAAAGCCAATTTATATCAGTTGAACGATAAGATAATCGATAAAAAAATAAAGAAAATTTAAACGGTAAAGCATAAGAAAAACCACGCACTTGGGATGAAGAGAGAAAAAGGAGAGGACGAAGACAATGACGTTCTGAGAAAATACAATGCAATGCCAGAAGAGATAAAAAGAAGAGGTGCGCAAGGGAGTAATAGAAGAGGAGAAGCAAAGAAAAAGGAGAAGAGATGAAGACGCGATCGGAAACATAGAGGTTAGTAGGGTCTGCGGAGTATTTAAAATGAAATTGGGCGTCGGTTGCTCCCGAAACCGACGTCTATAGACGTCAGTGTTTCAGGGGATCCGACGTCTAGGAAGCTGAAAAGATTGACGTTTTGGTTTCCTGTCAGAGTACTTCACGTCGGTGTCCCTCACATACGACGTCTATAACCCTCGAATTTGGTGAAAATACAGGAACCTTGACGTCGATGCCCCTCAGGACCGACATCTACATTGAAGAATTTGTCTTCCCGCCTTCTAGCCAAGCCTTAGACGTCGGCCTTCGGCCACCCGACGTCTAATTGCCTGGGTAATTAGGTGAACAACATTAATTGTAGCATAGTCGATGTCGATGTTTCACGGGATCCGACGTCTAGTCGACGTCTCGGTTGACGTTTGATTTCTTGTCAGTGACTTAGACGTTTGGGCCCTTGCTAATCGACATCTAAGCTCCTGGGAATTTGATGAGCAGCATTAATTGCAGTCTCGTAGACGTCGGTCCCCTGAAAACGCCAACGTCAATTAACTGGCTTATCACATACCTCAGGCAATTGGACGTCAGGTTGCGGCAACTCCGACGTCTATGATGTCATAGACGTCGGCTGACATCGAAACAGACGTCTAGTTTTCCAATTTATTTATGATAATGCTACTGTGTAGCAGTAGACGTCGGATGCAGGGGATATGCTGGTTTCTCAAGTCAAATTTGCATTTTTATCTTGATTAGCAATAACCATTTTATTCATACCAGGTACAAGTATTACTTTGATTTTTTAAATGACTGTTTGGTGACATGTTCCAAGTTCAACTTAAACATTTCCTAGGTGTTATAAATTAGTTCATTCTTCTCTTGTCTATGAAACATTTCCTAAGTCATCCATATAATGCTAACCAAAAGCAGAGTTCTACGAGGCCCAAGCTAATAACTTTAACTACTTTATAAATACTAATTTGATATTGATGTTAATAACTTTAATACTATATCAATTTTTGCTATTTTTGTTATTATATCACGCATTACTACATTATAAAATTGTGACTGATAAATACTTAATTTGAAAATTTATTTTCTCTTATAGTGTGACAGGATATAATTCATTACTAGAAAAAAATAATAATTTATACTAATAGTCATTCAAGACATGAATTGCATACTAGGTAGTAATTACTAGTTTCTATACCATTTTCATGTGCCATTCGAATAGAATGTTCAGTAAAGAATAATAACTTTATTCAATTACTTTTTTACAATATTGTTTTAATTTATCAATGACTTTGGTGTCCAACTATATAAAGCCCTGAACCCCATTCTTGGTCATTGTTTGTTTTCAAGTATAACCTTTTTCTATTTCTAAGAAAACATCATATATATATATATATATATCGGATAATTATATATGTATTTTTCTTATACATACGTGTCCAAAATTTGTTTCTTTGAAATGGCATGCTTAGAAAATAACTAACAGAGATAGTAACAACTTTGGTTACTTACATAACACTTTTAGTTTAGGGACTATTTAGGATGTGGCAATTCTGTTATTAATGGATGATGAAAAAACCTTTTATTTTACTGCATTATTAGAGTCCAATAGAACATATAAAGATAGAAAAACAAAAAAATAAAAATAAAAAAGAGGTTAGGCAAGAAATGAGGAACGTGGAAAGATCGTTATAGAGTATAATGTGGCATGATCCTTCATGTGATATTAATAAAATACTTATACAGAAATTGAAAATTCATACATAAAGATATGGATTCATCATATGTATATTCCCTCATCATGATCTAACCGAATTGCATGTACATCGTCGTCAACTAGAGATTGGTCATCCAAATTTGTTGTAGTTTGAAATGAATGGTTGTCAGCAATATGAATATTAATCAGATTGTCTTCGTTAACTTCAATCTGTTTTTTGCCTTCAA
>NC_028351.1:31051587-31070303 GCF_000741045.1 Vigna radiata var. radiata | reverse complement strand
ATAGCAATTTCATACATTACCAAAACTTTAGCAAAAACTATACCATACATTACCAAAACTATAGCAATTTCATACATTACCATAACTATAGCAATTGTTATTATGCAAAAACTAATGAAGAAATCATGTTAAGAATGCAAAAGGGCATAAATACCTGGAACAGGGGCGGCGAAAAAGGAGAATGGCAGCGGAGAGCAATGACAAGCGTTTCAAACAATTTTGATCGACTCAAACTGTTTCTTATCGTCAAAAATGTGAAATGATCGAACAATTTTGAGTTTAAACGGTGAAGAAACGAGGGAACTGAGAGGGGTGATCGGCGGGAGAAGAAAGTCGAAGACAGCAGCGTCTGCGCGAAGAAGACGATACTGTTCCAAAGTTTTATTTTTTAACTGTGATAGGGGAATCTACCGCGGTTAAGTACTTAACCGCGGTATATTATGGCATTTTTGAAAATTATTTTTGCACTATATACCGCGGTTGCCCGCTGAACCACAGTATATTCCTCGAAATATTTCAAATTATTTTTAAATTTTTTTCAGGTGGGAGGATATGCCGCGGTTCCCCAGCGAACCGCGGCATATACCCCTGTCATTTCCAAGAAGGCAGTTGGGGAGACAGTTGTATTCAGAACGTTACAGGGGTATATGCCGCAGTTCCACAGAGAACCGCGGCATATACCCCTGCAACTTCTGAAATTCTCTGACTGATGGGTTACTTCAGAAGTTACATGGGGTATATGCCGCGGTTCCCCAGACAACCGCAGCATATACCCCTGTAACGTTCTGAATACAACTGTCTCCCCAACTGCCTTCTTGGAAATGATAGGGGTATATGCCGCGGTTCGCTGGGGCACCGCGGCATATACCCCTGTAACTTCTGACATTCTCTAACTAAGTCAGCCCCTGCAATAAATTGGCATGGGTATATGTCGCGGTTGCCTAGAGAACCGCGGCATATACCCTTGTTATTTAATTTTTTATTCAAACGTGGGTCAAAGGGGATGGTTGACTGGAGGATATGTCGCGGTTCCCCTCTGAACCGCGGCATATTCCTTCGATTTATTTACAGAACTGCCACCGCGCACCATTATGCTACGGTTTCTGGTGAACCGTGGCATAATGTGCGCGGTAAAAACCCAATTTTTTACTAGTGATATATATATATATATATATATATATATATATATATATATATATTCACTATAAGAAAATTATTAAATAATGACTAATTTTAGTGATAAAAAATAATTAATATGTATAGTGACCTAGTTAGATACTAATTTATGAACTAAAAATTATTAATAATTAAAATAGTTTTTAAATTGACTATTTTAATGAATTAATCTCTAAATTGGTCACTAATATTAGTTACTAAGGAAATTGATCTCTAAACTAATTTTTTACTAACTAAAATTTTGATAATGTAATGTTAGTGACAAGTTTAAAGATCAACTCATTATATTGATCAATTTGGAGACAATTAATAAACTGTTATTAATAATTTTTAGTTTATAATTTGCACTACTAAAAAATTGATTTTTTACCGCGGACAATATGTATTGGTTTATCAACAACCGAAGCATAATATTACGCAGTGGCATTTTTGAAATTATATCGACAATATAGGCCGCGGTTCTGAAATAAAATTGCAGATATGAAATTTTGACATTCCCCTTCAACTTTATTTCAAATCTGACTTGGCGGAGGAACCGCGGCCTATTCCCCCTACAAAATTCTGACATTCCCCCAAAAGAAGTTCATAAATAAATTAGAAGATAGGGAATAGGCCGCATTTGTTGGGGGAACGACGGCCTATTCCCCTGAGTCAGGGAATAGACCTCGGTTGTTAGGGGAACCGTGGCATAAAGTATGCAAAAAATTTCAAAATTGCCATTTCAGATAAATTTTAGATTTTTTTTTTTACCAAAATAGGCCTCGGTTATTATGGAAACCGCGGCCTATTCCACTCTATTACCCTGGTTGTATAGTGAACCGTGGTAGTAACGTTTAATTAGGTTAAAAAAACATCAGTGAACAATTTCGTCTTCCAAGCGAAATCTCTGTAAACTAAAACTTTCTCCTCTCCGCCGCTCCCATTTTCTCTGAAGCTCTCCTCTCCGTCGCGCCCATTCTTCTTATTTTCTTGTTTCTGCCACTTCGAGTGTCTTCTGCAAGGGTGTTTCTTGTCCGTTTAATCAACATCGTCAACATCCACTTGGAGTATACAACTTAGAAGCCCAACCGCTTACTGGTTTGCTTTTTATATGTTACAGTATACAATTTGTTTGATTCTAATATTGAATCACATTGTGTTGGTGTGTGCTTCAAATCTGAAATCTTAACATCGTTCATATCAACGTTGTTGGTGAACTTCTTGTTTCTTGCACTATTTCTTGTTTCTTGTTTCTTGCACTGATTCTTGTTGAAATGGTTTTTTTTTTTTTGTAGAATTCAACTCTTCCATTATCTTTCTTTTACTGTTTTTTACGTGCTTCGGTAGATACAGGTTGATATGCTTGCTGAGTTTGATATTTGCTTTAATGTTAAAATGTTTATAGTTATTGTAAGTTTGAAGCCTATGTTGCTTGTACAAAGTTTTGTTTAAGTGGAACCAGTTATTTTAAGATTGAAAAACTAACATTAAATATATGATATATGGTGATCTAAAATAATATAAATTCTGTTGTTATCTTTTCTTTTTTATAACAATCAATCTTTATCAATCCTGATTTTTAATTTAAATACATTTTGACTTTTTAGCGGAAAGTGTTCTGAAAAGAATTTGAAGAAAAATCTTTAAAGTAAATTAAAATCAATTTATCTTCTCTTAATTCAACAAAAGAAGACCCTTTTTATGCATTGTTTATCTCATACGATGTGTACTATATAATATAAAATAGCTTATCAGTCATTACCTGCTACATATAAGATCACAACATAAAAACATGGATTTGAGAAATTTTATGCTATCCACATCAATTTACAGATTAGATGAGGTATATAGTTTTAGTTGAACATTGACGAAAGAAATGCCCCCGGCACGTGCCACAAACACCTTCACTAAACTACTAATACAACCTGAAATTTCAGTCCAACAATAATTTCGAATACCCATCGGGACCTGCTTCATAAAAGAAACATGCCATACACCATTAAATTTCAGTCCAACAATATTTTGAAGACAACGGCCGACACAGTAGCATTGGATTACTAACAGCGGACAAGGGATGCAAATACACAAGAAATCTACTACTAATGTAGGAGCAAACAGTAACCTCTAATCTTGTATATAATTCATATATCTAGACAAGTTTCCCCATAATTACTAAAAATATGAAAAGAAAAAATTATATAAACTTTTTTTATAAGCTAAAATTATTCGTTATAAATGATTTTAGCTTCTCCAAAAAATTAGTTTAACCATTACATAAATTTTAACCATTACAGATTTTATACAAAAAAAAAATTGATTAGATAAAATATGATTTGATATTTATGAATATTGTCATATTATTACAAATTAAAAATTCTTGAAAATATATTTTATTTAGTAATCATAATTAAACAATGATATATAACAAATAGAGGACAAAAATTGTTGCACTGTTTCTTGTTACTAGCCAATGATTATTTTCTTGCGTTTTTTATCATTTTGGATGATGAGACTTACGTTTTGTTGTATTTGTGTGTAGGTATTGTGATTTTGTTACATTCCAAAACTCGGGTAGTCGTATCTTCTCTGTTGTTGGCTCATTTTGCACGCTCTCAGGTTTCTATTATTGTGTTTATTAAACTTTTTTTTGTAAATTTTTAATTTTTTGTATGTTGAATATATGTAATTATGTGTGATTGAATGTTTGAATTGATCATTTGAATGCTTATTAATTGTATGATTGTATGACTAAGTTGATTGTATGATTGAATTGATTTAATATGGAAAATTGTATAATTGTAATTTTGTAATATTTAGATATGGATCGAAATTGGATTAATTTACCACGCATTAGTATGAGTACGAGGCGTAGAGGAATTTATACAATTTGCACAACGTAATGAGGGTACAAGTGATGATGAAGTGAAGTTTAGATATCCTTGTGTGAACTGTTTGAATGCGAGAAAGTTGAACACACCAAAATTAGAGAACATCTTATATGTGATGATTTCCTAAGATGCTATACAACATGGATATGGCATGGTGATGAAATGCATTTTACGAATAACTCCCAAACTAAAAATGTTATTGATTTCACCATGGAAGAAGATCGACCGGATGAGACGATGCCAACTGATGTGTATGAGACGATGCCGACTGATGTGTATGAGACGATGCCGACTGATGTGTATGAGACGATGCCGACTGATGTGGAAACATCTTTGTATGTCAGTTCAACTAAGTTCACACATTTGTCAGCTGTATTAAGGCTCATGAATTTGAAGGCGAGCAATGGATGGACTGATAAGAGTTTTACAAAATTGTTGACGTTGTTGAATGAGATGTTGCCAGATGGAAATACACTACCCACTTGTAATTATGATGTGAAGAAAATTCTTTATCCAATGGGTATGAAGTATAAAAGGATACATGCTTGTCCGAAAGACTGCATTTTATATAGGAAAGAGTTTGAATTTTTGACAAAGTGTCCAAAATGTGGGTTATCACGATACAAGTCAAAAAACAATAGTGAAGATAATGGTCAGATAGAAAAAAATTGATCTGCTTTGAAAGTAGTTTGGTACCTTCCAATTGTGCCNAGNCTTAAGCGTTTGTTTGCGAATCCCAAAGATGCTAAAAACCTTAGATGGCATGCAAATGAGAGAAAAATTGACGAGTTGCTTTGTCATCCAGCTGATTCAAAGCAATGGAAAAATATTGCTCAACAATTCCCCCAATTTGGTAAAGAGTGTAGAAATCTTAGGCTTGGTTTAGCCACTGATGGAATGAACCCATTTGGTAATCTAAGTATCAATCAAAGTTGTTGGTCAGTTATATTGATAATTTATAACTTATCTCCTGCATTGTGCATGAAGAGGAAGTACATGATGTTGTCTATGACGATATCTGGTCCAAAGCAGCCTAGAAATGACATGGATGTTTATCTAAGCCCACTAGTTGAAGACTTGAAGTTNTTGTGGGTTGATGGGGTTGAAATATTTGATGCATTCGCTTCTAAAACTTTTGTGATGCGTGCAATGTTATTTTGCACCATTAATGACTTCCAGCTTATGGTAATTTGTTAGGATACAGTGTTAAGCATCATAAAGCTTGTCTTATATGTGAAGTGTAAGACCCATGAAAATATCTATTTTAATAAATAGTAGTAAATCTTAGCATTATTATTAGTAATAATAATTATAATGAATAGAAAATATAATTAAAAAAAATTATCATGGTTAGAAAAAATTTAAATTTATGATAGAAAATTATAATAATTTCACAAAGAGGGGTTCAAAATTTTGAGAACCTATTTTAGAAGGTTTTGTAAAAATAATAATAATAATAATTAAAAATAATAATAAAAAAAGGAATAGTAAAAAAAATAATAAAATAAAATGTGAATAGTTCTCGGTGGATAAGGCATCCTATGAGGCATTGAAGAAGCAGATAAGAACATTGGGTGGTGGATGATTAAAATATTATTTTTTTAATAAAATAATATTTAAAAAAAAACGAATAGTAAAATATTTTTGGCTATAAATAGCCAAGGAGGGGAAGAAGGATTTGGCACAAGAAGGAAAGAAAATAAGAGAGAAAGAAAGAAAGGGAGAGAAGGAAAGGATTAGGAAGAAATTTTGGTTGCAAAGAGAGTAGAAATTCTGGAGGATTTCGGGGGAACAACTTCTGACTAGGAAACTAAGTCTGGAAAAGGGGTAAGGGGAGCTAACCTTTCTAAGTTTTTATATTATAAAATATTTTTCTTATAACTATTTATGTCTTGAAATTTTCCGCAATTACTGTTAATGAAAAATCTATGTGCTCGTTATATAACTATTTGAATTTCTGCTTTAATATTATATGCTGTTATTTTGAATCTGTAAATAAGAAAATTGTTAATAACAAGTTGAGGAACACTTTGGCTAAGGAAAGACCTGGTACTTAAGTTGTCCATTGTGACACACCTCTCTTTCCTGGAAGTCTACTCAATGTGTTTTTAACTAATTATTATCAAACAAAGTATATTCTGCTGATTTTATTTTTGTAAAATACTCAATGGATATGAAATTTGTTTTGAATGTATTATATTATGGTGGATGTGAAATTTATTTATTTGAACATAGTAAGAGTTTGGTGGAGAGT
Source organism: Vigna radiata var. radiata (assembly GCF_000741045.1). Classification (NCBI taxonomy): domain Eukaryota; kingdom Viridiplantae; phylum Streptophyta; class Magnoliopsida; order Fabales; family Fabaceae; genus Vigna; species Vigna radiata. The sequence goes on along the minus strand of NC_028351.1, from coordinate 31,064,006 downwards.
GGGAAATTCCTTACCGAAGATCCATCTTGAGAAGTTGGATTGAGTAGGAAGGATGTAGCTTCAGTGGTTGTATTTATATCCGAAGATCCACTTTGGGGGACAGAGTAGGATAAGATAATTGAGCTAGCAAGTAGGTGCATCCATATCCGAAGATCCACTTTGGGGGACAGAGTAGGATATGATGTATCTGAGTAAAGTACCACTGCAAGCGTAGAACCTGTTTAGAGTTTGATATTCATACGATTATTTGAATGGGTTGAGTTTATGATGATCATGGTGTGTTTATTGTATTATTAAGAGATTTGACTTATACGTTAGAAATTATGTTATTAATTTAAATATATTATGTTATTTTGTTGCAATAACTCATCCTTGCTTTATCTGTTGTCTGGTGGTTTCAGTTGTGTTATGTATTTTCTCTCTATGATGATCATCCGGTAGGTGTGAGTAGAAAGTGGTGAGACGCCGGTGGAACAGACGTTAGATGGAGGATCAACTAGTGTTTAGGTCTTATGGACTAGATCCTTGTTTTAATCGTTTTAAGTTTGGATTGTATTAAGTTTAAAATTTGAGTGATGGTTTGTATATTGAGGAAAACTTTTATTCCTCATTTCTATGACTGTTCTATCATATCAAGAATGTAATAACTATATTATAGTTTAATACTATAATTATTGGAATGTTACATGAAGAAAACACTACAACTCATCAATTGAAACACGGAAGAAACAGTGTATCTGCGTCATCGAAGATTTCTAAAATGTAATAATCCATATAGAAGGTTAAAAAAAGCATTCAATGGATATCAAGAGAGGGGTGAAGCACCAAATCCACTTACTGGCCTTCAAATTCTTGAAAAAAGTTAATAAAATACATAATGTATTTGGGAAAACATCCAATAAGTCATTTGTAACGAACCCTTGGCAGAAGAAATCAATATTCTTTGATCTTCCATACTGGTCAAAGTTAGATGTTAGACATTGCACAGATGTGATGCATGTAGAGAAGAATGTGTGTGATAGCTTGATTGGTACACTACTCAACATTCAGGGAAAGACAAAAGATGGAGTGAATGCTCGTTTGGGTTTGGTTGACATGAATATCCGAGAAGAGTTGGCACCTAGGGAGATTGGTAAACATACTTATTTGCCCCCTGCATGTTACATAATGTCTAGGCTTGAGAAGATAAGTTTTTGCCTTTGTTTAAAGAGTATCAAAGTACCACAAGGATACTCTTCAAATATGAAGAGTTTAGTGTCGATGTAGGACTTAAAGCTTGTTGGCATGATGTCTCACGATTGCCACGTCTTAATGCAACAATTGTTACTTGTGGCTATTCATGGAATTTTTCCCAAAAATGTTAGGCAGCCATAAACAGGTTGTGTTTGTTTTTCTCGTCAATATGTAGTAAAGTCATCGATCCTACAAAGTTAGAGGAACTTCAAGGCGAGATTGTTATCATCTTGTGTCAACTAGAGATGTTTTTCCCTCCATCTTTTTTTGACATCATGGTACATTTACTTGTTCATTTGGTTAGAGAAATCAAGTAATGCGGACCGGTATACTTAAGATGGATGTATCCTATTGAGCGTTATATAAAGATTTTGAAAGGATACGTTAAAAATCCATATCGTCCTGAAGGTTCAATGATTGAAAGGTATATTGCTGAACAAAGTATCGAGTTTTGTTTAGATTACATGACATCAACGAATCCAATAGGAGTTCCTCGAACATCATGGTTGAATAAATGTTCTACAAGTAAAAGCATCTGAGGTGTGAATGTGCTGACAAAAGATCGTGAAGAATTGTTGCAAGCGCATCTTTATATATTGAACAACATAAATGAGGTGATCCCTTTTTTGCAAGCATAGAAAGCCATTGTTAAGAATAAAAATCCAAGACAATCAGAGAAATGACAGTTGATTGAGCATGACAAAACATTTATGTCTTGGTTCAAATCTGAAATTGACAAAGAGCCACATTCTTCTCAAACTTTGTTGTGGCTTGCAAATGGTTTAAAGTTTGATGTCATATGTTGTACAGGTTATGAAGTCAATAATTGCACATTCTATACGAAGAAATTGGATGATAAAAGCACAGTACAAAATAGTGGAGTCAGTTTAAAAGTTGTGTCGATTCAATTTTCCACATCAAAAGATCAATCACCTGTACTTGTATCAATGAGATATTATGGTATAATAGAAGATATATGGGAGGTTGATTACACCAAGTTTTTTGTTCCATTGTTCAAATGTAAGTGGTTTGACAATAAGAGTGGTGTGAAAATAGATGAAACGAGTATGACACTAGTTGATTTTTGAAAGGTGGGTTATCGAGACGAACCATTTATCATGGTACATCAAGCATCTCAGGTTTTTTATGTCAAAGATCCTATGTCTGACCATTGGTATGTCGCTCTTTAAGGCAAAAATCAAATTTAAGTTCACAAAGACAATCTGATTAATATTCATATTGCTGACAACCATTCATTTCAAACTACGACAAATTTGGATGACCAATCTCTAGTTGACGATGTACAAGCAATTCGGTCAGATCATATGATGAATTCATATCTTTATGTATGAATTTCAAATTTGTGTATAAGTTTTTTTATTAATATTACATAAGTCTTTTGTTAAATTATATGATATTACATAAGTCTTTTATTAATATTACATGTTATTTACTTTGACAGATATTGGCTGACCATCCACATTCATCAGGGGATGAGGCTCCCCCTTCTAGATCTACTAGAGGACTTACCAGAATGAAACAACTTTTGATCAGAAAAAATAGTGGTGAAAGAATACCCGTGAATGGTAATGTCATCACGGGTGTGGCATCTGGCCCCAATGCAGATGACTTCTGATCATACCTTGGAGTAGTGGCACGTGATAGGATTAGTATTCTTACTCCATCTTTTGATCATGTGTCCGAGGTTGATCGAAACATTATGTGGAAGGATATATTGCTAAGTTAATTAATATCACTTGAATTACAGTTTGTTTATATTGATAATTTTGTACTGATACAACTTTATTATGTTTATTTCATATGACATTTGATATTCCAAATGTCGCAACACTTAGAAATAAGTGTTTATCAACTGTTGTGAAAACTTTCGAGGTTTTCAAGTAAGTTGACCTCGAGATATATATTTGGAAGCAAAAAAAAAAAATAAGTCTCCATGTGAAACATATAAGGCCATTGTTGAGGAGACTTGGCGCCTCTTTGTACAGAGTCGAACAGCAGAGGAATGGCAGGTTAGTATAGTTGATATTATTCAATTCCTCATTAACAAATATATATCATATGAAATAATTAATTAAACATATGTAACAGACAAAAAGAAGTAAAGCACAAGGAATAAGTGCTCAAAATAAAAATCCCCACTTATTATCTCGTGGTGGGTATAGGAAGCTCGAGGAGAAAATCCTCAAGCAAAAGGCATAAGCTAGACCATCATCTGAGGGTGGTAGCCCCTAGCCTCCTTCTCCACCTTCTCGGCATAAGAAATGGAAGTTGGCTCATTTAAAAGCATCGGGCTCCTACTCTTCTGACACTGCACGGGGAAATATCTCAAAGAATTGTAAGTTATTACTGTTCCTAAAATAATAATAATATCATCATACATACTACCTTGAACTTTTTAAAGAATAATTATGTTTTATAATGTTACAGGACTGCTTGGTTTAGCAGAGCTCCCAAGGTCAATCCACTCCAAAGGGTCGCCAGGATATTCTTATCGCTGCAATTGGACGACCTGAGCACCCTAGATGTGAATATGTTGCTGGAACAGGAGTAGGCATTCGAGATTATTTTTGGAGCTCTTCTCGTTAGACTTCATATGCATACAGCGAAGCACAAGAACAAAGGTTGACACAAGAGATCACAAAAAAGCTTCGAGCGGACCTTAGGGAGGAGCTTAGGGCGGAACTTAGGACAGAGCTTAGGGATGAATTGTATAATGAGGTCACTATAGAAGTGACTGACAGAGTTATGCGCCAGTTCCAACAGCAGTTTGAGAGCTATGGCATGCTCCCGATGCCATCTCCTATACAGGAACAAGACATGTTGTGCCACCCACAGGTAAAATTAATAAACGTTTATGTTCACTAATTTCTATATTTTGTATAATCTAACATTTACTCTGATAGGTAGAAGCGGGAAAGGAAGTTGTTCAACACCAGTCGTCCTAAGGGATGACATGGATGATGCTAGTCCATGTCTACTATACATTTTAGATGGTACCGAGAGGATGTTGGTAGCTCGTGGAACAGTGTTTAAGGCAGCGACTGTTGTTCGTGGTATGGAGCTATCACAAGATGAGGTGAAGGTCTCAGTAGACAACATTATCATACCAGATGCCTCAGTTCCTCTACCCTCAGAGGAGATTTTCACTGTGGCACAGACATTCCAATCTTTTATTGCTTGGCCTAAACAATTGGTTGGTTGAGTTTCTGACCCCCGGTATGGAATTCTACATTACACTTCTCAATTTTAAAGTTTACATATTATTGATGTCAAAACTTATCTTATTTTTCCATGTAACAACAGACGCATGCACAGGAGAAGATTCCTCTATCTGAGGACGATCCTCTTGGTTCATTGCAGCTACTTGCTGACATCGTTGAAAATAAGCCTTTGGAGGTTGAATATGATGCTAATGTATTTGGGAGAGGCTCTGAGGTCCCAATATACCTACATAGCCAAGATGTCAGAGAGTTTGCGCCGGGTATAGAAGAGTTGAATATTACATTAGTTCAGCTATGGATGATGTAAGTCTATGAGCAATTATTTATAGAAAATTGATTTATATATCAAGTATACTTATATCAAAGTTAATTTTTGATTTCAGGTATATGTTTGTGGTCAGTAACAACTTGGGGTACAATGATGACTATGGGTTCATTGATCCCAAAATCATTCACGAAACAAATGATTTTGATGTGATCACAACATATCTCACAAGAAGATTTGCAAGCGGCAAGAAAATACATTTTATTCCTTATATATCTGGGTAAGTGAACTTTGCTAACATAATAAAGTTCCATATGTGATTTTAATATACAATAATTAAGTTATTATGAATTTCAGGCACCATTGACAGCTTCTTGTTATTTTTATACAGGACAACTGTGCTTTATGGTTCTGCTCATTGCACAAGTCTCCTCCCACACATCTCAAACAAGCAGTTGATTGGTAAGAACTTCAATGTTTGGACTTTCTTTGTTATATAAATGAATGCTAAAACCCTTTATATATATATATATATATATATATATATACATAGTTCTATTTCAGCAAGTATGATGTTGGTTGGGAAATCAGTTGCTAACAGTAGAAAGCTTGCATGGATTTCTCTCACGGTTTGACATATGCTAAAGCCATACTTTCTTGTAGTTGTTTTGTTTTAATGATTTTCACTAACTATTTACAATTGTGATGATATATTATAGTGTAACAGACATAATGGGTCATATGAGTGCGGATACTATGTAATGTATTGAATAACCCACATTATTCGTGGCCATATCACAAGAGGCTGGGAAACGGTAATATTTAAATTTAATAAGTTTTGATTTTCTCTGACATTTGGAATTCATATACACTAATTAATATCACTAATTAACTTTTCTTTTATATTTTAAGTATTTAATAATATTTTTATATTATTTATCTAATAAATTAAATACTTATTCAAGTTATTTGAGTCAAACATGTCGTTAAGTTAAAACATAATATAATGTTAAAAATTATAGATATTAAATGTAAAAAAAAAAAAAACACACACATATATAAACATTTTTCCAGAAATTTAGAATAAAATTATACCATTTGTTAAGTAATTTGAAGAAAAAAAAATATTGAATAGCGAAAATCATATTGAATTAAACTTATTTAAGGGAAAATGTAAATGCTCCATTAATGCAGAGAGTGAAAGAGAAAGATGATTGAGAATAATGAGGAGATGTAGGATATTTTTGGATTAAAAGAAAATATTAGAAAAGTGTAGAGTATTTTTAGAATAAATAAAAATAGTGGGAAGACGCAGGAGCACTCAGGATAGTGGAGGGAACAACACTCTTGAAAATTTTTGATTATATTTGATTTGGATTTGAAACTTGCGATTTAGAAAAAAAAAATCTATACTAATTCTGCAAGAAAAGTATATTTAAATCCAAAATCGATCCAATTAATTGAATTTAGATTAGATCTACATTGGATCTATGCTCACACCCTTATTTATAATTATTTTATTACGTAAGTAGGCATTAATTATTATATTTAACTAATATCTATTTATTGATATTTCAGTTCAAATCTTGAGTAATTTACAGTTACGTTCCTATTTTTACAATAGGTTTACCTTTTTCTATTAAACAATGAATTTACGTACTAAAAAAAACTGAGATTACCAACGAACAAACATTTAATTTCTTCGACAAAGATGTATTTAGGAAGGATTATTGATGATTACTTTTTCGTCGATAATGATTATCGAAGGATAAGGCTGTCAATAATTACTAAAGGATAAGACTGTCATAAGTCCATCGAAAAGTACTTGGCATAATCAAATATCTTTTTTATTTGTTATTCAAGCACACAATCAAACATGTATAACCTTTTCATATTCAAAGACAGACTTGCATAACATTTTCAAAACACAGACAAATTGCATAATATGCATTCCACAATAATCCAAACATTGATACAATAAAAATAACCATTAAATATTGATTTTGAAAGTTAAGAACTTCTATTTCTAATAAAACATAAATCACAAAACATGTTTATATAGACCAAGTACTAATATTTTCTTAACACACATGACCAAGTCTAAAAGATAAAACATAATGTTAGAATAAGTATGTTCAATAACAAGAAGACTAATAATCTGCATAATCATCATCAAAGGGGTCTTGTTGTTCATCATGCTCTTCACTGGCTGGACTGTTGTGGGCTGGACTGATCTGGACTAGCCTGGTTTGGGATGGACTGATGTGGGCTACTGTGGGACGACAGGTGATGGAAAGGGTCATAGCTAGGTCGGAGGGACGGTGGATTGAAGCTGTGAAGCTCAAACAGTAATGTCATGACCAGTGGTTTGAAGTTTGTAAACTCATGTCTCGATTTAGAGTATTCCTAGTCATGTTGCTCTAGTGCCTGCATGAGGCAAACAACGGCCTCGTCAGTAGTGGTGGTGGGAGAAGATGGTTGTGCTTTAGAGTACCTCCTCTTGCTGCCATGCAACTTGAAGCAATTTGTCCTGCACCATACACTCATTTTTTTCCCACCAACGACATTGACCAAACATTGTGTCCTATGGATGTCGTCATCATCATTATGCTCGTTATTTCCAGTAGGAGATAACTCATGTTCAAATCTAACTTGTGAACGTTTTGTTGAAAATTCTTCCTGTTTAAAAAGTTTAAAGCAATTAATAGTAACAGTGTTTGTTTACATGAGTCCTCCAAGACCATTCATCAACAAACTTACTAGTTTCCTTCTGAACATGAGTCTGTGCAAAAAGCTCATCAATATGGACTGTATTTCCCAACTCTTGTGCCTATAACAAAATATGAATTTATATATGTACATAAAATATAAAATACATAAGTTATATGAAACAGATACAAAAGTAATGAAGGTTTACCATGCAAATTGCATGTTCATGAACCATGATCGATCCACCTGTATGCAAGGTCCCACCCTTTTCCGAAGCTCTGTTCCTCTAGGTAGTAGCACACTTATTGCGAAACTCTATCGAATTCCAATGAGCCAGTAAAGAGTTCCATATGTGCTCTCCAAGCCAATAAGGGCACTCCCTTGCATTGCGGGCATATATAAACATCTCTGACAGTCTATGAGATGCTTTAGTGTGGAAATTTCTTTGAATTTAAGTTTCTTGTTTAGGTTTACACTGCACCTTCATCTGTAACAACAAAGGATACAAACATTGATTGATTAGACTAGTATGTTATGATTTTGAATTAACATACTAAAATAAAAAGGACAATTAGTTTGATGGGTTCACCTTATAAAACGCTGCCAGAATGGTTGCCTATCCTGTGCAGGTATTGCTCCCTGATAACGGTTGAATTTATCGTTATCTGTGATGCAATTTTGATACTAAATCAACTCTTTTTGACCTTGAAGCTTGCTTGAACTCTTGCTTTTAGTTGAAATTTGTGAATAAGTTAGTCGAGGTTACAATTAATGATTTTTATCACTAATTCCATCAATTTTGTAGGTTATTGGTATGTTTTGGAATAGGAGCAAAGTATCAAGGAGTTGGAACCAAGAAAGAACAACGAAAGCATCAAAATAGAAGGCTGCAGAAGGCTTAAGGACCCTTGGTTGCCCTGGGCACTAGTTGCCGCGCAACCACGCCTGGTTGCCCTATTTTGGGGCGCTGAGCGTTGGAGGTCACGCAACCATGCCTGGTTGCCCATTCAAGGGGCTCTAAGCGCCAGTTACACCGCAACATGCTTGGGTGCCCCATACAAGGTGTTGAGCGCCACTCTTCACGCAGGCTGGTCTGGTTGCCTCTAGTCAGGGAGTTGAGCGTTGGCGAAGTTTGCCTATGTGGTACTTCTGATCTATTTAAAGGCTTTTATGCATTAGGGTGGATATCTTTCGATGGCTGAAGCAAAAAAACCCTATTTTCAACCCTTTGGAGGAAGATTGGGCATGTGGGAGCTTTCCTTTTCTCTTTCTAGAGTTTTCATCTCATTTACATTCTTCCATTGTAAGCCAAGGTTATCCATGACAATGGAGAGCTAAATTCATCTATTGTTGGGGAAAGATGTAACCTCTGAATTTCATGTATTTGAACACGTTTTCAATATCTTATGCTTTCTTTCATTGAATGTTAGTGTTTTTCTCCTATTCTTAATGCTTATTATGTTTTTGGCCATTCATAGCTTGATGATTGGATTCTTTATTGCTGGGAAATAGCTTATGAACCATGATCTCGAGGAATTCACCTAAAGGAAATATTATCTAGAGATAGAAATAGGTTGTTTAGTTGTCTTAAGCTTCTTTTCTTAATGTGGAATTGGTTATTAGGGTTTCAAGGGATTGTTGTCTAATAATCAAGACTAGGCTTTTTACGTTGAGGGATTGGGTTCTAAGTAATTTTGTAAGTGAAATTAGCATTCCAATGAAGAAGATGAGTTCTAATATGCATGAAAGTGAAGTAGGTGAAATCTAACCCGAACAACATTATCATCTCATATCATCTTAATATCATTCATTCCTTCTTATTTTAGCTTCAAAAGATCAATTTACATTTAAGTTATTATGTTTACTTTTATTGCATTTAAATTTTATTCAATGATATCATTCTTTAGTCTTAATTAGTTAAGTTATTATACGATTGCTTAGTGTCATGAGTCTCTTGGAAAATGATACTTGGTCTTACCATTTTATATTACTTGATACGATTTGGTACACTTGCCAATGAATTAACACTCCCCAAGTAGGCCACGAACTCAGATGTTGTTGTTTAAATGACCGTGTGATGGCCTGAGAAGTAACCCTGGATGAACAAACCAACATATAAAGAAATAAAAGTTATTTGAATTAAGGCAAACTTAAAACATCAAATTAGTAAGAAAGGGATTTGGGTATTACCCTCGACTATAAGGCTCTATCCATGGTCAATCATGGAGAGGCGGTTCAACACCATCACCAGCTGAATCTAGATCAGTAGATGTAGTGGGGGATAGCCTACAAGGTCAGTAATACACTAACTCCATTTTTAAAATTTCGTGTATTATATAGACCATCATAATTTCTACATGAGTGTCAAACGAAACACAAAGGAGATTACACCATTATTGCTTACAAGCAATTGTAAAGGAATCAAAGTGAAATAAAACAAATGTACCTCGAATAGCAGTTCATCAATAACTACAAATCATTATGAATCTCATGTTTAAATTAAATAACTTGATCAAGCCAAGACAAAGAGAATCTCGTGTGAAACTAGAGTTGGGTATAGGCCATGAAATGCTTAATTCTGACATCCATTAGGTGGTATCTCTTAAATCAAGTAAAATTATTTAAAAGCATTAAATGAGGACAAAAGATTTTGAGAGGTTTGACTACACCATCTAATACACGAAAAATGAAGAGAGAATATACTAAAATAAATTATGTACTCCAGTATCTATTGGGACAAGCTGTGTAATTAACTTTATCATGTAAGCACCACCGCAATAGCAAGAGATATGTAATACTGAATGTATTGGCAACTAAATTTTTTGCATTTGTACAAGAAACTAAATCTCTAGAAGAGATTTTCTAATTAATGGTGTCAAAGGTATGTCATGCATCTCAACAAAAATTCATGGTAAGGCAAAAACATCGGTTAATCTCACCTTCACAATAGGGATTGTTGACACCCTCCCTCGACGACACCCTCCTCACACCATGACAGTGGCACAAAAGGCAACAAGGACCGTCAACCAATAGCCTTCAACGAAATCCCCTCAACAGTAGAATAAACCCTTAACAAAGATGAGAGAAACACACCACCCAACCTCTCGCGACGACACCAACATCCTCCTCGGACCGTCAAATGAGCTCAAAGTCTCACCTCAAAGTTTGATATTATCTATTTATTTATATTAAACAATAATGTCTTGATAATCACTAACGATCATTATATATTTTAATGTTAAAAAAATTTTGTAGAAAAGTTAAGTCAATTATCTCAACCAAGAGGAGGGTGAATTGGTTATTCCTTTAAAAAAATTTCTCTTTCAAAATCTTTTTGAAATCTTTGAAGTTTTATTGAAATGCAATCAAACAAGTATATGAACAACATAAAAGAGAAGGGATAGAAAGATCAACAAAGGTATTTATACTGGTTTGGCCAAGCCTATATACAATCTTCCTTATATCAACTTGAGTTGAAGAGAACCACTATAATGGTAGAGTTTATACAAGCAATAATACAAAGACTTCTGATGAATCAATATTTTCTACTATTTACTTAGCTTATTGTACTATATTTGATTAGGGAATTGTGCTTAATTGTCAAATATTTCCTCAGTTTTGATATTTAGGCTTAATTTAACCAGTAATTCTTATTTTAATTAATTTGAATTATCCGAGACTAATTATTTCCATTATTAATTGCAGGGAATTGTTTAGAATATTATTTTGGGACTTCAAGAGGGCAAGAACGTCAACAACCACTCTCCACATAGGCGTTTTAGATTTAATTCAATTGTAAATTCGTTTTTAGTGTATTTTTGGGCAGATTTGGACTATTGGGCCATTTTGGGTCAAAATACAGAAGGCCCAATTTGTGGGCTAACCTTTGACTAGGGTTTTAGGACCCAAGGGGGGCAAAAAATCCCTTACTCTCTCATTTTTACGTTTTTCGCACTTTTAGACAGCAAGGGAGAGCTCCCCCATTTTTGGGGTTTTAGGTTTTATTTACGTTTTCCAGCACATTTCAATTCAGCAATCTAATTTTGATTATGCAAAGTTTTTTTCTTCTTTTGTCTTGCAATTTAGTTTCTACACTTTCAATTTCATGCATTGCAATTTCGTTTTAAGCTCTTCCAATTTGTTTTGAGTTCATTTTCATTGCTTCTAAATTCTGTTAGATTTCGTTTTCCATTAGGGTTTGCGTTTTTGTTGATTTGGTTGCATTTTTGTTGGTTGGGTTTCGTTTTTGGTGCATTGAATTTTCGTTTCTGCATGGGGTTAGTTTGCTAATGGGTCAATTCTGTTTTTATTGTTTAAAACTCGTTTTCATGAAGAGGTGAATTTTCTAGGTTGGTGATTAGTAAGTTTGCACATGTTTCCTTGAGATTATTGGAGCCAATTTGTGATTCTTTTCTTCATTGGCCACACAAATGCAATCTGTTTGTGCAAGTAGTCCTTGCTTAGTGGTCTAATTTGAGCATGATAAACTTCGCTAAGCTGATTACTGTGTGTGTGCATAGTTGATGAATTTGTGTGAATGGGTGATGGACTGCCGCAACCCATACAAATTTGATGTGCATAAAAGAATGCAGTATAACTAGGAAGTGACTCCTAGGTCGTCTCTCAAGGACCAAACTCCGGTTCAGAATCAGGTCTAACACAAAATGGGGGGGGGGGTTGTGAAAGGTTTGTGAATCCGGATGAATTAAATCAAAATACGAATGCAAACAGAAATGTAAACACAGATCTAAAAACGGTTTCAAAGACAGACTGAAGACGGTTGGTCATTAACTTAATTACAATGCTTCCTGTCACAGATCAACAAAATAAAGCAGCGACTCAAACCTCAAATCCAATACAATTAATCAACAAAGTGCAGGCTAATCATGTTTTCATAAAAGCGAACTAAGAGAATGCAATGTTAACATCAAATCTAATTTACACCATGCAGTCTAATCAACTAAGAGAAG
>NC_028351.1:31044516-31050392 GCF_000741045.1 Vigna radiata var. radiata | reverse complement strand
CAAAAATGGGGTGGGGTCCACCCTAAAAGAAACCCTAGGGTGACAAGTGTCATCATTTTTACAATTGGGCTTAAGCTATTCTACCAAAATTAGCCCACAATGCAAAGTGTTTGTCTAAAAAGTATAAACAATTAAATTTACAATGTAACTAAATTTAAAATGTCTAATTGGAGAGTCTTGAATTTATTTGGTGTCCTTCCCAATGCTCCAAAATGTATTTCGAAAATTTTCCCTGAAAATAATAATTCAAATAATTAACTCAGAAAATTCAAATTAATTAAAATTAGAATTTCCGGTCAAATTAAGCATAATTAGGAAAAATGGGAAAATACCGGTCAATTAAGCACAATTCCCTGATTAATTCTAGCACAATAAACTAAGTGAAATCAATAAAATATCGACTCATCAAAATATACCACACTTAGTCTTCTGCACTCTTGGGCAAAATCAAGACGCAAATCAGGGAACAGTTCAACTGACATCAGGGAATTGACATATACTCAGCACATAGAAAACAAAGACTCACAAGGAAACAAACAAACAAAATTACAGTTCTCAAGAAATCTGAGGAAAAGTAGTAGACAGTATCCAACATAGAATCAAGGATAACAGATACTCATGAAATCATCCAAGCAATTCCAAAGCATGACAAAATGATCAATCAGCTCAAGAGGTGAATCAAAAGTAACAGAACCTCACAGATGCACACTATCAGTGTTTCTCTCAAGTGTCTAGGATAAACAATGTCAACTCAATGCACTCAAGAAAGCAGGCAACAAACAGTCTTGGCAAGCCTCTAATATCAACACTCAAAACATATATGCATGTTCAAATCAAAAGGTCTTTTATGGATGCAATGGGGTCAAGGAAAAGGGAGGATAAATATGGGTGAGAAGCTACAAACCAAAGGAAATAGAGGAGCAATGCGGAACAAGTGAAAACATAGTATACTCACACCCAAAACCTCTAATTCCATCCTCTTCTTGACTCCTATATTCACAATTTTTTTTTTTCATTTTTCTGTATTTTTTTTCTCTTTTTTTTTTTTACATCTTGTCTATTTTCTTTTCTCTCTGTTTAGAACAAAACTCTAAGAGACAAGATACACAACATATTTACAAAAACAAAAACAAGAAGAGGAACCAACTAGCCAATTCATCAGAATCCCCAAAGAGACCACACTTATTCCCAAAACAATTCCAAAGCTCCAAAATTCCCTAAGGTTAAGGTAATCATGGTTTTTCACATAGGGCTAGTGTTTGAGCTTCAAAACAAAGAAATGGGGAAAGTAAAGGCTCAANGGGGCTATCAAAGGATCACAACAAGGTAGGCTCGTCTGGCTAGAGAGGCTCAACAACAAAGCTGCCTTTATCACTTTCAAACATTCATATCAATCAAGAATCATCAAAAAGAGTCAAGCCAAGGCATATCTGCAAGCAATCAAGAGACATATCACACACGAGAAAGATCATCAAATGACTCATATCTCACACAGGTAATACGGTCACAATCAATTCAACTCTCAAACATCATGATCATCTTCCAAGCAAAGAAAAGCAAGGAATCCAACAAATCAGAGTATCAATGAAGTGAAGGAAAAACTGACAACCTAAACAAAGTCCAGAATTCACGAAAAACATGCAAAACTGTACACAAGACAAAACAAAAACTACCTAGAAAACAAAAAAATTTAATGCAGAAAAACAAAAACTGACAAAGAAAATAGAATTCTCCCCCAATAGACCACACTTAAACTACACAATGTCCTCAGTTTGTCACAATCATCAGATCAAAATTCAGAACAGTCAATAGATCATGGACAAGTGCAATAAAAGTGTGAAAGGGAGGATAAGGGAAAAGAAAACTCCCTTGATCATAGTGGCAGTTGCCAATTTTGGACTTTCAGGGAGATGTCTTCCACCACAGGATTCAGCAAGGAGGTGTTGAGGAAGAACTGCTTCATCCTCCAGATTTGATCAAGCAGGGAGATGTCCTCCATAGTTGGATCTAAGAAGCAGTGATTCTTGATGAGTGGGTTCAACTGGTGCCCATTAATATTCAGGTTTTTGTGTACACTGACACTCTTGTCTTCCACCACGGGTGTTTGTTGGTCAAATTCATATGTACCTCCTGCAACATGGTTAGTGCAATATGGTTCAACAAAAATAACATGTAGGGGTATAACACCTAACCCCAGTGTAAGAGGCTGAACCTCAGATAAACCCTCAGAACATGAATCAATCTCAAATGTAGAAACAATATCAACAACAGTCTCAGATTCATGTTCAGTGCATGGAGAACAAACATACATATGTGATAGCAAAAAGTGGTTATCATCATGCAAAGAGAGAGAATTAGAAGCATGCTCATCAACAATACAATCATCAACATACCTATTAATAGCATAATCATCAACAATAGAATCAATCTTAGGTATGCTTACTTCCACCTCCCTGGATGTGGCTAAAGTGGTGGAAGATGAAAGTGGTCTACTTATCTCAAAGGTGTTTCTTATATCTGTCTCTTCCTCAACATTTTCATCAGACTCACAGTTAGGATCACCTATCACAAAGTTGGAAGCTGGTTGTATCACAAAATTAATTTCAACACAAATAGAGCAAGAACCAACTTCACAACTACATTTAAAATTTTCAGAAAACTGTGAAAGATCAAAATTTAATCCCAAGTCTAAAGCATTTTCAGTTTCCACAGTTTCCATATCATAATCATCACTAACATGTGAATCTGAAGCAGAATCAAGAATACTTGAATGCATAAACAGCTCAGGCAAAGCAAGTGCGGTTTCAAGTTTAGAGAAAACCTGTGCTGATTCATGATTCATCTCACTAGTAACAGCAGAACGAGCAACTGCATCCTCAAGTGCAAGAGTGGAGAGATAGGAGGGTGGGGAAGTAGAAGGCGCAGTAGTAAGCTCATGACTCTGCTCTCATCTCCTATGTGAGTGGCACTAACATCATCAAGAATCGGAACAGTCTGAAATGGTGATCCCTCTAAAAATTTAGACTGTTCCTCGGTGCACTGTGCGGCCATCTACCTCCACAACTCGTTCAATGTAGGCTCAAAAGAAGTAGAAGATTTAGCAGGTGCCTTTTGCTGTTGTTGTTTCCTCTGATTTTTCTGCTGTGGCTGCCTCTTATTGTAGATGTTGGTAGCATAAGCTTGAGGCTCATCATGAGTAACAGGATGGTCCAAAGAAAAACAAACATCCGTAGAGTGTCACTGGAAGAACATATAACACATAACCGTGCAACAGATGCAGATGGAGGTGCTGGTCTCTGGTTGGTTGCCAGCTATGTCACCAAACTCTCAAGAGAATCAAGCTTGCTTTACAATTTCCTACCAACAGCTGATAAAGAATGTGCAGGCTCATGAAGCTGTAGCTGCTGTGGTTCCTGAACAGGTGGAGAAGGCATACAAGTATTCGGAACTGGTTGATATTGCTGTGGAGCATCATACCATCCCAGGCTAGGGTCATTCCATCCAGGATCGTTACTGTGACCATACTGAGCAAGGAAGAATGTATGCTTACGATCTTCCCAAGAAATGATGGATCCTTGAGGAAGACAATACAGCCAACCCCTTGTTGCTTCTTGTAATGAATGCGGAAATGCCCTTAAAAACATGACTTCATCTGGGACATCAGGAGGTTTCCTTGAAGAGAAAATGGTGTAGAACTACTCCAAATGTCTAAGTGGGCATTCACATGCAAAACCATAAAACCTAGGCATCAAATGTTTCAGTCCAGTGTTGAAAACATAACGAATATCCTCCTTATCAAGTGGAACCGGCTCCCTAGGAGCACTCTCATGAGATGGAGGAGGAACCGTAATGTTCTCAACATAGACATCAGCTAAGTATACATCACAAGCAATATCAAAGTCAAATGCAGAAGGAGAGTCATAGACACAGGCAGAATAAGCATTACCCACATAACCAAAATAGGTAGACATGTAGAAGAAGGGGCAAAAGAAGAATGCAATGAAAATATGCAACTAAAGCTACCTAAATGCAACATACAATGACGAACACACAAAACAAAACATCACACTCACAACACGAGACAAAACACAACACACACTAACACAACAAAGACCTAAAACCGAACCGTTGGTCCCCAGCAACGGTGTTAACGGAATGGCAAGTGTACCATATCATATCAAGTAATAAAAATGGTAAAACCCATTATTGTTCTTCCCATGAGACTCGAAAGGCCTTATCGTTCGTGTGAATCAAAATCGTAAGACTTGCGGAGAAAAAATCAATAATTGTGGTGAATGCAAAGACATAAAATAAACATGCAATGTGTTGATTCAATTGACGAAAAGAGTATGAATGAATGGAGTTGTTGGGGGTTTACAATTTCATCTAATCCTCTCTCTCTTATTTACTCCTCTTGTTTAAATTGCTTTATTATCTAATTGTTATGCAAACTTTCTTGGTCTCCCCTTAACCCGATCCCTTGGCGAAAAGGGCCTATTACTAATTACCGGCTTGCTATCCCTAGCCTCCCCTAGTAACTAGCAACGCATTACAAACAGAAGCAAAAATAATTGGTCGTCCTACCCCCCTATCCCTAGGTGGTATTGCTTAACCAAGGAATTAGTCACCAGTTCATGACATTATTGTACGTTCCCATATCAATAAAGGCAAATAACAGTTATCGAATGAGTTAAACGATAAAAGCTTTAAGCACAGTATGAGAATCCAACAATTGATAATAAACGCATATGAAAATCATATAATTAAACAAGAGTTTCAATAAAAGAGAGTATCAAAAGATTACATTGTTCCCCCAACAACAATAGGGTTTAGTTCACCATTGTCATGGTGAACCAAGATGAAAATAATGGAAGATATGGAAAACAAACCCTAGAAAAGATGAAAAGGAGCCTAAGCATCCAAGAGATCCTCTCCAAAGAGTGAAAATTAGGTCTGGCCGCCCTCTTCTGTCAAAAGAATGAGTCTAAACTCGCACTAGGGCTATTTATAACCAAGAAAAGTAACAAAATTCAAGTTGCGGCCTATCAGAGAACCGCCCGACGCTTTGCCTCAAGCCGTAGGACCGCCCGGTGCCAAAAACGGCCGCCCGACGCTTTCTGGCCACCGCCCGACGCTGGTCAACTACACTCTGGTCAACTGGTTGACTTTCTGGTTGACTGGTTGACTTTTCTGCATTCTGGTTGACTTTTCTGCACTACAACCGTTTGATCTTCAACCTTTCTTTCCAGTCATCTCCAATTCTCATCAAAACCCTGAAAAACAATGCAAAACAAGCATAATATCTCTAAAAACAACTTTTGACTCTCAAATGACTCAACTAAGTGTTTTACTTGATTCTAAGCTCATTTTAAGCCAAAAGGGTGTGTTTTGATATCAAATTTATGCATGAAAATAACGGTTTTTAAGCCGTTATCAAACGGCACCAAAATTTGATGGACTGTCGCAACCCACACAAATTTGATGTGCATAAAAGAATGCAGTATAACTAGGAAGTGACTCTTAGGTCGTCTCTCAAGGACCAAACTGCGGTTCAGAATCAGGTCTAACACGAAGTGGGGGGGGTTGTGAAAGGTTCGTGAATGCGGATGAATTAAATCAAAATACGAATGCAAACAGAAATGCAAACACAGATCTAAAAACGGTTTCAAAGACAGACTGAAGACGGTTGGTCATTAACTTAATTACAATGCTTCCAGTCACAGATCAACAAAATAAAGCAGCGACTCAAACCTCTAATCCAATACAATTAATCAACAAAGCGCAGGCTAATCATGTTTTCATAAAAGCGAACTAAGAGAATGCAATGTTAACATCAAATCTAATTTACACCATGCAGTCTAATCAACTAAGAGAAG
>NC_028351.1:31027068-31043266 GCF_000741045.1 Vigna radiata var. radiata | reverse complement strand
CAAAAATGGGGTGGGGTCCACCCTAAAAGAAACCCTAGGGTGACAAGTGTCATCATTTTTACAATTGGGCTTAAGCTATTCTACCAAAATTAGCCTACAATGCAAAGAGTTTGTCTAAGAAGTTTAAACAATTAAATTTATAATGTAACTAAATTTAAAATGTCTAAATGGAGAGTTTTGAATTTATTTGGTGTCCTTCCCAATGCTCCAAAATGTATTTCCAAAATTTTCCCTAAAAATAATAATGCAAATAATTAACTCAGAAAATTCAAATTAATTAAAATTAGAAATTCAGGTCAAATTAAGCACAATTAGCAAAAATGGGAAAATACCGGACAATTAAGCACAATTCCCTAATTAATTCTAGCACAATAAACTAAGTGAAATCAATAAAATATCGACTCATCAATGGGTTTTCTTAATTCGCATTTTATGAAGACCGTTTTAGACTTCGCTTTGTCTAGTTCGTGTTGGATTAAGGGTCAGAGGATTGGATATCTGATGTGAATTTGTGATTAGAAACAAGTGCAACCGAGCTAGAAATGACCCATCTTTAATCTATGCTTGAGTTTGTGCTTTAGTTAGTTTATTTCAGTATACAAAACCACCTTCAAAACACCCCCACCAAGTTTTCGACCTATTTCCAGAACCACAATTTGGTCCTTCAGAGACGACCTAGGGGTCATTCTCCTAGTTATACTGCACTTAAATGCACATTAAATTTGATTCGGGTACGGCCTCGATCAACTTCCCTCTCAATGCGCTCTCCTTTCCCAAACTCAATATCCCTTATAATAAACAAGACGTGAAAACCTCACAGTCTCAACCAAGAAATTATCCCCACTCTTTGTCACCTTAGAGCAATCCCAACTCTAAGAACTAGAACACACAAGGTCCTCTTCCTGGCTCACAACAACAGGGAAACACAATCTTCTTGATTGTAGATGAACATTGATCCAAATAGAATACACCAAATGTGCATATTTGATCTGCAATGTGTAAGCACAATTTTCTTGCAAGAATATTTATGGATTTCCTTCCAAATGAGTGATCTTGATTCTTCATGAATTCTAGGACGTTCCTGCAATTAAATCTCAACAACCATGTTAGTTATGAAAGTGTAAGATCATCAAAATCTTGGTGAGGAAGAGAGCAATGCGTCTATTTATAAATTTTTCAACTATGACGCAATTTAATCCATTAAGCATTTAATGTAATCTGCTAGATTTTCCTTCTACTTTAACAATTTTACATCTGCATAAGATTTAACAGATTAAATTCGCATGCAATAGATTATCAAAACATACAAGCCAACAATATTTAAAATATGATCGTTATTGAAAGTTATGGCTTTTCAAGAAAATGGTTATCACTAAAAATGCATTTTAACCAATTAGGAAAATAATGTAATCGGTTAAGTTCCATACTTAAGAAAATTTAAAAACATTTTACATTCAAAACACTTCAATGCATTCAACAATCATGTACTGACATAGCAATGTGTTTTAATCGATTATAAAATCAATGTAATAGATTAAAACATAGTTGTTTTGCCCCTGATAAGCATATACTGATATCTGACGAAATTTAACAGATTATGCAAACAATGTAATCGATTATTTCATGCAGATATGCAATGTGCAATGTGTTTCAACTTATGATTCATTTCCAATCAATGAATACACATACTAAACAGTTCAAGCACAAACACAAATATAATCAAGCAATTATTTTTCCATTTTGTTGTGCAAGAAACTATATAACATTTCTTTTGTTCATCATAAAAACATCTATGTTAGATGGGTTCAGCTATACACAACTCTCCTTATCAACAATCTCCCCTCTTTTTTTGAAGCACAACAAGTAATCAGTTTTCCAGTTACTCTCCCCCTTAGGTATTAGCAAAAAATTGGTAATACAAGTAACATGGAAATAAAGTGCTAAGAGATACATCAAAATAAAATTCTTACAGATCATTCAAGAATGTGATGCTCCCCCTATCATTTAGCAATGTAGCACTATACCAGTATGAGCAACAATAAGATTCATAGCAGCATAAATCAAAGTTTAATGGATCAAATGAAAACAGTATAACAGTATATAAATGTATAAAGATCAGAGTACATATACTGATTTCAAATGTAGTATGAGATATCATGTGCAATTTGGAAATACTCAATATGATTTATGCAAATAATATGAAGCACAAAATATAATTGTAGCGCCAATGCATAATACCATTTAATACAGTAGCAGAATAGATATGACAGTGTTAGAAATTTTGCAATAGTGGTGCAATTTTCAAAATGAAGCATATATATTGATTTTCAAAACATTTTTTTATCAGTATGCAACATATTATATGTTAAATATGCATAACATGTATATGAGAACAGTTAAAACATGTTTAGTAATAAATATTAGCTTTTAAAATCAAATATCAGTTGAAGAACAATTTAATCGATTACATAATGTATCTAACCAATTAAAATAACTGCAGAGCAAATTCTTTAACAGACTATGGATTCGTTTAATATGTTAAAAATCGTGAAGATGATCAAATACACAAATTTGATCTTTTAACCATTTAACATCAGTGTACAACCTGCAAACACAATTTTCTCTACCATGTTGAGTGTTAGCACAATAATAAACATTATAAGATCAATAGTTGTGATGCAATATAAGATCTATGAATGAATATGAATGAGCAATGATCATATGACAGTGTAGTATTGCATTCATACAAGTTTCATTCAATCATTCACTAAATGATTTCAATAAATCCAATATCAATCAATCATTCAAAAAGCATTCAACCAATAAGCAAAGGATATGGATAAACTTTTAAATATCATTAAACCATAAGATTCAAAGATGACAAACTATTAAAATTTTTCAGAGGAGTAGGGCCTTATGGCCAAATTACAACATTGAAATCAAAACAAAAACTACTTAAATGCAATCCTAGATCACATCCCTAAGTAAGATATCATCATCACTTTCATCAGGTAAACTTTTCCTCCTCAACCTCATCTTCAACAACCTCATCATCCAAACTCTGGATGCCAAGCTTCTCTTGGATAGTAGCTATATCCTTGTTGAGCTTATCAAACTGAGATTCGCAGAGGGTTGATAGAGAATGCATTTGTCTGACCATGTACTTCTCAAATTCAGATTTAGGCCTGAAGGAGGCAAATGATGACCCTACTAGGGTTTGTTCTTCATCTTGATTCTCATCTTTAATAACTCAGTCAGCCATTTACTCCATGCTGAAGTCCCATTTGATGTAAGGAACCTTTATCCATAATGTTTCTTTTGCCATATGATTCACATGATTCTTCAACACATTGAACATGAAAGTGTTGAAGCACTTTGGAAATGAAAACAACATAGGATAGGCTAGCAGATTCAAGCCATGTTACCTTGAGCATATTGTTTGATATAACTGCTTCCCAATCAGTCTAAATGTTTTCTTTGAGGGCATGCATTATGCACACATCCTCAGTGGTCAATTGTGCATGGTTGTTGCCCCTAGGTAAACGAATTTAAGCAATGAAGAATGCACAAAGGCGATCATTTCGTTTCATTTTGTCAGTTCTGTATAGAGAATAATCTCTAGGTTGATTTAGGTCATGGAGACAGTCTTGATACACAGAGAATTTATGCATTCCTTCAATCCCCAGATGACACTTCTCACCCCTGGGTGAAATCCAACTATTGAAGTCCAGACATCCTCTGTCATCTTGATGTTAGTTTCCTTTACCCTGGAGTAGAGAGTTCCATCACTTATTTTCAGATTGGAATAAAAAACCCTTACCAAGTCTGGATACCATGGTTCTACCATTTCTACAAAGGTATTCAAACCTTGTCGTTCCAACCATTCTTGGAATACAAATCCTTCCCTCTTGAAAAATCTTAGACAACATACTTTGAAGGATAACTTTCCTTAGCCTCCAATGATCAATAAAGTTTGTCTGTGCTTCTTCTTCGCTGATCCATCCTTCTAGGTTCGATGCACGAGATTTTCGACCAACAGTTTTGATCCGTTTGTGATAAGGATGAAGCCATTGCAAAGGATTTTGATGCAAATGCTTGAGGAAGTGTGAATTTGAGAGAGAGGCAAAGTGTGATCTTAGATGAATGTGGATGAACACTTTAACAACTTAGGGTTTCTATTTAATGGCTTAAGTATAAAGGGAAATCAATTTTAAAGCATGAGAAAGCAGACATAACTGATTTACACACATTATTTAACCAATTAACCCATATTCAACACACATAATCAAAAGGAACCATCAATCATAACAAACAGTAAAAAATCTAATTGATTATATAATTTTCTTAACCAATTAAAATGCAATAGATCTCAGGTTAAAAAAAACATAGAAAATACTAAGAAAAGTCTAATTGATTATATTATTTATATAATCGCTAAAAATTCGCAAATCAAATTTTCACACCAAGTGCATACCAATCAAGCACAAATCATCACACACATCAAAATGAATGTTCAGTGCAAGAATGATGTATGTTTTAACAAAAATAAATCATGTTACCACTTGTAGAACTCAAGTAGTATGTGATTTATCATTTAAGTCTTTCCTTGAGTCTTTATGCCTCAAATATCCTTCATTTCCCTGCAAAAGAGTCATATTTGATGTAGGTACCCAAATGAACTTGGGGCCTTTGTTGTTAGTGGCAGGAGTTGGTTCCTTAGGAATCCACTTGAACTTTCTTTTAGGAATTCCAACTTTCCTATAGTAACATGATTTCGAAACATGGCCAATAGTATTACAGTAAAAGCATGGAACAGAAGAAGGTTTGCTTAAATCAAAAAACTTCTTAGAGTTAATTCTTTCGCTTTTAGTTGTATAACCTATGCCTTGTTTGTTAATTACTCTTCTTTGAGATCCTAGCACGACTTCAAGATTGGATCTTCCTTGAATAAATTTAGATAGTATACTTGTTAAGTATTATATTTTCTCTACGTGTGTTGGACACTCATTACAATCTTAAACTACTGTTTTAATTTCAGTTTTAGCCTTTTTAAAAATTTTCACAGTAGTTTCAAGTTCAGTCTTGAGGCATTCATTATCATATACCAGATTATCAATCTTATGTTCAAGATCTCATTTCTCACTCTTTAACCGATTAAGCTGGTATTTAATTTTCATTGCTTCAACATGTAATTCTATAAATGCATCAAGGAGTTGGTAATACCTGTCCTTTATTGGCTCATCATCAAAGCTACAACCACTGCTTTTAGAACATATAAAGCCAGCCATCAAGCAGAGATTTGTTTCTTCCTTCAAGCTTTGATCATCATCACTTAAGAAGTTGTTTGAATCACTGTCCTCCGAAGCTATGTAGGCTTTCTTTTGCCAATCCTTTCTCTTGTCTTGGTTGGTCTTTTCATCAAATTTTTGTGTCATCTTTAAGACCGGGCAGCCTGGCTTGATATGGCCTTCTTTCCCACACTCACAGCATGTAGGAACTACAACTTTGCTTCTCCGTTTCTTGCCTCTTGTATTACCTGCAAAATCAGAACCAAATTTTCTAGATTTGATGAATTTAGAGAAATTCTTTACTATCATATTCATGACTTCCAATTCTGGCATTTCTAAGTCTGAATCTGCTTCTCCAGCATGCTTTCTTGAGGCAATCTTGCTTACTGTCTTAAGGGCTATGGAATGATTTTGCCCACTTTCTTCCTCTTTCCTTAATCTGCCCAATTCAAAATCATGCTCTCTCAGCTTTCCAAATAGAATAGCCATGTTCGTGGTTGTGAGATCTCTGGATTCTGGGATTGCAATGACTTTAGGTTTCCAATTTCGATTGAGACTTTCATAATCTTGATATTAATCTCTTCTTTGTCAAAAGCCTTCCCAAAAGCAAGTAGATGATTGACAATTTGTGTAAACTGTTTCTGGACATCATAGATTGTCTCACCAGCTTTCATTCTAAACATTTCATACTCCTGGATTAAAGAATTATTCCTGACTCTCTTGACTTCCTCAGCTCCCTCATAAGTTACTTCAAGAACATCCCACATATGTTTAGCAGTTGTGGAAGTTGATAATCTGTAGAACTCATCTATGGTAAGCGTAGAGGAGATGATATTCTTGGCTTTGACATCATAGTGAGCTCTTCTCCTTTCGTCCAAGGTCTACTCAGAGAAGTTCTTAATAACAACTTTTCTATCTATCACTCTAGTTGGTTCATAAGGACAATTGATCACAACATTACAAACTCCCTTGTTAACTGATTCCAAGAAAATCTTCATTTTAATTTTCCAGAAAGAATAGTTTTCACTTGCAAACAATGGTGGTATATTTGTGGATGCACACCAAAGGTTTGAGATATACTGGCCACTAGGAACTATTTAATCGATTATACACTAGTAAAAAATCATTTATTTAACTCGTAGGTTATGCTTCGGTTTTTCTGAAACCGAAGCGTATAAAAACACGGTGGCAATCTCGTAATTTTTAAAACATTATAGGACTCAGTTGTTAAAAAACAGGTGTCCAAAGAAAATATTGTCTCGGTTGACAAGGTAGACAGAGGCAAAAACATCATAGGGCAGCGATATTGCCTCAGTTGCCAAATGGACCGAGGAAAGTTTTCCCCCAAATGCCTCTTCTCCTCACGTGAGTCTCCTCTCCTCTACACCAGCCATAACTTCACCTGCAGATCCACAATCACAGAGCCTCTGGGTATTGAAAGAGGAAAGTTTTCCCCCAAATGCTTCTTCTCCTCCCCTATGCACGCGAGTCTCCTCTCCTCTACACCAGCCATAACTTCACCCGCACAGATCCATCATCACAAAACCTTCACCGTAAGTCAGATCCACCATTTACACCGGTTAAATCTTCGTTTCCAGCTTTTTCCACCGTTTAATCGGACCATTTCACCGATTAAATCACCATACAGCCCCAATCTCTAACCTTCATCGAACAATCCTTCAGATCTAGGGTTTTCTCGTTCCTTTTCCTCTTCAACACCGAAACCTAGAGTTTATAGATCTGTGTGTTGCGACGATCGACGAGAGAGAGCAGCGACGATACTGCGATGGCGACTGCGATGACGGTGCGACGAGAGAGTAACGATGATGGTGCGATGGCGATGAGAGCACAACGATGGTGCGACGAGGGCGTAGCTGTGGATCTATTTTTGGTTTTGTTTCTCTACCTTGGGTTTTTGGTTCTGTTTACAGGTGGATGGCAAAATAGATAGTGTTTGCAGTTTGGATTTGCCTCTTGAATTGGGGGTTCTGCTTCTAAGTCTTCATTGTGGCTTCTGTTGAAAATATGGAAAGGTCTTTGTTAGTGCAGGTTGGGATTGAAAATCTGGGAAAGAAATTGTGGTTTGAGCGAAGTTTATTGATCACAGCTAATGGAGCTTCTTGAGTGAAAGTTTGCTTCTGGTCTGTCATGCAGAGTTGGGCTCCAGGTATAAACTAAGTTCATTTGCAATTGATCTCTTTGTAACTTGTTTGAGAGTTAAATAACTGATGTAAACCAAAATTTGTGAAGAATTTTTGTGGATGCAATGAAGGCACAGATTCAAAGGAATTTTGCCCCCACTTGTGTAAAAACATGGATGAAATAAAATTGCACGATAAGCTTTAGACTAAAAAATAGAGAGAAAAGTTTAAGGCACAAAGAGAAGGAAAAGAGAAAGCAAAAGAACATAAAAAACAGATCAAAACGAGGAACCAACAAGTGATTTCGGTTTCGGTTGAAATTAAAAACACTCTACTGCCTCGGTTGTCTGTCAACTGAGGCAGAATTCAAATCCTTTTGACTCAGTTCAGAACCCGGAGACATAAAAGTTATCTTTTTTGCTTCGCCTGAATATGCACCGGTTGTAGAACCGGTGCCTATAACTAAAAAGAATCGATGCCATTTCCCTTTAGTGTACTAGTGATACTTAAAACCTAATCGATTAAAATTCGAGTAAAATTTGAATTCCCAGCTCTTGTGCCAATTGTAGTAAAAGTTAAGCCAATTATCTCAACCAAGAGGGTGGTAAATTGGTTATCCCTATAAGAAAATTGTTCTTTCAAAAGATTTTTGAAATCTTTGAAGTTTTCTTGAAATGCAATCAAATAAGTATATGAACAATGTAAAAGAAAAGGGATAGAAAGATCAACACAGGTTTTTATACTGGTTCGGCCAAGCCTACATCCAGTCTTCCTTCAATCAACTTGAGTTTAAGGTAACCACTATAATGATAGAGTGTATACAATCAAGAATACAAAGACTTCCCTCTCAATGCACTCTCTTCACCCAAACTCAATATCTGTTATAGCAAACAAGACATGAACACCTCACAGTCTCAACCCAAAAAGTTATCCCCACTCTTTGTCACCTTAGAGCAATCCAAACTCTAAGAACTAGAATACACAAGGTCCTCTTCTTGGCTCAACAGTGAAACACAATCTTATTGATTGTAGATGAATACTGATCCAGATAGAATACACCATATGTGCATATTTGATCAGTAATGTGTATGCACAATGTTCTTGCAAGAATCTTTATGGATTTCCTTCCAAATGAGTGATCTTGATTCTTCAAGAATTCTAGGACGCTCCTGCAATTAAATCTCAACAACCAACTTAGTTATGAACGTGTAAGATCATCAAAATATTTTTGAGGCAAAGATTAATGCATTTATTTATAGATTTTTCAACTCTATCGCAATTTAATCGATTAAGATTTAATGTAATATGTTAAGTTTTTCCTTCTATTTTAACACATTTACATCTGCATAAGATTTAACAGATTAAATTTGCATGCAATCGATTATAAAAAAACATACAAGCCAACAATATTCAAAATATGACCGTTATTGACAGTTGTGGCTTTTCAAGAAAATGGTTTTCACTTAAAGCGCATTTTAACCGATTAAGAAAATGATGTCATCAATTAAGTTCAATACTTAAGCAAATTTGAAAACATTTTCCATTCAAAATACTTCAATGCACTCATCAATTATGTCCTGGCATAGCAATGTGTTTTAGTCAATTATACAATTAATGTAATCGATTAAAATATAGTTGTTTTGTCCTTGATAATCATATACTGATATGTGACGAAATTTAACAGATTATGCAAATAGAATAGTCGATTATTTCATGCAGATATGCAATGTGCAATGTGTTTCAACTTATGATTCATTTCCAATCAATGAATGCACATACCAAACAGTTCAAGCACAAGAACAAATATAATCAAGCAATTGTTTTGCCATTTTGTTGTTTAAGAAACTATAAAACATTTCTTTTGTTCATCATCAAAAACATGTATGTGAGATTGGTTCAGCTATACATAACTCCCCCTATCAACAAATATCATGTACAATCATTACCTCTACGAATTTTTGTTTTGTTAGTATCTACTAAAAAATTACATTTGTTTTTTGAATTTTTTATCACATAGAACATGTTTTCTCTTAGATGATTTTAAGTCAACAAAGTAAATGTAATATCTCATTTTAATAGTATAAAACTACTAAAACAAAATGTACATATATGATAACTTACAAGGAACTTAAGGCTACTAGAGTAGGATATTTTTCCCTTGAAGAACAAAATTTATCTATCTTGTTGCTTCTCTCTCAATCGAACGCTGAATCAAGTAAAAAGATGTCCCCTTCCTAAGCTCACACCAGTTAAGGTGATTATTGCAAAAGAGAAAACAACACACAGATAGACAACACAAAAGTAAGGGTAAGCTAGTGGTAAAATAGTTTATCATATGAAAAGAAAATTACATCATGTTTTACACTTCACACAATATGAACATTTATCTTAATTATGCAACGAACAAAGACTTGACCATCCAAATATAGCATGAATGTCGAGTTATGACGGTTCTTGCACTTGTGGTGGCCTCTACTGCTTTGCAGAGCCATTGCCAATGGGTTTCACCTTATCCCACTCACAAGGCTACCACGTCGTAGGCCATACTAGAAGCACCTAGACTAAGACCTCCTATTACTCTCACCACATGTACCACTTCTCTCTAATTGAGAATGAATGATCATTAGATTGTTAGAATGAACCCCAAGACTGAGCTTCCTAAATGTATACTTACAACACTTGAAACATTCAATAATTGGTTCCTCCTTGGAACTCATTTCCATGACTTTCATTGCATTATACAATTAAACATACCACTTCTTATATCACCATAGAACTCAAAATAAACCAGCCCACATACATCAAAGAAACCAAAACAGTGCATCAAAAAACACAAGACAAAAAAAAACAAAAAACAAAAACTAGCTATGGGGGCGCTCAACCTCCTAAAAGAGGTGCCCAAGCGCCAACTCTCTGGAAAGGGGTTCCATGGGGCACTCGAGGACACTCAAGCGAGTTCTTCTCGCAAAAAAGGCGCTTAGGGGGGCATCCAAGGGCGCTTGGGCATGACCCTTTCGACAACAGGGTGCTCAGGTGGAACTTTGGAGACACCCAACGTTGCACCAGGTTCTAAAATACTTCTATTTTGACTTTGGTTACCCTCTATACAAGTTTGAATGATTCTTACAACCGCTTAGGCACTAAGATACCTCTGAAAGCACACCTCTAACTCAAATTGACCACTCCAAACCCCAATTAGCCATTTTAGACTACCTGAACTCACTTTTACCACTTCCTATACGGAATCAGCACACTAAAGGACTAGACAAGTCCTAAACTCAACTACAGACCACAAACTCCCCCCTTCATCACATACCTTCTATTTCACAATCTCGCTACTCCAAACCTCTAATTTTGTACTTTAAACAAATCAAAACACCACCAATTGACTACCCTTAGTTCTAGATCAAATTTCAATCCATTCCCACTTCTAGCGAGTCTCAAATGTCTCCATAACAAACCTGAAATAGTTGTTTTCTTACACAAATGCCTATTTCATTAACTCACCTATTAAAACCCCCTTTTTAGACCTAAAAACTGAAAGATTTAATCAATCACCACTCTAAAAAGTTAATACTGATTTTTTAAACACCAATACAACTTGATATTACACAATTCATGACAACATTGATATTTAAAGTTCATCACATCAGAAATTAGATCATCCACTACCAACACATACACATTCAATTAAACCAACATAACATAAATACTGAAATGATTACTCAATCAAATTAATACACATACAACCGTTAAACTTACAAGACAGTTATCAAGCTCTAAGAACACCTCACAGATTGCTTGAAACACAAGGAATTTTTAGAAACACCTACGAATCAACAAATTGTGATAGGAAAGAGTCCTTAGAACCACAGATTGACAAAGAACCAAGAAATGAACACTAATGATACATTCATCAGGGTTTCCTAAGCATGACCATAAACAGAGAACAAAAGAAAAAAAAAGGTAGAAACTTACTTTCTCTATACTAAGAACCGATTGGTTAGAAGTGGAGATTACTTAGTTGTGATCTCATAGGAACTTCCTGATCGTCAAACAGATGATTAGGATTCAAGAAACCTTAGAGGGAAGGCAGGGAGAACTCTAAAAAAGTGATTTTTAAAAAGATGATACGTTTTAAAATAATGAAATTCATTTATAACAAAACTATTTATAAATAGAACCATTTAATATTAAAATAATCAAGTTTCACTATTTTTAAACTACCATACCACTTGTAAAATACTAAGGTTTTACAGTAAATCTAACAATTTATAAGAACTAGAGAATAAAAAGTAAAAATTACAAATATAAGATAAGGAAAAATAATTAAGAATTAAAAGAAAAGCTTGAATATATTTAAAACAAAACATAATTATATATAAAATCTTTCTCTTACTCTTGTGATTTTTTAAATTTTATATGCAATGATAAGTTGATTGTTAGATTTGTCTGCATTAAAATAGTTTTAAAAAATGAATATTTTATCACAACAATACTTATAATATTCATTTTACTAATAATAATAAAAATAAAAATAATACAAAGGAAAATCAAATACATATAAAAAACTTAAATATTCTTACATGATTTGTGTCCTGACTTGATGAAAATTTTTGTTGCTGCCATGACATAAAGTTGTCTTCGAAATTATTCGAGAACTTGAAGAACTTGAAATATATGCATGCCATCACGAATGTGTTCTGAAGATTGAGATAAACACTCCCAAGAAGCTTATAATAAATCCAATTATCATACTCACATAAAATTCATAATTAAAAATCAAATTGTCATCCTTTTGAAGTTTTACATGTGATTCTTGTCTTGACATTTTATCAATACACAATTTTTTTAATGGTGATCCGCAAAGATCAACATTACCTTCATATTTTGATGTATTGAAACTCTGTAATTGTGTGCCAGTCGGAATTTTTCCAGATAAATAACTATGTGACAAATCTAACACAGTGAGTCGATTAATTTGAGCAAGACTCAAAGGAATAGAACCAATAAGTTGGTTTCGTGATAAAAGAAATTCAAGTGATGTTAATTCACCAATATTTGAAGGAATTTCTCCTGTCAAATGGTTTTTTGATAAATTCAATGAAACCAAATCGAATAAATTCTCTATTTCTTTTGGAATGACTCCAGAAAATTGATTGTTTGAGAGATCAATGCTTTTTAAAAGTGACAATCCCTTATTTGTGAACATTTGCTCTGAACCTTTCCACATCAAGAATGCATTCAAATTGTATGAAATGTTACCTTTCAAATAACTGGTGTTGACCCAATATTGATGACCTTGATAATCTCTCAAATTATTCATGAGCCATTGAGGAGAAGTTGTTGAAGCATTTAGGAACTTTTCCAGATAACTTGTTTGATGAGAGATCCAATAGTTTAATGTTTGTTAGATAACAAATTTGCAATGGTAAACTTCCATTGAAATAATTGCTTCTTAAACTTAAAAATTGCAACTCTGATATTTCGGACCCTATCCAAGTTGGGATAGATCCTGATAATTTATTTTGTGTCATATCAAGCATCACTAACTTTGAGCAGTTCTTCAAGAAGGATGGGATCTCACCTATTAAGTTATTGTTTCTTAATAACAATACTTGAAGTTCAAGGAGTGATCCTATTGAAATAGGAATCTTTCCAGAAAATTTGTTCTGACTCATGTGTAAATAAGTCAATGATTTGAAATTAGTCCAACAATCTGGAATTTGTCGAGAAAACTTATTATTTGAGAGGTCTAATTGGTATAAAATTTTAGCCACACCGCCAGAACATAGAAACCAAAGAGAATCTGTGAATTCATTGTTAGATAGATCAAGATACATTGAGCCTCGTAAGAATGATGGAACAAGACCTTCAAATTGATTTGATGCAAGAATAAGGGAATAATAATAATTCTTTGCCGACAAATTTGGAATAACACCATGCAGATTGTTATATGAAATATCAATATCAATCCAGTCTCGAAATGTTAACTT
The DNA here is from genome assembly GCF_000741045.1 of Vigna radiata var. radiata. Taxonomy (NCBI): domain Eukaryota; kingdom Viridiplantae; phylum Streptophyta; class Magnoliopsida; order Fabales; family Fabaceae; genus Vigna; species Vigna radiata. The sequence continues at coordinate 31,029,841 of NC_028351.1, read as the reverse complement.
AGCCCAAAACCATTTTGGAACAATATCTGATATTTCATTATTTGAAATGTCAAGAACGTTAAATTCGTTTTGAGTTTGTAACCATTTGGGAAAAAATGGACCTAATCTGCAACGTCTCAATCCAATATGATGCAATTGAAAAAAGGGATTCCAATTTTGACTAAATTCCAAAGCCAATGAGTTATGTGATAGCACCAATGCTCCGACATATTATGAAAATGAGAGTCAGTTATCACACCTTTCAAAGAGTTTGACCCCAAATAAAGTTCTTCAAGGTCAATTGGAAATTGAAAATCTTCATAAATTGTCCCATTTAGCATGTTACTACCAAGGTTTAATATTTTTAACGATGGGAATATTGCAAGGGTGTTGGGTAGAGTTCCACTAATTTGATTCATGCTTAGATATAAATGTTGCAATGAGTCTCTAGCATATCGGGATAAATGATGGATTATTGTTGGAAACTTTTCACTCAAACTGTTATTAGATAAGTTCAATATTTGCAAAATAGTAGCATTGCGAAGTGATTTTGGAACTCCATTCTTTAATTGATTGCTTGATAGATCCAACACTTTTAACTCTGGAAACATTGAGAAATCAGGCAGTGTGCCATTGAATTTATTTTCACGAAGATATAGTTCTCGCAATGAGTATCTAGAACAGCCAGACAAATGATTAAAAATGATTGTCAGATCTTCACTCAACTTATTGTAAGCAAAGTCCAATGACTTCAAATGACAAGTGTTCCCAAATGATTTTGGAATCCCACCTTCTAAAGAGTTAGACCCAATTGACAAATGTTCCAACTTAGATGGCAGTCCGGTACCTTCACGTATTTTCCCACTCAATCGATTGCTAGAAATATCCAATGATTTTAAAGACGAGAATAGTGAAAGGTCAGATATGAAGCCTGTGATTTGATTGTTTGCTAAATTCAGGTCTTGTAGCAAGTATCTAAGACAGCCACTGGAAAAAGTACGAAGAATTGATGAAAGGTCTTCAGTCATATTGTTACCAGACATGTCTAAAGAACGTAAGGTGCATATATTCATGATTGATTTCATATTCTCGCTCTTGAAATCATTATAGGAGAGGTCAAGGTGCTTAAGCGAAATCATGGCCGAGCCAAAACGATTTGGGATGGAACCCGAAACCTTCAAGAGGTTACCATGAAGGTCAAGCTCAACAAGGTTGGAAGTGGTGTTGGACACCCATTGAAATATCATTGGTTGTATGAAGGAGTTCTCTGAAAGACGAAGGACAGAAAGGGAAGTAGAAAAATTGAAGTTGGAAGGGTTTAACGAAAGGAGAAAATGATCGGAAAGGCCACATCCAATTAAACTCAGTTCTCTTAATTTTGGTAGCTTTGCAATCATTCGAAGCCAGGTAGGAGAAGTGTTAAAATTAGATATGGATTGGAAGGAAAGATGTGTTAAAGAAATAAGATTAGATAGCCACTTATCAGAGACAATTCTGAGAGCGTTATTGTATCCTCCAAGATAAAGGTTATGCAAATTTGAAAGGTTTCCAAGTTGGAGCGGTATATATCCTTCCAAAGAATTACCACGAAGATCAAGATACTGCAAGCGAGAGAGATTTCCAAGTTGAGGAGGGATTGAACCCTCCAAATAATAATTTCTTGCAAGATTTAAGTATTTCAAATGAGAAAGAGAACTTATCTGAGTTGGAATTTGTCCGCTAAAATCACATGAAGACAGATCAAGGTATCTCAAGTTTATGAGAGAAGCAATAAAGCGTGGGATGTGACTGCCTCGAAAAGAATTGGAACTGAGATTCAAATACATCAATTGTGGCAACTCCATCAACGACTTGTGGATCTTTCCACTCATATAAGGTCCGAAGTCTTCATGATACTGTCCAGGAAGGTGGAGGCTTAGAACGTGAGCGGTGAGTTTGCTGCACCGAATCCCCTTCCACCGGCAACAGTCTGGAGTGGTCCAAGAAGAGAGCATGGCATAACGATCGACAATGGCAGCCTTGAATAGAAGAAGTGCTTCCCTCTCTTTTGGAATGCATCGGATATGGTGTTGTCCATAAGCAACCTGCAACACCACACTCACCACAAACATAAACATCATCACTTTCAGATTCTTCATGATCATGGTATAGAATTAGTTTGATATGTGTTTTGAATTTAGCACTCTCAATGGCCACATTTATACACACACCAACTCCTGCACTCTTTCCTTACGTTTCTGAGTCGTCGCTCGTCGGTCATCGTGTTTCCCTTTTCCATTTTTTTTGTTTATTTATCATATATGAACTCATTTGGTGGTGCATCAATAATGTCCTAAAACAAGTATTATTTTAGCATTTTTCTGCTTATTAGAAGTATGATTGATACAATACTTAAAATATATTTTCCAGTAAGTCCCACTAAATACTAAGAAAAGATCCATAAAGTATTATGCACTTCAGTAGTGAAAGCTTTTATGTCACCAGCTCTCTCTTGTTATAATATTGATATCTCATTATTAGCAACTGAGTTCGCTATAATGAAATATTTTGGTGCAAATGTCCAAAATGTAAAAAAATTATTGCCAAATAAAAAGGGAAACTTCAATGAATGTAGTCATTATTGGAAAATTAGACATTGGTCTTTCATATAAATATTACAGAAGATTAGAAAGATAATAATTATTGTGATATATGAGTTTATTTTTTCTTTTGAAAAAATTTGTAAGGAAGAGTTATATATATATATATATATATATATATATATATATATATATATATATATATATATATATAT
>NC_028351.1:31023758-31025353 GCF_000741045.1 Vigna radiata var. radiata | reverse complement strand
AGTTCTCATTTAAGTGTGTTTGACACGTCTCTTTTGCCTATTCTATCCTAAAATAAACTAATAATAGGAAGCAGTTCTCATTTAAGTGTGTTTGACACGTCTCTTTTTCCTATTCTATCCTACAATAAACTAATAATAGGAAGCATAGCCTATGTCATTTTTCAAACAATAGCTTTATATGAAAGGCTTTCTACTATAATTTTAAAACATTTATATCCTTCAACTTGTCATTTATTAAATTTTTGTTCAAATTCTTCCTCAGCTATAGACTTTATTTCTATCATCTCATTAAAGTGTAGAGCTGTCAAAACAGGTAACCCAGTTTGACCCGGCCCGACCCACCACGGATTGGTGGATAAACGAATTGACTCACTGGCTCACTTAATTACAAGTTCTTTTAAATAAAAAAAAATTACAAACTATCTATAATTCAAATCTAAACAAAATTCATATCCAAATTTCACTCCCAACATTGTTTAATTAATTTTGAAAATAGGAAACTTAAATAATTTTTTTAAGCAAAAAAAAAAATAATAAATAACTTTTTATAAAATTAAAATGAACTTTTAAAAAAAAATTAGGTAGGTGGATTGGTGGGCCAACCCAGCCCACCACAGGTTCAACCCGCATAAGCCGGGTTTAAATGAGCCGGGTTGAAATCTGACCCGCATAAAAAAAATACAATTTTTTCAAATCCAACCCGACTCAAACCCGTGGTGGGCCGGGTTGGCCCACAGATTGTGACCCATTTTGACAGCTCTATTAAAGTGTTAAAAAGTAACAATTGAATTCTGATTTTAGAACTTTTCTGTTAACTCTGATATACAAAAAGGATAATGATACTTAGACAACATTTTTTGGACAACATTTAAACATCATCTACGTGTCATTGTGTTATTCGTCAAAAATTACTCCACAATCAATAATAATAAACATAAACACTACCATGTTAGCAAAATGATGAAGATGAAGTTTTGATGATGCCCAAATTAAGTCTAGATTTATCAAGATTCATGAAGATCCTTTGAAGACTTATTTTTGTTATGAAACGTTTTTGTAATAATTGTACTTTAATTGTTTAGGACTTAGATTTGTAGTAGGTTTTGATTCTTGTACCTTTATACTTTGTATTTGCTGTTTAGAATCAAAACTTTCCCGTTTTAATCGATTAATCCCTGATATAATCGATTAAAATCGCTGCAAAAGCCAGAACCCAATCAGCTTTGGAATAATCGATTAACGCAAGTTTTAATCGATTAATTAATTGATTAATCCTGAGAATAATCGATTAATACTAGCCGTTGGAGGTTTCTGATTTGAAAAACTAGTCGTTGTACTTATTTTAATCGATTAACACTAATATTAATCGATTAAATGCGTTAAATGGCCAGTTTCGTAGAATGGAAGAGTTTTGCTTGAGTCTATTTATAGGCTCTCTTTATCCATCAAAAATAACTCTTCCCTTGCGCTAAAACACTCAGAACTCTTTGAGAAGTGTGCGTTCTTGTTCGGCTTGTGAAACTCTTGTTTGTGGAGCTGGTGAAGTGCTACTACGGTGACAGAGGAAATAGTCGGTTCATACTTGGTGCGTCTGA
>NC_028351.1:30974702-31020633 GCF_000741045.1 Vigna radiata var. radiata | reverse complement strand
TTAATCGATTAACACTAATATTAATCGATTAAATGCGTTAAATGGCCAATTTCGTAGAATGGAAGAGTTTTGCTTGAGTCTATTTATAGGCTCGCTTTATCCATCAACAATAACTCTTCCCTTGCGCTAAAACACTCAGAACTCTTTGAGAAGTGTGTGTTCTTGTTCGGCTTGTGAAACTCTTGTTTGTGGAGCTGGTGAAGTGCTACTACGGTGACAGAGGAAATAGTCGGTTCATACTTGGTGTGTCTGAGGAGGTGTGTGGAAGAGGATCATCCTTCGTGAAGTATTCGGAGGAGGTGTGTGGAAGAGGATCATCCTTCGTGAAGTATTCGGAGGAGGTGTTTCATCCTTCGTGAAGTATTCGGAGGAGGTGTCTCATCCTTTGTGAAGATTCAAAGGAGGTGCAGGTTCATCTCTTGTGGTATCAAGAGAGGTGGTTTCTAAACTCTTACAAATTGTCTCTTTGTGATTGTAATTTGTAATTGTTTTGTGATTAGTGAACTGTTTATCTTGGTTTGAGATAAGCGACTGGACGTAGGATTGGTAAGATCCGAACCAATATAAAATTATCTGTGCAAATTTCTCTCAACCTTACTCTTTTATTTATATTTATTATTTGCTAGTAAGTTAAATTGAGTAGAAATTAAAAGGCACGCGTTTGTTTTAAAAACCCTCTTGATTTGTTATTACACGCTAACAATTCCGCTGCAGCCGATTCTAACATACCATGGACCAATCACATAGTGAGACATAGATGATGTTTAAATGTTGTCAAAAAAATGTTGTCTAAGTATCATTATCCATAGAAAAACTTGTTTTCATAGTAATTTTTTTTGTAAACATGAAAGTTTATTGATATTTTACTTAAACCATTTTATCTTTTTATGTGTTTTGTGGTATTTCTTTTTTCTTCTTCTTGATCTTTATTTTTATTTAATTCTCTCAATACAGTTACAGTTAGGGTGCACTTGACTTCAATCCCAAACAGAATTATTAGTTATTAATGAAAACAAATGTTCTTCAACTTTGCTACAAAAGCTTGAAAGATAAAAGAATATGTGACGTTTTCCTAAATCAGCGTGAGAACCGCCCCTTTTGACTCGTGACAATTATTTCCAAACCACTATAAGTATAGTTTCATGATGAAAGTTTAAATTTGATTAAATGATGGATGAAAAATTGTATATAATAAAAATAATTATACAAATAATTTGTTTTTTTTAATGTTCTTATTAGAATTATTATGGATTTCAATAATGTATGCAACATTTGTAGATTCCATTTTTTAATCACAATATTTTATTCAATTTACATAAAGGAATATAACTAAATTTATCTGATGCATAAAATAAACCATATATTGTACATAGCATCCACAATGAAATTGGTACCAAATGAAATGTAATTGGTTTTATAATATGAACACGTTTTGGTAGTTGTGGAATAAATCAATTGTGAAAACATTTTTAAGCAATGATTCTATTCCAATCAATTGACTTATCCGAAGACTTGTGAAAAGAAAGGTACCTTATACTAACTTGGAAATTTTATTTTATATCAAAAAGTAAACAAACCATCAAATTCGTCCTTAAAAATATAGTGAGAGAATTCTAAGTTAATATGTAAAAGATATTAAAATTAAAACGTGCTCTGAAAATGTATTTCGCAAGTTTTGAACAAATTATAGTGTTTGTAATATTCGTTTTACTAATACTAAAGATGGTTATTTTTTATGAAACACCAAAAAAAATCCAAATTAATATAATATAATGATTTACCCCTAAGGATAACAAAGAAGATAACAAGTGAGGATTTAACTATCGCATTTCTATTCTTAAAAGTAAAACTTCATCCTTTTCTCATTGCTAAACTTATGAGGTATCATATTTTTATCTCATTCTTGTATCTATGAAATTCATAATGTGTTTTTCCAAAGCATTTTGAAATGCTCATTCAATAAGATGTTTTTGGATTCTAAAATTATTTTTCCAAAAATATTAAAAACCATATATTTTGGATTGCATAGTAAAAAATATAAAATTAATATTATATTCTAAATTTTATAATTTGAAAGATATTTTTAAATTTAAAAATACATTTCTGAAAATACTTTTTACAATGTTCATTACTAAATATATAAAAAAAAATTAAATCATATCTCATCTCCCAATCCACAAGCCCTTTTAATTCTAAAATAACAAAAAGAAAATAGAAGCAAAATACTTAATCAATAGATCAACAAGATGCTAAGGGAGGGGAAAACCTTCCAAAGGCTTCAATAGAGGGATTATGAAGGAAAGATGAAGAATAAAAGTATAGAATCAACTCAGGCAATATCGTGGTTCTCACGTAAGATATAAGTTACCTAAAAAACGTATATAATGACTATTGTGAGAACCTACAATTGGAGTATGTCGCACGTACCTACTTGTTGTATCTTGCTTACAATTTTCGCAAACTTATTAGTCTTTTGTGCACCCTTTCATATTAGGTTAAATAGATTCATTGGTCCCTATTTTTGCTGGTTTTCTTCAATTAGGTCTCCGTTTTTTAAAAATGATCAATTTGGTTCCTGAATTTGAAAACTTTAACCAATCAAGGACATTTCGTTAACTTCCCTGGACGGCGTTAAAAATGGTCTGTGCTGGCAACAATAGCTGTCATGCTGCATACAGTTGACACATAATGTCTTTAACACGTGGAGTTAAAATATTTGTTTATGCATACAATTGAAAAAGCACATGGTTTCAGTGGTTTCATTAAAGGTAAAGGTAAAAAGAATTGGGGAAATTGGGATAAGGGTGTTGAGCTGAAGTTGAAGCTGATAAAAGGTGGTGGTTCTTCTTCGAAGGGTGTTGGTTCATAACATTTTGCGAGATCAAGGTTGGGTCTGGTGGGGATCAAGTTTATTGTCGTTGTTCTTCGAAGAGGATGTCAAAGGAGTACTCTTGCTGTTCGTCGACATGTAGAAGGAACGAAACCCCTATTTGCCATTATGGACAGAGATCTGTGATGAGAACTGCGAACACTAAGAATCTAGGCAAGCATTTTTGGGGATGCTCTAAGTATAAGGTATGTCATATTCAACCTATATGTTCCATTTATGGTACTGTTTCTGAGATTAGGGCAACTTCTTCAAATGGTGCACAAATGTTGGAAGTTAGGACAGTGGTCGTTACGTGAAGAACAAAGGGAAGAAAGAAACTTTGGTCAACAGTGAAGAATTGGAGAGTACTAGGAAAATGATAGTTAAGATACAGAAATCAATGTTCTTTCTTGAAAATTGTATAAAGAGGTTGATATTGTTGGTTTGTTTTTTATGTGTCATAGAGATGATTTTAGTTTCAATGTTAGTGAGAATGGGATGATTCGCTGTAATTTGATATGTTTTAATGTAATCTGAATGATGTTGATGAGTGAATGAAATGAGAATGGGATGTTTTTTTTAATCTGAATCTGAATCTGCAATATGTATTATGTTGTTGATCCTTATAAGTAGTACAAAATAAGTCAATTTTTGAACACTTTAAACAGCCACTTTGATGAAGCACTTTGAAGCACTTTCAGTCAATCTTTGAAGACTTTAAATAGCCACTTTGATGAAGTTGATCCTTATAAGTAGTACAAAATATGTCAACTTTTTACTATATATATGTGACATCAATCAGTATATATATAAGTTGAAACTGGTACAATTTTTTACTATGAAACACTAACCTATCAATATATCTTTGCGGTATCGATCTGATTACAATAAAAGTATATATATAAGTTGAGAGATATGTATAGCTATAGAAAAATGGAGTTGCAGAGTAATGAAGTTATTGTAGTGGAGAATAAGAGAAAAGTGTGTTTGGTTTGGGAAGATTTGACAGTGGTGGCTTCAAATGGTAGCAGTAATGCAGAAAAGGAACTGCTAAAAGGTTTAAGTGGTTATGGCACTCATTGGTCCTTCAGGATATGGGAAATCAACTTTTTGTATTTGCTGGTGCCTAATCTTGTCCTCTATACCAATCTGAAATGCATAAATCCTGATACAAAATCAACTTTTTTTTCAATCCATCCAATCTAACAAGGAACAAAAATCAGGAAAATGAAACCAAAATTAAAATCACGCAAAAAGTTTTATTCACCCCACAAAGCTTCCTTTTTTTTCCCAACCCTTTAGCAACAACAAAATGGTTCACAGCAGAAAGCCAACAATAATATGGCAATAATATTATAGTAATCATAAACCAATAATATTAAAGATGACAGAAAGCTAGCAAAATCAGAGGTTCATCCTCTATTACAATAGATTAGTACTGAATACAAAACGTGCTTAATAGCAAAATCAGAGGTTCATCCTCTATCACAACAACAAATATTAAAGTGCTGAATACAAAAATAAGGTTCATCCTCTATTACAATAGATTAGTACAGTCATATAAACATAAAGAAATTGGATTTCTATGCTTGATCCTCATTTGCTGATGGCATGATTGGTTCATTTGGTGGGTTACTTTGTTGTGTTTAGTCAGTGACAACTAATTTTTGGGTTGATTTCTTACAAGACTTCCTATTGTGACCCATTTCTCTACAAATTCCACATCTTTTATGTAGACCACCCTTCCTCATTCTTGTTTCAACCCTGATCAACTCTTATTCTTCTAACCTGCGTTTCTTCTTTGGTCTGCCTGGCAATGCTCTCTGTTTTGGAGGGAATACATCATTGTATGGGGTAACCTGCCACATGTTTTTCAATTTATCGGATAGACAATTGAAGAGTATGTCTCTTCATATGTGGCCTTCCTAAACCAATCAGGTATGAAGTCCTCTGCATCTAAGTTGAGAAACTTCATAGCAGCCAACGCATGGCAACATGGAATGCTTGAGATAGCCCATTTCCTGCAAGTGCATTCATGTTTTTCTAGATCAACCACAAGCTTCTCCCCAACTTGGGAGGCATGACATACTTCAAATAACTTGTCTGCTGGCCAGCTGCAAAAGAACATAATTTTTTTCAGTGTTGACAATTTAAAACTGAACTACAAAGGATGCTTATATTGAACCATACCTTGGAATCCAGAACTTAGTTAATTGGGACTCCTTATTAAGTCTAGTCTTGATTTTAGGACAAATGACCCCAGTCAATGATTGACATTTTGCTTTGTTAGTTGCCCATCTTTTCATGATGTAAATCCGGATGTCCAACCAGGGGCACTTTCCCTTAGATCGCATACATTTCGCCCTAACTCTTTTCTTATCATTTTTTACGTATCTTATATTTCTACCATTTTGTATTGCATAGGTTTTTATGGCATCCAACAAATCTTCCTTCTGAGCAAAATAAATCCCCAAATCCTACTTGTAATCAACCATTGATTTAGGCATAGTAAATGTCACAAACTTGCCATAACTCTCTTCATCATCTTTTGCATCACTTTCTGCTCCACTAACAAGCTCTTCAGATTCCCATTCTTCATCAGACAAGCCTTTGTTATCATCAGAGTTTATGCCATCATCCACATCACTATCAGAAAAGTCAGTGGCTGATTCTCCACCATATTCCACATCAGTTTCTATATCACCAAAGCAATTTCCATCTCCTAGATCCTCTTGTATTTCACAGTCAACCAAGTCTTCCATATAGTCATCATTAACATGAACATTGTCATCACCATTGCCATCCTCACCACTAGAAATACAACTACGGATAGTAGCAGTATCTCCTTCAAACTGGGTTTCAATTTGACCTTCAACAACCCCATCACCTTGACATCTTTCTTCTTCAACAGGTACAATATCTTGACCATGACCTTGCTGCTCACACTCACCATGACCTTGCTGCTCACACTCAGCATCACCATCACCTTGTTGTTCACACTCAGCATTACCATCACCTTGCTGCTCACACTCATCATCACCACCTTGTTGTTCACACTGAACATCACCATCACCTTGCTGTTCACACTCAGCATCACCATCACCTTGTTGCTCACACTCATCATCACCACCTTGTTGCTCACACTCAGCATCACCATCACCTTGTTGTTCACGCTCAGCATCACCATCACCTTGCTGCTCATACTCATCATCACCACCTTGATGTTCACACTCAGCATCACCATCACCTTGCTGCTGACACTCATCATCACCACCTTGTTGTTCACACTCAGCATCATCATCACCTTGTTGCTCACACTCATCATCACCACCTTCCTTTTCACACTCACCATCACCTTGTTCAGCTCTCTGACCACCACCTTCCTTTTCACACTCACCCTTACCACTATCAAGCATCACATTTTCAGCTTCTACTTCACCTATATCATGACAAGCATTTTCTAACAAGTATATGATCTCAGGTTGGGAGACTAGGTGAACAACAAATAGATGCACTTAACCATTGAGCCTAGCTAAATTTATCATATTCATGGCTCCTCTATCATCAGTCAAAAGCTCTAACCTATTCTCTAATACAGAACCACCCCATACACAATACCATAACTCCTTAAAGCCATCGATTCCAAGTCCTTTTACTACACTGACAATAAGGAAATAACTCCACATGTCTAGGTCAAAAGAGAAAGTTGTACTTTCTCCCTCGTACTTAAGTGACCCATTGCTCAAGAACTTCCTTCCATGGTGAAAAACAACATCAAATTTATCCTCCATTTTCAACACAGTAAAAAATTTTAACCTATAAAATAAGATCCTAAAGTTATTTCAAATTATATAAATTTTTATTTTATATAAATATCCTATATAATTAAACTAGACAACATGCAACACCAAAACTTAAACAAAATTCAAACCGCAAAGGATGGGGGACCACATTGCAAGACCACTTTCACAGCATATGCATAAAAAAATAGACCGACAGAACTACAAATATAGGGGACCACATCACTACATCAAACATGGGCGACCATTATCGAAAGTAACCATACAATTACACATGCCACATTATCGAAAAAGCACAATATACTATCCTCAACACGTGCTTCAAGAGCAACCAACTTCTCCAGACCTTTCCATGACAAAACCACCGATAGATGAAGATAATCTCCCAAAACGAAATTTTTTGTCAGCCTAATTTGTGAAATAAAGCACCGCTCACCGCTGATCCCCAATTGTCGACCACACTAAGCCACAAACCTTATTTCCCTAATTTCGCAAACCCCCAATTTCCCCAAACCTGAAACCTTTCCCCAATTTTAATCAGCTCAGATCAGTTTTCCCACTTTCCCCATTTTACCCTTACTTAAACTTAACACACATGTTTTTTTAATTTTAATCCTTAACAAATAAAATTAGTAACCACCTCATCAATTAGTTAAGTGCCACCTATATGCAGCATGACAGCTACTGTTGCCAGCACAAACCACTTTTAACGTCGTCCAGGGAAGTTAACGGAATGTCCTTGATTGGTTAAAGTTTTCAATTTCAGGGACCAAATTGATCATTTTAAAAAAAGGGGACCTAATTGAAGAAAACCAGCAAAAATAGGGACCAATGAATCTATTTAACCTTCATTTTAATTTTATGCATTGTAGGTACCATTGATGTCATAACACAATAAACAATTTCAAGTAATTTATGTTGTATCTTGCTTGATGTACAATTTTAGCAAACGTATTAGTCTTTTATGCACCCTTTCATTTTAACTTTATGCATCGTAGGTACCATTGATGTCATAGCACGATATACAATTTCAAGTAATTTATGTTTGATTTTCACTTTTCCTTTAATGTCAACTTTTTTGAAACGATTGACCAACACATCCACTACAATTGTTGTAATAATGTTATGTTATTGCAAAAGAATATTTTTACAACGTTAATATTTTTTAATTAGCAACAGTCAAATTTTTAAGTGCTGCAATGGTCAAATTATTTATGGTCTTTTATTGATTTTATTCTTCCCTAGCTCTATAAATATAGAGAGTTCTTTCTCCATTCCAAGACACACCAAAATTGAGTCTTTTATCTTCCTCTTTTCTTCTTTTCATTTTCTAAAAATATTCTGGGTTAATTTATACTCTTTATAGAGTTTCTTGCTAGTTCTGAGACCCTCCAATACATTTCGAGAAGTTCCTGTTTTATCCTGGGGGACTTGCACAACACACCGCGGATAAGTCCTTAAGGACAGTGAATTTACACGCCTCACGAAATTGTGGTTCAAGATTTTGTAAGCATTTTTTACTACAATCTTAAGGACTTATATTTCAATCTCGTTAACATCAAAAGTAAAAAAAAAAAAAAAAAGGTATGTGAATCTAACCCTATTTTATTATCGATAATTATAGTTGTTAATTTTAAATACTTTGAAAAATAGTAGTATGATGTTTGTGCTCTCTTGGATGATTCATGATGTTATTCTTTATCTTTCTAAGCATGGAAGGAGAAATTTTAAGAAGACGTAATAGTAAAATTCAAGGTTGCCATTAAATTATAATTAAGAATAAATTAGGAGTTAAGTTTCCTTCTAATTATAGTCAAAAACATATTACGAATTGGAACTTTCTTCTAATTATAATCCCTAATTAATTAAGGTTAGGGTTTCCTATATTTAATTTCCTATATGATTATTTGGACCTTAATTACCTTTCTCAGATCAAATTTCCTAAGTGCTTTAAATAAAATGGAAGGCACGTAAATATAAGGATTGAAAGATTTGTGTTTAAATATGAAAGGTATTTACTTTCCTTGAGAGAGAGAAATAATGGTGGGTAGAAAATCTGTTTATAATTCTTCGAGTATTCTAATTAAAATTCAAAAGTTTCCCAAATTGATTTGGGATTGTATCCTTCTTCATGCACAATCCTGCGTTGGGTTTTATGTTGCGCCAACAGGGAGGGTTTCCCTCCTTCCTCGTTCTATGGAGGTTCTTGTAGCGGTCCTCGAAGCAACTTGCGAGGGTGGACGCGGATTAGGTGCGAATAGTGTCGCAATGGCAGCGAAGGCGCGACGGAGGTTCCTTCCCTCTGATTCACGGCCAATTCTTCTCCTCCTTTTCTGTCATCGTTTGGGTTCATTAGGGGTTCTCTTTTGATATTTGATTTTTTTCAAGAGATGTGATGCAGAGTTTCGTTTCGCTCTGTTTTGGGAATCCTCTTCTGTTATTGTTTTCCAGTTTGTGTTTTGAGTGTCAAAATTCTAGTTTGGGAAATCTTGCACTCTTGATCTGATCGCGTTTTTATTTGGAGATTTTTGGGACTTTCTATTCTTGTTTTTCGATCTTGAAATGTGGGGGTTGTTCTGTTTTGGATTTTCACGGTGGTTGCCATCACTACAAAAATAGTATATTTTAATAGGGGTTAATTTTCGGCGGATTTTAAAACCTTTAATAATTTCTACAGTTAAAACTGACCCAAAGATTTTCTTTTTATTTTTAAATAATTTTCTACTAACTCTGATTTCCTTCCTCAGCCTCTTCATTTTCTACTAACCCTAGTTTAGGGCTGGGCAAAAATAACTGATTTGTACTGTACTGCAGTTAACTGTACTATATTATACTAAAAATAACTGATCCACTTTTAGTAACAGTTCAATATATTATTTTATGGTTCAGTTTTTAAAAACTGAACTTATAACAGTTACAGTTCATTTAACTGTGAGAATTGTATCTACTCTTACATCTTCTCTTATTCCAGTTCAACTGTTTTGTCTTGTCAAGAAAATTTTATTTAATAATAAAATATTAATAAAAAAACTTGTTCACATAAAAAAAATAATAATTAATTTTTTAAGACAATTTTTATCACAAAATTTATATTTTTTATCAATAAAAATAAAAAATGTAATTTATATTTTTATATTTTTAAGTTATATATATATATATATATATATATATTTATTTATTTTGTATTAGTGTATGATGTTATTTTTTATATTTTTTTATTAATAAAATAAAACAAATATTAAAATAAATTTAAATTAAAGAGAACATGTATTGTTATACTATTTAGTTTAAAAATTAGTATAATTCAGTTTAAAATTAATATAGTTAGTAATTCAGTTCAATTTATATTGTAGTTTAGTTAAAATTAGTGTAGTTTACAATTTAGTTAATAGATCAGTTAGTGCAATTTACAATTCAGTTAATAGTTTAGTTGAGTTAGTGCAGTTTACAGTTCAGTTAATAGTTGAGTTAGTGTAGTTTACAATTCAGTTAATAGTTCAATTCAGTTCATACTGTAATTTAGTACAATTTAGTATAGTTCAGTTCAGTTTGATGAAACAAAAAACAGTTCAGTTCAGTTTGTCTAAAAGAAGTTCAGTTTTTAGCAGTGCAGTACAATTCAGTTCGATTTGCCCACCCGTACCCTAGTTTCCTCTCCTTCTTCATTTTCTCCGCCTCTTCATTTTCACATTGATAATGTTCATAACTCATTTCGGCTTCTCAACCTTTGTGGTCCCATTTTCCCTCAATCATATCCTTTTCCTGCTTTGTTTGTTCATCTTCAAAGACAGTGTAAGGCTCTTGAGGTTTGATCGCAATCAAGACTTGGAAACAAATTTGTCAAGAAAAGAAACAAGGATGCCCCTTCGTGGAGAAGCTGATAGAGTCATACCTAATCCGCTGCATGATGGCCTCCGTCCGTGGGTGTGGCGACAGCGGTGTTTTCTTTGCGACAATGGTGTTTTAGCGTCTTCACGGCGAGTTTCCGGTGGCTCAGGCGTGGTGTTTTCACGATGCAAGGATCTCGTTTTCCAGCGTCTTAGCAGCGGTAGAGACTTGGATGGAATTCATGATTGATTTAGGGTTTGAATTCGGGTTCTGTTTTTAGGGATTTAAATGGGGTCCAATGTCTCACGATTTTGGGTTTGGCCATGGAGAAGAAGAAATTCCAAGTATGGAGAGCTATTTTAGTGTGATTGATTGCTTGTATGTGGTATGATTTGGGATTTAGATGTCACTTATTGGTGAAACCAACGATGTAGAAAATAATGTGTTCGATTTAGGAGCATTTGTCGGTGACCTAGCTTTGGAAGAGGATCCGAGTAGGTTTTCTTTGCTTTATACCACGTTTAGTTTCAATTCGTACACTTTGAAGCCTGAAACTTTGGAATCAAAATTGGATTGCTAGCTGATTCATGTGTTTCGGTTAACTTTACTTTGCAGCGATGATATATCGTTGGAAGGACTAGAGCATCGATGAAAATTTTAATTGCTACTCAAATTTATATTCCTTGTGGTTAGTTTGAGTATTTGATGAAAGTGTGGTTGTTTTACGCAGCTAATGCTTTTGCTTTTTTCTTTTGTTCCGATGATTAATTTTAATACCGTTCATTTTATTACAGGATTATATTAAAGAAAGTGATAATCTAGTCTCTCTTCATGATCAATTTCGTTATTGTGATAGGTCACAGATGGAAACTCTTCTAAGTGGATTTCAGGTATGTTTTTGGCCAAGTAAGTTTTAACATGAAGCTTGAATTTGACACATGAATTTCCCCTCTTTTTTATGAAGACTTCTCCTCATGAGAATGATTAGATTCACTCATGCTTTAGTACTTATTTACTTGTTATTAATCTGTAATAGTCATGTAACAAGAACTATGTTATGTGGGCTGGTAAGGTCGTCTTATAGATAGCTTTTGTTACCAGCTTTATGGATTCATCTGGTTTGTGCCTTGTAAATTTTAACATTATGTGCAGGAACTTGGAGAGTTGGTGGTCTTCTTGTTGTTTCTCGTGCATTTGGCAATAGACTCCTGAAGCAGTATGTTGTTGTTGATCCAGAAATACAGGTGAGTTTAGAATATATCTCATATTGTTAGATCCATAAATATATGTGTATAGAGTGCATGATTTACTATATAAAACATCCATTCAGTAAATTAGAGACCAAACTCTGCTTCATATGTACTATAGCAAATCATAAAATCGTTTATATCTTACTAGACTTGACTGTTTCAAGGCCTGTGAAACTAGATTGAAGGAATCTGTAAATTACCAAGTCATTTCTCCTTATGATCTGGCAAAGTCTGTTATATATGAAGTTGGCTGGTCAAATTTTATGGTATTATCTTTATCTTCATGATTGATTTATGACTATGTACTCTGTAATTCTCTCTCCCCTCAACCTTTATGAAGAAGAGGATATTTTTTTGTCCCTATTTACGATAGTGTTAATCTTGTTCAATTTATATCTATTGTTGTTGTTGCTAAGTGTTTTTAATTTTATATATTTTTTATAGTCTAAAGGAAAGAATTTTGACAAGCCTCTGGATCTAGCACTTTTATTCTTGGTAGATAGGTAATATCTTTCAAGCTTCTATATAGATAAAGAGTTCATATATTTCATTTTGTTAGATTTCTTAGCTTTTAGATTCTTAAGGTCTATGTCTCAGAAGCTTCAATTCAAAGTATGGTAGACTGATTGACTGGGCCAGGGTGCTGCTACTAGAACAGGAGAGGTTGTTGGAAGGATGTCAGGTGATACTGTTCTTGTTCAAGATGCCATGCGTGAAAATGTATTAATTTTAATGAACCACCTTACAAGTCTGAAACCATTATCTTTGAATTGTTTTTTTGAATGCTTTCTTTCTCCTTTATATTTCAGGTAGGACAGTTCTTACAGTTATTGGCAACTTCCATTGGAGGTTTTGTAATAGCATTCATCAGGGGATGGCTTCTAACTATTTCCATGTTATCTTGTATTCCACTTATTGTTTTGGGTGGCGCCATGGTAAGCCTTGTTATTGCAAAAGAATCGTCCAGGGGACAAGAAGCTTATTCCCTAGCTGCAATTGTAGTAGAGCAGACAATAGGTTCTATCCAAACTGTATGCATACTGAACAAAATAACTCCTGATTTTTCCTTTTGATATGGCAGAAGATATGAATGACTTCCACTTATCCAATGCGGGTTGCATCATTCACTGGGGAGAAGCAAGCAATAGATAAATATAGTCAGTCCTTAATCAAAGTTTACAAGGCTGAAGTGCGAGAGGCACTAGCTTAAAAACAAACTGCCACCCCAAGTTTGTTATAGAAGAATAAAGAAAGAAGGTAAACATGATGTTTAAGCTGTCATATAAATGTGGTTACAAACTCAAAAAGCAATTTATTTTGCAGATTATGAATTTTGCAAAGACAAGGGATAAAGCAAGGAATTTCTTCTAAAAACCATGCTTAACATACCTTAATTGAGGTTTACGAATTTCTGAAATAGCTTATATAAGTAGCAGCAATTTATTTTGCAGAATAACATTCTAACTTTATTTTAGCTTATAAATGTTGTTAGTGTACTATAAAGATCAATCTTCAATTTCAACAAGGTTAGTATTATTGTCTATGAGATGAAATACAATGGATAGATACATAGTATGCCAAATTTACTAATCTAAAAGCTACTAAAGATGACAACTAACAAAACTGGGCAAATAGCACATGCTGAACATTTTCTAGACCATACAAAGAAGGTAGTAACATTAGAAACTTTCTTTTGAAATTTGGGAAGGGTTATGAGTAAAATAAGTAGATGAGACAGCTACATGTTATCTTCCTCCCATTGAATAAGGAAGTTTGTGTCATTGAGATACTGTCTTAAAAGGTATATTTTAAAACTTCATAAAACCAACCTAATAAGATTATATTTAGATTTTATATAGGTTTAATCATTTAGATTGTCTCTATTTATGATGGATTTTCTCAATTAGGTTCCAGTATTTTAAAATGTCTCAATTTAGTCCCTGTTTTTGCAAAATTGAATCAATTAAGGGTTTGTCGTTAACTTTGATGGACGACGTTAAAATTGGGTGTGCTTGGCATGCAGGGTTGACTAAGGTGGCAGTGTGTTTTGAGGTGAGTTGGCTTTAATACATTTTTTAATTAAATTTCAATGCAAATATTTAAAACGTGCACACTAAACGCAACGTTTTATTAAGTGAACTCTGCAAAGATTGTAGAACATTTCAGAAGAAAGTGGAAATTGGGGGAAATGTGGAAGCGAGCTGCACAGGTCCACGAGAAAATCAACAGAGGCCCTAAGCTGTTCTGCTTCATCCTCCTTAATTAAACCTGCGGGTTTAGTTTCAAATCAGAAAACAAATTTAATACAATTCCTTGTAGTTAACATCAAATATTAGTCATGCCATCCTGAACTATTAGATAAAACACCGTTCTAATTACAAATCATGAAAGAGGCAGATAATTTGTGTGATTCACCACACAGTCTAACACTCAGTTGTTTATAACTATAAATGTCGTTCGAATTACCTAAAGAAAGCCGCTGTTGACTTAAAGAAGGAGAACCTATTTTTCTCCTCTTTTCCTTGAATCGCACTACAGAAAGCCAATTTGTCAACGACAATTCAAAAAGCGTAGTTATGCAACAAAGTAGATAATAATGACGACTATGATTAAACCTTGTCTCAAAAATCTACGTTGAAGGACATCATTGAATCTACTGTTGCAACCAGTTTCGTGATGCTTAGGGTTTCCTTCTCCTCTTCCAATTTAGGGTTCTTCTGAGTTCCCAATTTCCCCCAAAATTCCCAATTTTGCAATTTCCCTTTATCCTGCAATGTTTCACACTCAAAACGCACGTTTTGATTTAGGCAGAAATGAGTTATTTAATCATTACGTTTTGTGTGCATCAATTATTTCCAAAAAAAATTGAATTAAAAAAATGTGAGAAAACCAACTCAGCTCAGCATAAACTGTCACCTCAGCCAAGCCTGAATGCCACGTACACTCAATTTTAACGCCATCCACCCAAGTTAACAGCAAGTCCTTAATTGATTCAATTTTGCAAAAACAGGGACTTAATTACGACGTTTTAAAATACTGGGACCTAATTGAGAAAACCCAACATAAATAGGGATAATCTAAATGATTAAACCTTTTATATATTATAATATAATCATATCCCTTATCAATATAAAATCTTTTAGAATATCATTTAAATTGTAAAATAATTAAATAACAAACTTAAAATCATAAATTTAACTTAAACAACAGTATATTTCTAAACTTTTTTATCTTTTAATTTATTTTTATCATGTATTTTTTTGAATTAAAGTATAATAACAAGTTATAATATCAAAGTTATTTAAAATGTGTGCGTAAATCAAAATTTTAGAAAAAATAATGTGATGAACTATCCAAGAATTTACCACTACATGATAATATCGAATGACATTAACCAACTTATAAGTTTACTTTGAATTTCTTAAGTTTATGTCTAGACTTGATGATGGATGTAGAGGAGCTCAAGGTGTTAGAATGGTTGCAGCCGAATGGTTAGCGTGGAATAACAAAACAAGAGGCTTTTTAATATTAATGTGTGCCTTTTAATTTGTTCTCAAATTATCTTACTATGCAAATAATAAATATAAATAAAAGAGTAAGAGTGAGAGAAATTTGCACAAATGATTTTTATACTGGTTCGAATCTTACCAATCCTACGTCCAGTCGCTTATCTCAAACCGAGATAAACAGTTCACTAAGCACAAAACAATTACAAATTACAATCACAAAGAAATAATTTGTAAGAGTTTAGAAATCACCTCTCTTGATACCGCAAGAGATGAACCTGCACCTCCTTTGAGTCTTCACAAAGGATGAAACACTTCCTCTGAATACTTCACAAAGGATGAACCACCTCCTCTGAATACTTCACGAAGGATGAAACACCTCCTCCGAATACTTCACAAAGGATGATCCTCTTCCACACACCTCCTCAGACGCACCAAGGATGAACCAGCTATTCCTCTGTCACCATAGTAGCAATGTACCAGCACCACAGACAAGAGTTTCCTTAGTTGAGCAAGAGCACACACTTCTCAAAGATTTCTGAGTGTTTTTGCACAAGGGAAGAGTTGTTGATGATGTATAAAGAGAGTCTATTTATAGACTCAAGCTAAAACTCTTCCATTCTTCGTAACTGGTCATTTAACGCATTTAATCGATTAATATTAGTGTTAATCGATTAAAATGAGTACAACAGCTAGTTTTTCAAATCTGAAACCTCCAATGGCTAGTATTAATCGATTATTCCTTATTTTAATCGATTTGCTAATCGATTAAATTATGTATTAATCGATTATTCCAGAGCCACTTGGGTTTTCAGTGCTAGCCTCGTTTTAATCGATTATAACTTGGTTTAATCGATTAAACAACTTTTGTTTGATTCTAAATAGCAAATATAGAATATAACGGTACAAGAATCAAATCCTACTACAAATCTAAGTCCTAGAAATAAACTACAATTATTACAAAAACTTTCCATAACAAAAATAAATCCTCAAAGGATCTTCATGAATCTTGATATATCTTGACATGATTTGGGCATAATCAAAACTTCATCTTCATCATTTTACTAACACAAGGGATGACTAAAAATCATAAATATTATTGATTTTTTGAACTGCATTCTCCACCTCTGGCCTTGTTATATATAATATCACATACTTCATAGTTTGTATCAGGAGATACTCGATCATTAATTTGATTCCTTGATCTTCTACTTTTGCTTATGCTATTCATAATTTAGTTTAGTTCATTATGTTATATTATTCAATGGCTGATAGTACATGTATTGATACCTTTCTTTCCTTCAAAAACAACAGTGACGGCTAACAAGTCAACTCAAGTTGAAAAGCAGATGAAGCAAGTGTAGATTAAACCAAATGTAGAAATCTGTCTCAATGATTTAAAGCTTCTTCTTGGACCAGAGTTGAAGATAGTTTATCCTTTGATTCTTAATTTCAGTGTAAGTGGATAATATTAGTTTCATGCAGCACTTGGATTTTGAACCAGTTCAAACTGAACAACCAGAAGATGATTTTTTAATTCCTGAGGAGATGCTTTTTTAATGTTATCATCATTAGTGGTGCTCTTCTAGTTTGTCTGAGTCTAATAATTGATTTTTAGTTTATTGCTGCCTTTTGTCATATGATGCAGTGCTAATACCTCTATTTAAACTCTGTTGTACTGTAGGTGTTTTTTCCTTTTATGTTATTTGAAGTTTGCACTTCTTGGGAACCTAGTAAAATCAATTCCCAGGATTTTATATGTGCAGACAGCAAGTGAAAATCCTTTCTGAGCCTTCTCCTCTGATGTTTCTAATAATTTTATTTTTTTTTCCAAAACCGTCGGTAATTGCGACGCCATCTTTCCCAGTGGTTCCTGTAACCACCGGAAAGGTATTTAGGGGGGGAGGGGGGTTAAAACCCCCGGTAACATAAAAAAACCCCTGGTAAAATTGGGTTTTTTTGTAGTGCATGGCGTCGGCAACCGTTTTGTGGTGGTTGGCGGTAGAGTTGCTTCCTTCTGACTGTGATATTTGTCGTGGGCTTGACTTGGGTTGGGTTGGATTAGTTGGGCCTTAATATCCTTTTGATGAACAGATTTGGAATTTGCAGTAGTAAAGATTAGAAGTAATAATAAGAATTTAATTGGGCTTTAGGTCCGGAGTTTGGCACCGTTGACTGTGATTGGTTCAGTTTGAACCAACTTGAACTCAAAACCTAGAGTCTGGAGGTTTGGACTATTTCTTCGGCTAGATGGGCTTGGGTGCAGGTTTGGGTCTAGAGGACTCTTAATATATTGTTTTAGTTAAAAACAATAATAGAAAAAAAAAACATTAATGGGATTTTAAATTAATTGGGAATTTGATTTTAATGATGAATTATAGTAATAAATGATCTTATATTTTGGGATGATATTTATTTACTGTTTGTTATCTATTGTTTGAGTGGAACCCATTTTATTTTTGAATGAGACTTTAGATAATGATGAATGAGTAGTGTCAGATAGAGAATGAGAATGAAATTGTTGCTAGAAATAAATTATTTCTAGGATCCAACTTTGAAATGAAAGACATGGGTGAAACCAGTGTAATTTTTAGGCGTTATAATCATAAGGAAGAAAGATAATATATTACTATCCCAAGAACAATACATTGAGAAACTTCTTAAGAAGTTTGAGTATTATGATTTCAAAACCTGTGAGTACCCCTTAGCTAACTCTAAATTAATGAAAAATAAAGGAGAATCATTATCTCAGCCTCATAATGCCCAGATAATTGGGAGCTTACTACACTTGATGAGCTTTTCTAGACTGGATATTGCTTATGCAGTAGGTTAACTGAGTAGGTACACTCAATGTCCAAATAAAAAACATTGGGATGCACTTTCCAGACTTATGAGACACTTAAGAGGTTCAATGGATTATGCCATTGAATATAGTGGATTTCCCGCTATACTAGAAGGGTACAGTGATGCTTACTGGATCTGTGATTTAGATGAGACAAAATCCACTAGTAGTTATGTATTCACACTTGGGGGTGATGCGATTACATGCAAATCAGCCAGGCAAATAATTATTGTAAGATCAACAATGAAATTTGAGATAGTTGCTCTTGAGATGGCTGGTAGTGAGGCTGAGTGGTTGAAAAACTTCTTAGCAAACATTCCACCAGGAATGAAACCAACCCCATCAGTGTCAATATACTGTGATTGCCCATCGACAATAGCTATAGCTAAAAAAAAGAATTACAATGGAAAGAATAGACATGTACAATTGAGACATAATTTAGTGAAGCAGCTGCTAAAGAGTTGAACTATTTCCATTGATTATGTGAAGTCAGAACGAAATCTAGCAGATCCTCTGACAAAACCCTTGGGAAGACAAATGATACTAGAAACATTGAGGGGAATGAGACTTAAGCCACTTGCAAACAAACAAGTGATGGTAACCCAACCTTTGTGATTGGAGATCCCATGAATTAGGTTCATATGGGTAAAAACAAGTCACTTGTTAGTTCTAATAGCACTAATTTGATTTTAAATCAAATATGTCCCTTCCTATGATGTGTGTGAAAGTGCTACAAACCGCAACATGAGAGGTTAAACTTTGTCATTGAAATTCTATGTGGAGATAGAATTTTAGCTTAAACAAAGTTTTTAATGATTTTCATATCCCTTATGAGTGGTGTATGATTTACAGCATACACTTGATGAAATCACCTATATGAGTGTCAAGTGGGGCCGCTTGCATGAGATCTTGGCATGATCTCTAGAGCATTCATGAATATCGGGCACGCACATGGCCTATTTAGCGCATCACAGCGATAACAACAAGAATTGTGGTTGTGTATTGTGATTGATAAACCTCTAACACACGTCAAGTGTCTTTGGTTCATATAGCTTGCTATACCAACTACACTGTGTGTTAAGTACATCAATCTAAGACTGGTTCATATAGCTTGCTATACCAGCTCTGATGCATTACATCCTTTGAGACCCAGAATAAAATTTTCATATCTTTTCTTTCAACTTTCTTTTGCAATAAGTGGGGGATTGTTGTAATAATGCTATGTTATTGCAAAAGAATATTTTTACAACGTTAATATTTTCTAATTAGCAACAATCAAATTTTTAAGTGCTGCAACGGTCAAATTATTTATAGTCTTTTATTGATTTTATTCTTCCCTAGCTCTATAAATAGAGAGTTCTTTCTCCATTCCAAGACACACAAAAATTGAGTCTTTTCTCTTCCTCTTTTCTTCTTTTCATTTTCTAAACAAATTCTGGGTTAATTTATACTCTTTCTAGAGTTTCTTGCTAGTTCTGTGACCCTCAAATACATTTCGAGAAGTTCCTGTTGTATCCTGGGGGACTTGCACAACACACCGCGGATAAGTCCTTAAGGACAGTGAATTAACACGCCTCACGAAATTGCGGTTCGAGATTTTGTAAGCATTTTTTACTACAACAATAAAATCTTGAATTATTGATGGATACTTACCAACAGATCTTAGACCATTAGTAAATGTGATTACCGATAGAATTACCGAAAACGTGTCGTTTTATCGTTACTGATGGATATATCTATCAGTAATGAGTTTGTGATTTAACGTATCGGCAGATATGTGTCGTCGGTAAAGTCTTCGATACAACAAGGACAAAAATATGGTTTTCCCTCTATTGATTTCATTTCACAGAAACCCTTCCCAATCTTACCATTGTCGCAGGAAACCCTTGGACGAAACCCTTGTCCACTATGTGTGCTTTCCATAATCTGACCACTTCTCTCACAAATCTTATTCGTTCACTTTCGGTGTGGGTTTGGCCTGGCTTCATTCTCCTTCAGTTGCAAAGTGGTGGTCATGAGTGTTGGAAAACATGATGGCTTAGTTTCAACACCAAGAGGGGGGGTGGTTTGGTGAGGTTCAAAAATCAGAGTCTTTTTAAAATCTTTTTCGCAAAGTATCAAGCTTTACAAAGTTTCTTGAATCGCAAGGAATGAAAAATCAAGTGCAGCGGAAAATTAAAGTTGAATGTGCGAAAAGTAAAGTCGACTAAGTAAAGAGTTAGGGAAAGAGAAAGCGAACACAGAGTTTTTATACTGGTTCGGCCTCAATGCCTACATCCAGTGTCCTTCCTCAACCAGGAAGCCAATGCACTATATTAGTTAAGGTTTTTACAGTAAGATTTCTATAGAGACCTCCACGTCAAAAGTATAGACAATTTCTCTAACCCTCTAACTAAAAGTATAGGCAGCAACAACACAAAGATCTGCGACAAGATATCCCCTCTTCTGCAATCTTCAAACCACTTTGAACAATTCTCAAAGTGTCCAAACTCCATGAGTCCACCTCTTGTAATCACAACAGGAAAAACCAATCTTCCACATATTGAAAACAGTAATGATCAAAATGAAGAACACCAACAGTGCAGAATTTGATCAAACAGTAAGCGTAGTTCACTTCCTCCCAAAGAAACTCTTCAAAGAAAGATCTCCACCGTCTTCTTGATGAGTTCTTGGAGCCTTTACACAGAGATCACAATCTGAAATATCAAAATGAAATTGTTAGAACAACCAAAGTCTTTGTGATTAATAGAAACACGTCTATTTATAGTTTTCTATCAAACAGACGCTCCTATAGTCGATTGTGCTACTAATACAATCGACTGTCACCTGACAATTATAACAGTTAAGTCAATTAGCAGCAGTCAAACCAACCGAATTGATTACATATTTAATTCAGTTGACTCGCAATAAATGCTTGACCAAAGGAACAAAATATAGTCGTTATAGATCACAAGCATTAACAAAATTTCAAAACATCAACTAACTAAATCGAATTCTCTGTGCATGCAGTTGACTCAAACATGTCAAAACAGTGTTGAAAAAGTTTTCTCTTCAAAATTATTCACAGCACTGCTTTTGAAAATTTGTGCAAAGACACGAGTTTTAATCGAATCACTTCATAATGAAGGCGACATAAAACTTGCAGTTTTGCCACACATTAAAAGTTCAGTAAAGTGCATGTGATTTTTCATTTCTGAAACATATGTTATGCAATCACAGAAGATGTATCAAGAATAAAATCAGTGAATAAGCATACACATATGACAAAACACAAACATGTTCTTCAAAGAATCATTCACAATAAAGAATTGAACATGCAACACATATCAAATCATGTGTTATTAATAATGTGTTGTCATCATCAAAAATCATAATACTAAGATCAAGGTTTAGCTAAACCAGTACTTCCTTTATCAACAATCTCAAGAATAAGCATCCATTAAAGTTCAATCGTGGAGGTAAGACGATTTCATGGGTCATGGAGGCTTCGTGGTTGTTGGCGTGAGGAT
Organism: Vigna radiata var. radiata; assembly: GCF_000741045.1. Lineage (NCBI taxonomy): Eukaryota > Viridiplantae > Streptophyta > Magnoliopsida > Fabales > Fabaceae > Vigna > Vigna radiata. The sequence continues at coordinate 30,999,029 of NC_028351.1, read as the reverse complement.
GGCATAGTCTTGAGGAGGGGTTCCTTGCAGTGTTGACAGAAGTCGAGAGTTGGTGCAGCGTTGGGTTTCGACGATTAAACCATCTTCTTCTATGTAAAGGTTACTGTTAATTAGTTAATAATTTTTCCATGAAATTTAAATTCAATGTGTTTGATATATCTGTGATTGATTCTTGTAATTGAAGAATTGAGGTGAAAGCAAGTTAAATGAAAAACGATTTTTTTATTAGGTCTATCCATGTAGTTTGTTTGAACTTTGTAGGTCATGTAAGTCTTATCACAAACACCATGTTGTTGAGTATGTTTTTAGCTTAATGTTGTATCAATAGCAAAGGCTGGCATAACAGAGAAGCATAAATATCTAGCATAGAGTAGGAAAAAATTTGTACCCTTGATTAGGTCCAAACTAGTTACAACTATGTGACAAGATGTCGAAAGCGGTCTTGATGGGCATAATTTGAAAGGCTACTTGTAAACAACTTTTGTTTTTGTTTTAGTTAGGATTAATAAAGTATTGATACCTATAAATGGAAGTCCGTATGTGTCAAAATGTTCTGCCATTTTACTAGGAGACTGAATTGGGTTGCATACACGTTCAGTGATGAGGATAGGATAATCAATCTGCTCCGACATTAAACGTAAAGATAGAAAAGAGTGAGTTACTTAATTTAAAATGTAAAGTTTGAAAAGAGAAAAAAATTGTGCTCATCAAATCAAGGAAGTCCAGGGTAATCTAAAGATATTGAAGTTTAAAATGGTAACAGAAGAAAAATGAAAAATGATATTTCAGTAATGGGTATACCTCTGATCCTGTTGCTCCCAACCAATGAATTCCAAAGTCCAAAATCTATAAATGAAAGAAAATTTTACTAACACATCAATTTATCCATTTTCCAAAAGAAGGAAAATAGTTGTTGTATATAATATTTACTAGGAAGAGGAACCTTGTTATTGCCTAGTGTAAGGAACCACTATGCTTGAGATTGTCCGGAGTTATTATCAATATGTGATTTTAAGACCTTGAAAAGCTGAGGTTGATATAGTAAGCAACAAAAACAACAATTTTGGCCATGTTCAAACAATATATACTCTTAGCAATATTATCACAATTCAAAACCTAGAATCCATGCAGAGGAAAACAGAGTATATTTATGAATTTTGATACTTTCAGAAAACATTTTAGAATAGAGTAACCCAAGGCTTGAATACACTATTCCTTAGGATTTACTAGTTATTCTAGTGTCCAATTTGGACAAATGAACAACTAGACAAAGATATGTCATTAGTTCTGATTAAGGATGGCAACGGGTCGGGTATGGATAGTGCCTATCCGTAACCCGACTCGACAAAAAAAAATTCACCTGTTACCTAGTTTAAACGGAGTTAGTGAAAATGACTTAATTGAACACCAATTACGTTTTTTGTGACCAAATTAAACACACAAAAAAACATAAGGACCATTTCGAATTTTTCCCACCAAAACTGAGACAAAAAAGAGCTTTTAACCTTTATTTTATTAGTGTTTTATGCAAACTCTTGCATAAGTGAATTTTTTCTTGTAGCGGTTAATATGCTGACATATGAGATTTGATATATAGGGTTATAATTTTGTGCGTTGTGTTTATTGTATTTTTTACTAATTATTGTTTTAAAATGTGTTTACTAATTAATAATACTTTGGAATAAAAAAGTAACAATTGAGTAATTGTGCATTGTATAATCCAGATGAGTGTAGTAAGTGTAGTTGTACCTTGGTTAAATCTTACAATTAAGTTTTTGTGCACAATTTGTATTTTTAGATTATAATAACCTCACTATCATTCTAAAGTTATGATAGGATTTGAGAAAAAATATATATGGATAAATAATTACTATATTTTGAATAAGACCATATGAGAAACAGAATGACAATAGATCAGACTGGTCTGTCCGTTTTGAAAATGTGCATTGAAGAACTACAAATGTTTTCTTATGATTCCATTGTATGTGGCTCATATAATTTATGACTAAAATAATTTACTTTTTGTATAATTCATATTATACTTTTTCAACATGCAGTCGATCTTTTTTCCTTAGATTCTTCTAATGAATTGTGAGATAATATAGAAAATGATTTTTCATTATATTACATTGAAAATTTTAAAATTATTATTTATCCCTCAATAATCTAAATTAGAAGTTATATATTTTTCAATGAGGATAAATATAGAAGTTAAACATTATCATTTACATTTTTTTTTTTTCGAATATTCCTTTATATATGTGTGATGTTTTGTGTTTTATATTTTTCAATTTACATATATTTATTTTTGTAATAGGATCGTATTGTGAGACAAAATCTGAAAAGCTATTCCACCAACCTGTTCTCTGGTAGGATAAATTAGGACTTTCAGTCTGCCACGGTAGAATCAATTGTGAGACAAGTTGGAACCAAATAGATAAATAATGTATAAAATATTATTTAAAAAGAGTAAATTTGACACCTAAATCAAATGTTACTTCAATTATAAAATGACTTTATGAAATTAAAAATTGTATTTAACTTTCTAATATTAAAATGAATTATCAAGAAAAATAATAATTAATAGATTATTTGACAAATGACAAAAGAAATTCATGAGTGCTTCTGTAAATTCTTCAACTTACAAAACTCAGTATTGATTCTTTTACTATTTTCCTTTCTTTTTTTATGTTTTTAATTTTTTTTACTTTTTTTACTTTTATTTTATTTTAAAAAAGTTATTTTATTAGTTTTATTTTAATAATTTCTTGAACATTTTCAATACCCAATTTTATCCGCATAAATAAAATTCATCACAGAAATAATAGATAATGAAAAAACAAAAATATAAGTAAAAATAAAAAATACTATTTGTTTAACTATTTGTTCTCCAAAATTCCATTTTTAATCCTTAACCCAAAATAATCTAACACTTTTTTCTTCCTCATCATCATATTTTTCTTCTCACACCCCACTTTCCCCGTCACCTTCCATATCATCTACCTTTTTATCTACTTTTTCCACCTCTTTTTAATATTATTTTTTTTCTATACTAACTTTTCAAATTATTCCACTTACTATTATCCATCACCTTCTTCCCTAACCTTTTTTTATTATTTCCTTCACCTATTTTTTTCATCTACTTTTCTACTCCAATTTTATATTAATTTTCCTTACTAACTTTTATTTATTCCATTTGATTTTTTAAATTATATTTTATCCACCACCTTCTCCACTAACCTTTTTTTTATTATTTCTTTCCTCCATTTTCTCCATCTACTTTTCCACCACACTTTTATATTAATTTCTCACACTAAATTTTTCTATTCCATTCACTTTTCTAAATTATATTTAATCCACCACCTACTCCACCAACATTTTTTTTATTATTTCCTTCATCTCTTTTCTTACTTTACTCTGTCCACTCACATTTTATATTATTTTTCTTCGACTTTCTCCACCTAATTTCTCCATTAATATATTTTATTATTTTCTCCATCCACTTTCTTCAACGAATTTCTTCACCCATTTTTTATATTAATACTTTCACTTATTTTTCATACTAACTTTTTTATTTACTTTTTTATTATATTTTATTTCATCTATTTTCTTCATCCACTTTTTATATTTTTTCTTTCACTTATTTTCCACACTAATTTTTGCTATTTACTTTTTCTTTATTATATTTTATTTCATCTGACTTTTCAACGCACTTATTATATTATTTGTATTCATCTACTTTCTCTATCCATAACTAAGTACCTACATACTCTTCATTCCATTTTTACACACACACACACACACCATATCTTCACATACACACATCTTTTTCTCTCACTCCATCATTCTTCAACAACATATCCCTTTTCCTCCACACCATTATTATCTTCTATTCTCACCTTACTTCCATCACTCTTACCATATTATCCCCATTTCCTATTTTCCTTCTTCATACTCTATAATCATCAAACACTTCAACACATCTCTTCCCCTCCATATCACCATCTTCATATCTTAAAGCTTCCAAATTCATCTACATATCAGTTGGACTATTTTTGTTTTCTCCATCAGGTTTTTATTCCTCCACCTCCTTTCTTCTTTAGATTGAATTATCTTGTTAAAGTTTGTTTTTTATACTTCTACGTTTTCTTAATTGTTTTACTGTTTTTTATTCTATATTTTCACTTATAGCCCGTTTTGTATTTTTTAATAAAAAATCACATTAATTTTGATTGTCATCTCAAGTCTCGAATTTGTTTGATAATTGAATTTGTTTCATAATAATAATTTGATTGTCATGTCAAGTCTTGGACTTGCTTGATAATTACATTTTTCATAATTATTTTGATTGTCATGTCAAGTCTCATATTTGTTTGATAATTGAAATTTTTTTTCATAACAATTACAAATATTGATTATCATGTTAAGTCTCGGATTTACTTGATAATTAAATAAAAAAAATGAAAAAGATACATTCCAAACATATTTTCAAAAGAACTACGTACTCCTGATTTCTCACATGAGAATATGTAGGAGCAAGGTCAACCCTTGTCGGGCTTCCTAAAAGTAAAAAATATTTTTTGTTTCTTTTGTGTTTCATTGCATTGCTTTTTTCAAGAAAAATAATTATTTGGAAAACCATATCAACTTTGCACATTTCATTAAAGGTACTGTCTTTGAGCAGACGTTGTAGGGCGCTAATACCTTCTCTATGCTTAACTGACTCCTAGATCCATAATCCGATTTTCATAGACTGTGTCTTATTTTATGGTTTTTCCCTAGTTTTCCAGAATAAAATATAGTAGCGACTCCAAACTCTATTTTCAAAACACTTCATTATAATCATTTTTAAAAGTTTCGTCGTCCCCCATCGCGATCCTGGTTCCCCTTTTCTTGTTGAGTATGTAATTGTTTTTTAAAATGTTTAGAATAATTATATGTGTACCTTTTTATTTTAAATAATTGCATGTTTGTATTTTTTTAATTGTATTAGTGTATTTATTCTTATAACATTGAATATTGAACCCTAGGAAAAAAGATGTGTGTGTGTGTTTGGTGTGTGTGTCTGTTGGTGTGGGGGGGGGGGGGGGGGTTGTCTGGTGTTTTTGTATGTGCGATTTTGAGTGGTCATAAATTTCTCCCTTCACACACTTCACATGATAGATTGTTACATTTAATTTGATATTGGGCCCCACACCTAGGTCTGAGTAAGCCTTAAGGAGTAGAGGTCCAACGATTGTCATGTTAGATCTCAAATTTACTTGGCTATTGTGAAGTCTTCATCTAGAGTTTACCTCATGGCGTGGGATATCTATTAGATCGTCTATTGTTGTGATTATGTTCTGAGGTTGACTTCAACTCTAGAGGCCTGTGAGATGATTTAGAGCTACCATTGAATTAACATGTAAAAAGTGCATAGACCAAAATAAGTTTTTCCATACCAAGTAGGACACAAAGGGAGATTAGTTTCAACGTTTATTATTCATATTTTCCTTGTACATGACAATAAATGTATCATGATATTAAAAAAAAGGTTAAAAAGTTATAGAAAATATGAAAATGGTTAAAACATTTTTTCTTTCGGTTGTGGAATAAAAATGTGTTTTGAATATACAATATTCTTTGTAAAAAAAATTAATTACTTGTTGTGGCATGTATATAAATTTATTTTCTTGAATTTAAAAAATGAAAAGAAAATGAAAATCCATTAAAAAAATCAACTCATTTTTCAATATACACGAAAGAACAGTTCTCGAGCCCATTAAACTCAATTGCCATTATGATTTTCCTGGAGTCCAATTCCTTTGAAAAAATGATGGAAAATATATTGTTTTCAAAGCTTCCGTTTTCTTTTGTGTAGAAATGTTTTGATTATGAAAGTTTCTCACATTGTAAAATAATAAAAAACGAGGAATCTAGTTTCTTTAAGATTTTTCACAATGAAAAGAGTAGTTTCCAGGCCCATTGGGCCGATTTGTCTTCTAAGGTTTGTTTGTTAGTCTAATCCCTCTGAATTTTTTGTTAATGAAAAATTTGAAAAAAAATTATTTCTTTCCATATGTTCATCATCATGTCAAATGTTTTTTTTCTTTCTTTCATAAAACCAAATAAATTAGAAAAAACATTTTCTATCATTTCGCTAATTCAGACATGCGTAACTCAATTCATCTGACCCATCAGCCCAACCTCATTTCACAAGCCCAATTTCCGTCAAGCCCAATTCCTTTCAAGTTCAATTCAACCCGGTTTTTGTAGTTTTGAGAAAAAAAAATCAATTTAGATTTTGAGAATGTAAAAAAAAAATTCAAAAGTTCAAAACAAAATTCAAAAATGAAAAATGAATATTTGTAGGATTTTCATCATTTTTCACTTCAATAAATGCAAGAACAGTTTTCGAGCCCGTTTTAGCCCATTTACATATGTGTTTTTAATTAAACTCAATTTCTAAAAAAAGGTAAGCACAAAGGTGAAAAATACAAAAAAATTTCTTTTAATACGTTTCATAATTTTCACGTTGTAAATCAATTCGAGAAAATAAAAAGAACATTTTTTTTTTCAAACATTTTCCTAGGTAAAGCTTGTCGAACCGAGTTATGTCTTGCCTATTAAGTTCAATTAAGTCCAATTTTGTCTGATCCATTAATCTCAATTGTGTCTAGTTCATTAAGGTCAATTTTGTTTGGCCCATTAAGTTTAATTGTGTTTGACCAATTTAGACCAATTTCATTCAGTCCATTGAGTCCAGTCTTGTCTGACCTTCCTAAACTCAGTTTTATATAGTCATCTTGAACATAATTTTTTTTTCTAATCTTGGAAAATTAAAAAAAAGTCAATCAATTTTGAAAAAAATGTATAGTTTTGCATCCAATATTCCAAAAGGAAAAATCAAAATTCAAAAATAAAAAATAAAAAATAAAAAAAAAATATATGTATTCATGTGTTCACCAATCAAATTGAACAAAAAAAGTTTAATTCATTTTTTTCCCACATCTTTAAGCCCATTGGGCCCATTTTAATCATGTTTTTCGTTAAAATTAATTTCTAATTTTTTTTTTTCATAAAATTGTATAAAAAAAAAGTTTAAATCATTGTTGATGATTTTCATGATTCTTGATTTTGATAAAAAAAAAATGAAAATGCAAAGCATGGAGAATCTTTTGTTTGTAGAATCATCTAATGAAGAGTATTTTAAAAAAAAAATGTTCTAAATGTTGGATAGAAGTGGAAGTTCCAAGTGATTCCAAATTCAATGTTTTCATGGTGAATAATGTACATACCTCTCCTTTTGACATATCTTGTGTATCACATAAGTTCATTCACCATTCTCAATGAAAATTCCCCTATTAGACATCATTTTGCCCAAAATGACAAATGAGAATACTATTGTGGGGCAGTTTGTTTTCAAAATAGTTCTCTTAGGTTGATGGGAATGATATGTAATTCTTAGAGACTAAAAAATGTGATGAAATGAAAATGAAAAAAATAAGAAAAAAAAGTATATGAAAAATGAAAAAATAAGAGCAACGTCGCCTAGATACCATTGAATTTTGTTTAAGAGTTAATTTTTGTGAAAATAGGGGAATTATGATTCAAAATGATGTGTAATGATCTTTCTTTCCCAACAAAAATGAATTATCCCTTACACCTTCTTCGAGCCAAAAGTGATGTTTCTTTCAAATATTCCCTACACAAGTAATGACAGTATGATAAGTTCATCTCAAGTCACAGTGATCAAAAGAGCTATTAGTCAAAAAGAGGAATTGATTCAAGATCAGGTGAAAAAGAAAATGATATTGAATTGATTCAAGATCAATGAGAAAAATAAAATATTGAAAAAAGAGTTACAAAGTTATAGCAATATGAAGGAAAATATATGAAAAGAATGTTAAAAAATGAAAAAATGATGAAAGTTTTAGAGATATTCGAGGTAACGTCATAGTGATAATCCTTGAGTGAAAAAAAAATAAACCCGTCAACATTTTAACATTTTATTTAGGCATTTGTACTTTTTTTTTTAAACTCTTCCACGTTACAAGTTTAATAAAGTCCACATTGATTAAAAAATGATTGTTCTAATTTTTACAAAACTTGACTCCAAAATAAAAGATACGGTGATAATATCATTGCTAAAAAAATGTGAAAAAATAAAAAAAATAAATAATAAAGCTTCCAGGGTAATATTTTCCCATCGATTTGAAAGCAAATTTGTAGGGGCTTTGCATGTTGTACCAACCCTCATTCAACCAAATTAATTTATCCAAATCATGTTTTGGTCTCAGAAATTCAAACTGGGGCAACTTTTTGAATATCATGATCTTTATCAAGTGTCTTTGGATTTGTGAAAAAAATAAAATAACCATTATGATTCAAGATATATCATCCACCTTCTCTTCACCTGATGATCATATGATGTGTCGAAAGGAAATGTTGAGCATGTGATATCTTATGTTGACAGTTGATATTAAGATTTACAAAATCTTGCATTTCTATTTATTGAAGAAATGTCATACCAAAAATTTGATGATTATGAATACAATTTATTTTATATGGTTGCATTTACAAAAGAACAAAAAGAAACAAAAAAATGTAAGAGTGCATTATGAAAAAAATTGAAGAAAACTAAACATGAAAAAAAAAATCAAATTAAAGTTAAATTAAAGTTTTGAAAAAATCAATCAAAATCATGGAAAGTAGAGTTTTTTTTTTTGAAAAAAAATCAAAAATCATAATTCAAGAAATAAATGTTTTTGAAAAAAAGAAGTCAAACCTCAAAGAAATTAATCCTCAAGGCAAATTAATGAATAAAATGTTTTTGACCAATACCGGTAATGGTCATTAGATGCTTTGGATATAAACCATCTCTTTGGTAGTGGTCTAATCCATTTTCAAATGAAATCTTTGAATGAAATAAGAATGTTTTTATTGGGACCGATAGTGGTCATGGATATAAGCTATCTATTTTGTAATGGTCTAGTCCATTTTCAAATAAAATTTTTGAAATGGAGAAAATGTTTTGACTAGGATCGGTAATGGACATCAGATGCTTTGGATATAGCCTACACTAGTGCAAAAACGCTGTTTAACGTCACCCCTTAGACGTCCATTCGGCGAAAACCCGACGTCTACTGCTGCACAGTGGCATTATCGTAAATAAATTGGAAAACTAGATGTTTGTTTCGATGTCAGGCGACGTCTATGACATCATCGACCCTGCCGAAACCTGACGTCCAATTGCCTGAGGTATGTGAAAAGCCAGTCCATTGACGTCGGGTTTTCAGGGGTCCGACGTCTGCGAGACTGCAATTAATGCTCCCCATCAATTTCCCAGGAGCTTAAACGTCGGATAGAAAGGGCCCAGACGTCGAAGTCACTGACAGGAAATCAAACTTCAACCGAGACGTCGACTAAACGTCGGATAGACGTCGGATCCCGTGAAAAAACCACGTCGACTAGACTACAATTAATGTTGTTCACCTAATTCCCCAGGCAATTACACGTCAGGTAGCCAAAGGCCGACGTCTAAGGCCTGACTGGAAGGCGGGAAGACAAATTCTTCAATATAGACGTCGAATGTGAGGGGCACCGACGTCAAGGTTCCTGTATTTTCACCAAATTTGAGGGTTATAGACGTCGGATGTGAGGGGCACCGACGTGAAGTACTCTGACAGGAAACCAAAACGTCAATCTTTTCAGCTTCCTAGACGTCGGATCCCCTTAAACACTGACGTCTATAGACGTCGGTTTCAGGAGCAACCGACACCCAATTTCATTTTAAATACTCCGCACACCCTACTAACCTCTAAGTTTCTGATCGCGTCTTCTTGTCTTCTCCTTTTTCTCTGCTTCTCCTCTTCTTTTACTCCCTTGCGCACCTCTTCTTTTTATCTCTTCCAGCATTGCATTGTATTTTCTCATAACGTCATTGTCTTCGTCCTCTCCTTTTTCTCTCTTCATCCCAGGTGCGTGGTTTTTCTTATGCTTTACCGTTTAATTTTTCTTTAGTTTTTTATCGATTATCTTGTCGTTCAACTGATATAAATTGGCTTTTTTGTGTTGTGTTTTAGTGCAATTTTGATCCACTCTTTGGGTAACATAGTGCAACATTCTCCCTTTGCTAGTTCCCTCACTAAAAGAGTGGCGATCTTTTGAGTTTTCTAGTTCTTCCGACCCAAAATGGAACTTGGGTCCTTGTCTACTTCTCGACACCGTAATTTTTTTCTGTTGCGGTTGAATAATTAGAAGTAGCCATGGACCCAGGTTCTGTTTTGGGTTGAAAGGACTAGAAGATTCAAAAGACGCAAGGTTTTTTGTGGGGAAACTAGCGAGAGGAGAGTGTTACACAATGCTACCGAAAGCCTGGATCAAAACTGTACTAAAACACAAAGTCGATGTTAGACGTCGGTTAATGACATGTCAGACGTCCATAACAACATAAACGTCGGTTAATGTCACTTTAAACCTCTTTATATATTCATCTTGACGTTGGTTTTATGCATAGGTGGACGTCTATATAGAGAAATTAGACGTCGGTGTGGGTATAAGTAGACGCCTATATGGACGTCGGTGGGTATCGTTAACCGACGTTTATATGTACGTCGGTTGAGAGGATTTCCGACGTCCCATGGACGTCACCCGTTTAGACGTCAGTTGTGAAAGTGACGTTAAAAGCCAAAATTAACCGACGTTAAACAGCGTTTTTGCACTAGTGCTATCTCTTATATAGTAGCCTAATCCATATTCAAACGAAATTTGTAAATGAAGAAAATGTTTTGATTGAGACCGGTATTAAGGGTCCGACAAGTGTACTAAATCGTATCAAGTAAAAATAAACGGTAAGTCTGAGTATCATTTCCCTAGAGACTCTTAGGCGTTGTGTCATATCCATCTGAAGAGGCTGGCGCTTAGCGCTAGGTTAGCGTTGAGCGGTGGCTGCGATTCTTCGTTTATTCACTTTTCCACATTCTCTTGAGTCCAACTCTTCTCTCCTTCAACCTCCTTTATTCAATTCTAGATTAAATTTGCCAAATCATGAGAAAACCAAGCATAAAACCAATTAAACCACCTTTGACTCTCTTATTTCCTAACTTAAGCAAAATGCATGATTTCAAGCTAATTCTAAGTTATAAAGAGTGTGTTTTTCATCAAATTCAACTGTTAAAATAACGATTTTTGAACCGTTATCAACCGGTAATGGTCAGCAGATGCTTTGGATAAAGGCTATCTCTTATGTAGTGGCCTAATCCATTTTCAAATGAAATTTTTGAATGAAAAAAATGTTTTGATCAAGACCATTAAAGGTCATCAGACGCTTTTGATTAGGCTATTTCTTTGGTTGTGGTCTAATCCATTTTTCAAATGAATTATTTGAATGAAAAAATGTTTAGATTGAGACCGGTAATGGTCACCAGATGCTATAAATATAGGCTATCTTTTGGCAGTGGCCTAATCCATTTTCAAATGAAGATAAATTTTCAATGAAGATAATGATTCTAATCAAGACCCTCTCCAAAGGAATGATCACTAATTTCTTTGGCCCTCTGCTAAGCAATGGTAAATTTCAGATTCTCCTTTTGGATGTCGGTCCTCTACTAAGCAATGATCGAATCCTGGTGACCTCTCTAAGCCCAGTTTGTCTGGCACTCTAAGCCTAGTTTGTCTGGTACTCCAAGCTCAGTTTTTTCTAACACTATAAGCCCAGTTTTTTCGGGCACTACTATTGGTATTTCGGCCCTCTGCAAAGCATTAATCGAATACAATCTTTTTCTTTGAGATGTCGGCCCTCGACAAAGCATTGGTTAAACTCAAATCTACTATTGGTATTTCGACCCTCTATAAAGCATTGGTCGAACCCAATTTTTCTTTGAGATGTTGGTCCTCTACAAAGCATTAGTCGAACTCAAATCTATCATTGGTATTTTGGCCCTCTGCAAAACATTGGTCGAACTCAAATGTATCATTCATATTTCGACCCTCCACAAAGCATTGGTTGAACCCAATTCTTTGAGATGTCAGTCCTCTGCAAAGCATTGGTCAAACTCAAATCTATCATTGCTATTTCGGCCCTCCATAAAGCATTGGTCGAACCTAATCCTTTTCTTTGAGATGTCAACCCTCTGCAAAGCAATCGTTGAATTCAAATCTATCATTGGTACTTCGGCCCTCTGCAAAGCATTGGTCAAATCCATGTTCTCCTTTGTACAACATAATCTCCACGAGGTTAGAACACATAATTTCTTCATCCATAAGATTAACGTTCCCACGAAGAGGTTTGTAGACCTCAATTCTCATTCATCTATAGGGTTAGAGCGCCCTCCACGAGGTTTGCGTACTTCAATTCTTTCCTTCTCGTACATATTTTGTTGGAAATTCCTCGTTATATCACTTTTCTTCTTTGTTCATTTTGAAACCTGAACAAAATTAGTGTTTTTATCTTTACTTATCTTTTACTACGACAATATGAAAATGTAAAATTTTCATATTATCTAATAAAATCTAAGTGAAGAATGGCAACTGTCAACACTAATATTTTCCGGGTACATAGAATTCATCACAAAAATAAATAGATAACAAGTAAATAATAAAAAAATAAAAATTCTATTTGTTTTACTGTTTGTACCCCAAATTCCATTTTTAACCCTTAGCCCAATGGCCCAAAATAATCCCACACTTTTTTTACTTCCTCACCACCCTATTTTTATTTTCACCCGACTTTCCACATCACCCTCCATATCGTCCTCCACATCATCTACCTTTTTTTTTATCTAATTTTTCCACCTCTTTTTTATATTATATTTTTTCTATGCTAACTTTTCTAATTATTCCACTTACCGTTTTAAATTATATTTTATCCACGACCTTCTCCACCAACATTTTTTTTATTATATCCTTTATCCATTTTCTCCATGTACTTTTCCACTCCAATTTTATATTAATTTATCTTACTAACTTTTATTTATTCCATTTAACTTTTTAAATTATATTTTATTCATCACCTTCTCCACCAACCTTTCTTTATTATTTTCTTCATCCATTTTCTCCATCTACTTTTCCACCCACTTTTGTATTAATTTCTCACACTAATTTTTTTTTATTCCATTCACTTTTCTAAATTATATTTGATCCACCACCTTCTCCACCAGCCTTTTTTTATTATTTCCTTCATCTATTTTTTTCCTGTACTCTTTCCACTCACATTTTATATTATTTTTCTTCACCAACTTTCTCAACCTAATTTCACCATTATATCATTACCTCCATCCACTTTCTTCATATAATTTTTTTACCCACCTTTTATGTTAATTATTTCACTTATTTTTCACACTAACTTTTTCTATTCACATTTTATTATATTTTATTTCACTTAATTTTTCCACCCACTTTTTATATTATTTCTTTAACTTATTTTACACTTTAATTTTTAGTATTTACTTTTTTATTATATTTTATTTCATCTAATATTTCCACTCATTTATTATATTATTTTTATTCATCTACTTTCTCTATCTATAACTATATAAATACACATGTACTCTTCACTCCATTTTTACATAGACACACAACATATCTTCACATACGCACACATTTGTTTTCTCCCACTCCATCATTCTTCAACAACATATCCCTTTTCCTCCACACCATTATTATCTTCTATTCTCACCTTACTTTCATCAGTCTTACCATATTATCCTCATTTCCTATTTTCCTTCTTCATACTCCACAATCATCAAACACTTCAACACATGTCTTCCCCTCCACATCACCATCTTCATATCTTATAGCTTCCATTTTCACCTACATCTTAGTTGGACTATTTTTGTTTTCTCCATCTAGGTTTTTATTCCTTCACCTCCTTTTTTCTTTAGATTGAATTATCCTTTTAAATTTTGTTTTTTATACTTCTACATTTTCTTAATTGTTTTACTGTTTTTTATTCTACATTTTCACTTATAGCCCGTTTTTGTTTTTTTAATAAAAAATCACAATAATTTCAATTATCATGTTAAAGTCTCGGATTTGCTTGATATTTGAATTTTTTTCATGATAATAATTTTGATTGTCATGTCAAGTCTCATACTTACTTGATAATTACATTTTTCTTAATTATTTTGATTGTCATGTCAAGTCTCAGATTGGCTTGATAATTGAATTTTTTTTCATAATAATTAAAAATGTTGATTATCATGTCAAGTCTCAGATCTGCTTGATAATTGATTTTTTTTTCATACAAATTAAAAATGTTGATTATCATGTCAAGTCTCATATTTACTTGATAATTAAATAAAAAAAATGAAAAAAAGATAATTTTCCTCCAAATAAGGGTAAAATATTGTGTGATTATTTTTTGTCATCTTGAATTTTTATAATCAAGTCAAAAATCATAAAAATTACAAAACTCTACAAATATCACAAATAATTTTATCTTTCACTTATTTCGTGTCTAACTTATTGTCTATGTTGTGACACTTGTTTTACATAATTCAAAAATACCAAAAAAACCATAAAATCTCAAAAATAGAAAAATATCAACCCTTTTCAAATGATAAAAAGTAAGAACTATATGATCCTTGATTCTCTCAATCAAGAGTGAAGATACGTAGGGGCAAGGCTAGTCCTTGTCAGGTCCATTTCCCAAAAATCCAAAGTTATTTCTTTCATTTTCAAATTTATTTTTCAAAAAAATTCTCAAACATATTTCCAAAAAATTTCCCAAATAAACTTTTCAAACATATTTTCAAAAGAACTACATACCTCTGATTTCTCACATGAGAATACGTAGGAACAACGTCAACCCATGTTGGACTTCCCAAAATAAAAAATATTTTTGTTTCTTTTGTATTATATTGCATTGTTTTTTTTTTGGGAAAATAACCATTTTGAAAACGACATCAACTTTGCATATTAATTAAAGGTACTGCCTTTGAGCAAACGATGTAGGGTACTACAGTAATCCTGGGCATTACCGAAGGCCACAATCCCTCGGAAAACGCCAGAAGCCCTCGGTAAAGACCCATTACCGAGGGCCCGCCGACGGTCGAAAGTCCCTCGGTAAATACCTTGTCGCTAACTATTACCGAGGGCTTTTGGCCCTCGGTAATTACCCAGGGCTTCTGGCCCTCGGTAAAGCCTTCAGTTTGATGCAGGGAAAATTGTGTTGTATTTATTTTTCTTGTCTACCACACATACCTACATATCATGTTCACAACAGACACAGACCTGCATAACAGTTTCAATCCACAAACAGACCTGCATATATATTGTCCATCCCAAATCCTTCCGTTCATTGATGGAAAATCATAAAGTACTAACATTATCATCATAATGTACTAACATCCATTATGTTCTAACAATATCATAATAGCAATATCATCCAATTCTAAGAAAAAATAAATGTACCAATATCATAATATTAGTACTAACATCTAAATGTACTAACATCACTATGATCAATAACAAATACTAAAATTCAACAAAGTCTTTAGAAACATCTTCATTGTCCTGGTCATCTATAGATGGTTGGACTGGTGTGGGCTGGACTGGTGTGGGTTAGACTGATCTGGGCTGGACTGGTGCGGGCTGGACTGATCTGGGCTTATGAGGGAGGGCGGGTGACGGGGAGGGTCGTGGCTGGGTCGGAAGGACAGTGGAAGGAGTGTCTGAACTTTGAGGCAGCGATCTCATGACCAGGGACTTGAAGCTTGAAAACTCGTCTCTCAAGTCACTGTATTCTTCTCTCAAGCCACTGTATTCTTCTCTCAATGCACGGTTTTCCTGGTCACGTTGCTCTAGTAGCTGTGTCAAGCGTTGGGTGGCCTCGTCAACAGAAGGGGTGGAAGAAGAAGAAGGTTGGTGCTTCAATGTACCTCCTTTCGATGATGTATAGTTTGCAGCAAGTTGTCCTGCACCGTAGACTCGTCCCTTTTTCTTCCCACCAACGACATCGACCCAGCACTGTGTCCTACGGATGTCGTCATTTGCATTACTCGCATCATCCGGTGTAGGAGCTGACCCATGTTCGGATCTAACCTGTGAAAGTCTCGTAGAAAATTCTTCTTGTTGAAACATTAAAAGCAATTTCAAGGAATGATACAATAACATAATCATGTGGATTACTAATACTAGGAGTGTTATTTGCTTACATGAGTCTTGCGAGATCTGTCATCAACAAATTCATTAGTGCCCTTCCGAACATGGGTCTGTGCAAAGACCTCGTCAACATGGACCGCCCGTCCAAGAGTTTTTGCCTGAAACATAATTTATTCTTATTAGTGTATATGAGATAGAAAATATATAATTAAGTTATATATGAAAGAAACAGAAAAGTAAAGAAAGTTTACCATACGAATGACATGCTCGTGAATTGTGATCGACCCACCAGTATGCAAGGCACCACCCTTTTCAAACGCTCTATTCCTCTGGGCTGTAGCACTCTTCTTGCGAAACTCTACTGAATTACAATGTGCAAGCAAAGAGTTCCAAATAATTTCGCCCATCCAGTAAGGGCGCTCCCCTGTAATTGGGGCATCCCTAAACATCTCTGAGAGCCGATGAGATGCTTTCATGTGAAAATTTCTATGTATTTGACTTTCATGTTCAATTTTCCACTGCACCTGGTTCTGTAATGATGAACAAAACAAACATTGATTAAGACATGGTAAGATATGAATGATAATTAGTTTAAAGTGTTGTTCACCTTAAAACGCTCCCAGAATGGCTTTCTGTCGTCTATAGGTATGGCTCCCCAAGTAGGCCATGGAGTCAAATACTGTTGCTTGATGATTCGTGTGATGGGCTGGGAAGCAATCCTGGATGGAATAAACCTTCATATAAAGAAATAAAAGTCATTTCAAATAAGACAATATTTAAAACATCTATCAAAGTTAAAAAAGGGATTAAAGTCTTACCCTTTTCCATATGGCTCAATCCATGGTCGATCATGGAGGGGCGGGTCAACATCATCACCATCACCAGCTGAATCTGGATCAGTAAATGGTGTGGCAGTCTCAGAAGGCGGTCTAGAAGATGATGAAAGTATAGAAGTAGGGTCAGGGGGAGGAGTGGGGGTATTAACCATAGGGGGAGGAGTGGGGGTAATAATCACAGGGGGAGGAGTGGGGGTAATAATCACAAGGGGAGGAGGAGGCTATACTACACGGGTAGGAGGAGGAGGGTGTACTGCAGGGGTGGGAGGAGTAGGGTGTACTGCAGGGGTGGGAGGAGGAGGGTGTACTGCAGGGGTAGGAGGAGGAGGGTGTACTGTAGGAGTAGGGGGAGGGTGTACTGCACGAGTACGGGTAGGAGTAGGCACCCTAAGTACATACTTTGGGGCCTTCCGTTGCCTTTTTTTAGGCCTTGCTACCCCCTTTCCTTTATCAGGATGGTCTGAACCTTCTCCTGTCATTACTGCATTGAAATGTTTACAAATAANGTGAAACAATAGAAAAGAATAAGGAAGGATCACTACAAATTAAAGTGAATTTAAAATTATTGCATAAAAAAGAATAAGGAAGGATCACTACAAATTAAAGATTGTATTTTACATAACTTTATTGAAATGATAGTTCAATTTGCTACAATATTTAAGATAGTCGAAATTCAATCATCGTCATCATGATCTTCATCTTTATCTTCTTCTTCTTCATCATCATCATCATCATCATCATTTTCTTCTTCATCATCATCATCATCATCTTCATCTTCTTCTTCATCATCTTCATCATCATCATCATGTTCTTCTTCTTCTTCTTCTTCTTCTTCTTCTTCTTCTTCTTCATCATCATCATCATCACCTTGTGCAGGTGCTTCTAATTCATCTCCATCACCATCAGGGTCGCGCAATGCGGTTATAGGTTCAAGTTTAATAATTTCTTGTGGTTGTGACATTTGGTCAAGTTGGTAGGCAACATCTTCCTCAACCTCATTTGAGTCAATGCGACCTCTAGGCTTGGTTTGTACTGCTACAGCCCAACCCCGCTTGTCAATATTGTGGAATGGTGGATATGGCACATAATAAGCCTGTCTGACATTAGTTGGAAGAATGAAAGGATCAAACGATCTATATTTGTTTCTCAAGTGGAGTTCGACAATGTTAAACCTAGGATCAACTCTAGTACCAACTCTAGAAGGATCAAACCATTCACAATAAAAAAGTACAACTCTGTTTGGAGAAGTAGTGCTGTTGTACTCTAGCTCATATATTTTTTGAATGATGCCGTAGAAATCATCATAACAACCCTCTGTAAGGCCCTTTACGTACACACCACAATTTTTTGTTTTCTTTCCTTTAGACCATTCATGTGTATGGAATTTGTAACCATTGATGAAGTAAGTGTGCCATTCTTTCACACATCTCATTGGCCAATTGGAGAGATGTCTTAACTCTTGAACTGTGAGAGTTAATGTCTGATTAATAACCTACAAAGATACCAAATTCATTTTTAAAGCAAGCGTCAAATTAACCTTGCTCAAAACATAGGAAAAAGTACAGACCTGATTTCTAAACCATTGGGGAAACTCTGAGTGTATTCTAGAAGAAGCATTTCCTTCTGCGACTTGCTCAGCCACAAGAAATGAGCTAGTACAAATGAAATGAATTAGTGTATAACAATGTAAGCATTGCAAAGGTAAGAGTTGGATGATAACATACTCAAGGTACGACTTAACTTCACTGCAATTGATTAAGATATGGANATGAGCAGAGTTGAATTCAGCATCAGTTAACCAATGAGTGAATTCTTTCCCGGCATGTCGGCCTGATTGTCGAAAAACTGATAATGAACCTTGACGTTGTTCAGCTTGCCATTGCATTTCGTTTCTGACATTAGTGGGGGACAACATGAAGTTTTTGAAATAATGTGAACAAAAATAAGTTGTCTCTCTGTGCAAGTAAGCTGCATAAATTGAGCCTTCTACTCTAGCTTTATTTTTAACTGAACGTTTGGATTCTCCCATAAACCTTTCAAAGGGATACATCCACCTGTATTGCACAGGTCCCCCAAGCCAAGCTTCATATGCAAGATGGATTGGAAGATGTTCCATTGAGTCAAAGAATGCAAGAGGGAATACTCTTTCTAATTTGCAGAGGATAATTGGGATATTTTCGTCCATCTTTCTTAAGCAATTTTCTTTTAGTGTCGTGCAGCACAAATTTTTAAAGAAGTTACTGATTTCTATCAGTGGATGTATCACGTATTGTGGTAAACAACTAAACGCAAGAGGGATGAAAGTCTCCATGAATACATGACAATCATGACTCTTCAACCCTTGAATAGTACCGTTTTGAACATTGGCACATCTGGACAGGTTAGAAGAATATCCATCTAGAATTGTAAGCTCTTTGACCCATCCACACACTGTTCTTGCCTCATCTTTTGACATGGTGTAGTTTGCCTTTGGTTTGAAGAATCGACTGTTACCTTGCGCCTTTAACTCTAAGTCTTTTCGTGCACAATACAAAGGTAAATCTTTTCTGGCTTTGTCATTATCTTTTGTCTTACCATTAACATTCATAACTGTGTTGAAGATGTTGTCAAAGAAATTTTTTTCTATATGCATGACATCCAGGTTATGTCTTAGCAAGTTGTCTTTCCAATAGGGGAGATCCCAAAATATGCTTCTTTTAGTCCAATTATGCCATTCTCCAAACCCTTCTATCCTATTTTGTCCACATTCAGTGACTTTTGGATAGTCTTTCACTCTTCTCCAAACGTGTGATCCAGTCAACTTTGGCGGGGGAATATCCGTTTCAACTTGCTCTTTGCAAAATGCCTTTTTGTTTCTTCTAAAGGGGTGATCAATGCGCAAGAACCGTCGATAACAATCAAACCAACTACTTTTCCGACCATTAGTCAATTGGAATGACTTTGTATGTTCCATGCAATGTGGACAAGCCAATCGACCATGCGTGCTCCAACCAGATAACATGCCATATGCTGGAAAGTCATTAATAGTCCACATCAAAGCTGCCCTCATAAGGAAATTTTGCTTCCTTGAAACATCATATGTCCAAACACCATTCCATAGCTTTTTCAGATCATCAATCAAAGGCTCCAAATAAACATCAATCCCTGATTTGGGATTAGATGGACCTGGTATTATAAACGTTAAAAACATATAAGGCTTTGTCATACACATCTCAAGTGGCAGATTGTATGGGGTAACTATCACGGGCCAACATGAATAAGGTGATGCAGACGCCTGAATGTATGGCGTAAACCCATCAGAGCATAGACCAAGTCTCACGTTACGCAGTTCACTAGAAAAGGACGGATGTTTACGATTGAAGTGCTTCCAAGCTTCACCATCAGAAGGATGGCGCAAAACTCCTTCAGTTTTCTTACCATCATGCCATGTCATGTGTTGTGATGTTTGCATTGAAGTAAACATCCTTTGTAATCTTGGAATAATGGGAAAGTAGAACATTGACTTTAAGGGAATTGATTTTTTTTGCCTCCGTCCTGCATGCATCGTATGATATCAAGGAGAGCCACAAAACTTGCATTCAACCAACAAAGCATCATTTTTGCCACTATCATTGTCATAGAATAACATACATCCATTAACACAACAATCAATCTTCTTGGCTTCCAATCCCAACATTGAAACACATCTTTTGACTTGATAACAATTCTTCGGAATAGAATTGTTTGGTGGTGTCAAATCTAAAATCAATTTTGTATAGTGATCAACTGCTTGATTGGGAACGTTCCAATTAGATTTACCAGCCAAGAGTCTAATGGACACTGACAATTTGGACTCAGATGAACCTTCAAATACAGGTAGATTTGCCTCTGTCAGTAATTTGTAAAACCTCTGAGTGGTTTCATTTGGAGACTCTTCATCATGACTATCATTTGCTTCTTGTTCGTCATGTCGACGAAGAGCATTGTCGACCATCTCTTGCATATAGGCAAAGTGATCTATCTCAATTGTATGTAGAACAGTATTCGAACCTGATGCAAGCCGATTTTGAACTCTATTGGAGGTCGAAGGAATTTCTTCACCATGAAATGTCCAAACCGTGTAATTAGGCATGAACCCTTTTTGGTATAGGTGAACTTTAACATCTTCATCTTTCAAAATCCTTGTACATTCGCACTTGATGGATGGGCATCGAATCCCTCCATCAATAGCATAATATTGACATCGTTGAGCAGTCTTCACAAACTCTTCAACTTCGATGACAAAAGATTCCTTCAAACCTCTCCTTCCGCTATAACAACGGTCGTACATCCATGCACGATGGTTGAGAAAATAGGCCATGTTCTGTGACAGGCCAAACAAACAAAATCATTGTCAAAACAGCAACACTCCATGCGACATAAGTAATAAACCTATTACTATTCAAGTCGAACATGGAAGGCAATTTGAACACTATTGTCACAGGCCTTCAATAAGGGCATCCAAAGAGAAGTCCTCAGTATTGAAATGCCTTAGACATCCTAAGTGGTTGTGTATTAACTTTGGGGGAGACAACTTTCTGACATTACTAAAGTTCTATTTTATAGATTACTTCCACATATACATATAAGGCTAAGTGTTTAAGGTACTTTTACCATTCTCATTCCATTGAGAATGTGTGTAGTACCATAGGATTTTAAATGACTACTTAACTTAATGAAGTTGTAGCCTAATAAATGAACATACAATACATAGGAATATACAATATATACATCAACATACAACATATACATGGACATTCAGTATGACAGCACCAAAGGAATCCAAATAATGTTGAATTCTAATCAAACAACAAAGAAAATGCACACTGCAGCAGCAAAATGAAAGTAGAATGCACATTGGAGCAGCAAAATGTGGTTGGAAAATGGTGGTTTCAGGGTCAAAATTGAGTGTTCGAGTTTAACCAGTTTAAGGGACCCTTCAAACAACTTTATATCATCAATTGGAACATGTTTGAACACTGAAACAGCTAAGAAACATTCTGCATCCGAAAATGAATGGTCCACTTCCAATTTTAAGCAAAATTGATGTTTTAAATGGTGATTTTGCACATTGGTTGGTAATTTACCATATGCAGTACATACAAGTTTTAAATGAT
This sequence comes from Vigna radiata var. radiata, assembly GCF_000741045.1. Lineage (NCBI taxonomy): Eukaryota > Viridiplantae > Streptophyta > Magnoliopsida > Fabales > Fabaceae > Vigna > Vigna radiata. Next base: position 30,976,975 of record NC_028351.1, on the reverse strand, counting down.
AAAATAAACTTGTCCCAATGTTCATAAGACACAGAAGCAAGTGGATGCAGCCAATGACGGTTGTCAAATATGTAGAGTAAACGCACTAAAAACTGCACAAGAATGAGAAATGTGGCAAAAAAAATGGAACTGCAGTGGCCAACTTGAAAAGCAATGATCTAAATATTCAACTAACACTTCAAACAGGTCTATATTATCAAATGGAGCATGTGCACTCAGAGAAACAGTGAAGAAAACGTCCAGTTCATAATATCACTTGTTGAGTTCAAAAATTTAGGAAAAAGTGATGACTGAAACTGTGTTTGTGCACAAAGGATGGATAATGAACATTTAAAGAGTGCTCAAGAGTTTGTCATGACACAATACACGTGATAATGCTAATTCTTACCATTATCTAAGCATCATTTTAGTAGCAAAATCATCTCCTTTCTAGCTTATAACCTTGTTTTATCCTCACGTTTAGTGTGTTTTCTAGTTTTCTTGTGTTTATTTAGTATATGCTTGTTTTTACCTCTAATCTCTTTGTTTGAGTGTGTGAAATAAAGGTTTAGGAAGCAATTCTAGTGGAGGAAAACAAGCAAGAACTCAAGAGAACATGTTTTGGGACAAGAAAAGATCAATTTGAAGCAAATACCCATGTTGGACGCCTTTGGAATCGCACAAGAGGCTCAATTTTCAGAATGCTGTCAAAACCGCCCAGGCTGAGCGTGAGAAATCCAGGCTGAGCGTGAGAAGTCCAGAGAAATTCCAGGCTGGGCGCCAGGAATCCACGTTGGGCGCCAGAAATTCCAGGCTGGGAGCCAGGAATCCACGCTGAGCGCGAGAAGTTGCTGTTTCTCACATCTGATGCAGTGAAAAGTGGCGCTGGGCGTGAGAATTCCGAGCTGGGCGCGAATTCTCGCTGTTATGTCAAAAATGGGTTATTTAAACATGGGTCTTGGGATTTTTGAGGGACTTCTCCTCCTACACTTCATTCTTCACCTAGAGAGACTGAGAGAGGCCCTTGGAGGCTGTTTGAGGTGTTGGGAAACTCTCCCACTCCTCCTTGGGTCTTCAAGCTTCATCAATGGTGATTTTGCCCCTTTTGGGTTGAGGAAGAAGATGGGTCACGAATTGAAGATGGAGATGCGAATGGGAGGCGCAAATGGAGCATGGAGCAGCTGCCAAGGACCTTGGGAAAGGCTTTGCATCTTCTTTTTGGTTCCAATTTCTTCCCTATCTCTTCAATTTTGTAGAACCCTAAGTTCTCCTCCATGGAGAGCTTTTCCTATTTGTTGAGATTAGATGTAATAAACTGAATCTTGTGTATTTTGTGATGTTAATACATATGCTTTTCCATTCCAATGTTAGTATTTGATTTCTATGCTCAATGCTTGTTGTGGCTTGATCACCCATGGCTTGAAATGTGGTTCTTGATGTATTGGAAAATATGACTTGAACTTAGAACTGAAATTGAACACTAAATTGATGGAATTGAGTTGTTTGTAAATGCATGAGAATGAAGTGGATGAACTCTAGTCTTGACAAATTGTAAATACACTATGTTAAATTCCTTGCACACCAACTGTTTGATAAAAATACCAAAAAAGAGTTTCTTGTGTTTTTGTTCACTTTTATGTCTAACTGAGTTATAAAATGAAGAATTGTCATGTGTTGCACAAGTCTCTTGGGAAAACGATACCTGGTCTTACCAGTTTTATTACTTGAACGATTTGGTACACTTGCCAATGAAGTAACAAGTTTTTGGCGCCGTTGCCGGGGATCGAACCCGGGTCGTCCGCGTGACAGGCGAAAATACTTACCTAAAAGTGATGACTGAAACTGTGTTTGTGCACAAAGGATGGATAATGAACATTTAAAGAGTGCTCAAGAGTTTGTCATGACACAATACACGTGCACAAACGTTCCAAAACCACAAAGGCACACAGATTCTCAAAATGACTCTAATACACGTGACCATTTCTCACCTTAAAAGTTCACTTTTTAGGTACTTAGGAGTCAAATTTCGAGTTTGACCTTATTTTTTGCTTTTGACCACTTTCCTACCCTTATTAGACTAAGTTAGACTTGTTAAGATGTTTACATACATTAGAATAAGTCTACATTAGGTGAAATAACCATTTTTTACCTTAAAAGTTCACTTTTTAGGTACTTAGGAGTCAAATTTCGAGTTTGACCTTATTCTTTGCTTTTGACCACTTTCCTACCCTTATTAGACTAAGTTAGACTTGTTAAGATGTTTACATACATTAGAATAAGTCTACATTAGGTGA
>NC_028351.1:30937083-30974314 GCF_000741045.1 Vigna radiata var. radiata | reverse complement strand
GTTAGACTTGTTAGGATGTTTACATACATTAGAATAAGTCTACATTAGGTGAAATGACCATTTCTCACCTTAAAAGTTCACTTTTTAGGTACTTAAGAGTCAAATCTTGTATTTCTTTGTATTTTTGAATTGTGCTCTTATTTCTATCTTTCTTTTATGTTTTAAAACTTGTGTACATAGTTTTTTTACTGTTTTGGTTAATACTTATAGACACCATGCATTATGACCATTTTTAGCCTATTCTAGTAACTAGTTTTAGGTTCTAACTTGTCATATTTTGAGTTCTAGGTTGTTTTTGTAGTGTGAGTTTCTAATTAGCTAGGTTTTACCATTCTAAACTTGTTAGGACAGTTTCTTTCTAGTTTATTTTCCTAGTTTAGTGTAGTTTGCAATTGTAGTACACCTTTCTTGAGGTTTCAGTAGTGATTTCTAGCTACTTCATCTAATTTTTTAGGTTTCAAGTAGACAAACTTTGAGATTTAGCTATTTCATCTTATTTGACATGTTTCTTAACTTCCTATAACAACTTTATACTTGTTAGGATGTGTACAACACACACTTTTAGGTTACTTTAGAACAATTCCCATTTTCTCACCAATTTAGTACACTTTTTAGGTTTAAGTAGCCAAATATTGAGATTTTGCTACTTCATCCAATTTGACATCTTTCTTAGCTTTATTTAGGTTCTTTAAACTTGTTAGGATAACAACATTACATATTCTTAGGTTTCTTTAGGTTAATTTCGAAATTGTCACCTATTTAGTATACCTTTTAGGTTTTAAGTAGTGTAATATTAAGTCCTTAATAGTCAAATCTTGTATTTCTTTGTATTTTCGAATTGTGCCCTTATTTCTATCTTTCAGTTATGTTTTAAAACTTGTGTACATTGTTTTTTTACTGTTTTGGTTAATACTTATACACACCATGCATGATGACCATTTTTAGCCTATTCTAGTAACTAGTTTTAGGTTCTAACTTGTCATATTTTGAGTTATAGGTTGTTTTTGTAGTGTGAGTTTCTAATTTGCTAGGTTTTACCATTCTAAACTTGTTAGGACAGTTTCTTAGAAGTTTCTTAGGCTACTTTAGTGCAGTTTGCAAATTTTAACCATTCTAGTTCACTTTTTAGGTACTTAAAACTCAAACTTTGAGTTTTAGCTTATTCTTTGCTTTTCACTACTTTCCTACCTTGAATTCACTACTTTAGACTTCATAGGATGTTTACATACCTTACAATAAGTCTACATTAGGTGAATTGACAAATTCTTACCTTAAAAGTTAACTTTTTAGGTACTTAAAACTCAAACTTTGAGTTTTAGTTAACTTTGAATTGTGCACTTCTTTTTAATCACTTGAACCAAGATTTTGCTATCAAATTGAGATTAAGATTGATGCAGTAATCACAACAAACATTCAATACTAAAATTCTGCAACTATACCAGAAAAAATGTTCAAAAATTGGTGGTTTGAATGGCAATTTTGTCCAAACACGTTTGGACTTTTAATTTTATGATTTGACCATCGTTGTTTTACCAATTGTGACTTGTGCAAGATGGCAACGGAGGCTAAATACATACAAATCAAAATTTCAGTGGTTGAGTTGCTCTTAACTCCAAAATGAAGCCAAATCACCAACCAAAATTCAACATATGAATCAAACTGAACTAGAAACAAATTTTATGACTCTAAGGCAGCAAATTAAACTTGAACAACAGTCTAGGAATGAATTAAAAGATGTCTAGAAGTGAGTTGTAAGCTGGACAAATTTTTCTGGAATATGTTTTCCTGGAAATTAGAAGTCACATCTTCAAGTCTCCAAATGAAGTAGCTTCTTAGGATGGGTGTTTTGGACAGGTCTTCTAGGTCCTTTTGAAGTCTTCTGAGCATGCCTCTAGTCCAAGGTCCTTGGTTGTAAGGCTTCATAGATGACAACTCTTCAGCATTGTGCATGACTTTATTAGTGATAGGCTCATTGTTATCTATTGGACTTAAGCCCAAGTCATAAAAAATGAAGAGTGGAGAGTTTGTGAGGTTGAAGGATTGGGGCTATTAAAGAAGACACGTAGCCATGTGATTGGGCTCACACACACTCTGTTTTTTAAAGTTTATTAAGGATGGTTATTACACAAAATCCTTGCTCAACAAAGGGATTGGAACCAACCAATAGAAGACAGCATGACCACCACGCTGTGTCAAATTATATGCACAACCTATTATGATACTTTGATAACCCTTTCAACAATTTTAATTCATCAAAATATAATTGTTTTAACTCTAATTAGGCACAAAACCGACCTACAATTCAGATTCACCTTGCAACTTCCATATTTGACTCAAAATGGATGGTTTGACATACTAATTTGCATATATGTCATTCTAACTTCAAATTAATTTTTCTAATAGCTTCAATACATTAATAAACAATTATTGCTCACATGTAGGTCACAACCATGCAGTAGCATGCATCAAGAAAAAGACACAGAGACATTAATCAAATGCATCAAGCATGAGCACTCTACATTGCATACCAATATTTGTACTAACTAATAGTCTCAAGGTAGGAAAAGAAATATCTAACCTTATAAATATATCAGACAATGAAGAACAAGCTGCTACCCTCACTAGATGTGAATCTGCTAGTGACTGTTTCAAACAAAGATCAAGAACTTATTTTCATAACTAATCCAACCAACTAAAATCAAATAAGACAAACAAAAAAAAAGTTATTGATGACCATAACGCTCCTATAAGTCCAATTAAGTTTTATACAAATTCAAGTATAGCTTTGAAGTATACAAATTCAAGTATAGCTTTCAAATACTTGTTCAAGGTATGAAATAGCTTAGAAATAGCAGAAATCAAAATCAGACCTTGCTATGACAGAGTTCATAACACTTACCTAATTTATAATTTAGTACTTATATTATCATTTAGTACTTTATAAAATTGTTTCTTCATTTAGTACGTGTAGAACTAGTTCTTATATTATCATTTAGTACTTTGGAATGGTCATGACTGGGCAACAAGAGGTGGTCTTGTGAAAACTGATTGGAGCCAAGCTCCCTTCATAGCTTCTTATAGGAATTTCAATGCAGATGCATGTGTCCATTGGGGATCATCATCATCTTCTTGTAGTTATATTTTTATATCATTTACAGCAATGCAGCACAGAACAAGACGACAAAGATTGAAAGGCTAAAAAGTGGCTTTCAAATTTTCAAGCCTCAGGGAACCACATATTCCAAACTCAAATTTTGACACAGATAACAATCTTAAGCTAATAAATAGGGGGATATTTACCTATCGGGCTGCTGCCCTGTACTCAGTTTTCATTCCAGAAATATAACTCCCTAACCATCACAGCCATCCTAAAGCCTTGCCCCTCATTTCAATTACAAACCAATAAACTTTCTCAATCAAACAACAACATACACGGATGCCACAAGAACACCAAACAGATTCAAGAACAATGTAATTCAGCATAAATATTTAAACGCACAACTTACCTCAACCTCGATAGCCCTTGACGATAGCAGCCTTTGTAGAGCACAACTAAGACAGAAGCCCACAACAGCCCCTCCAACGAAGTCCCTCAACCAGACACAATGGTCACCCAAGAGCCTCCCTTGACGAAGACAGGCAATTTTAGTAAGCCAAGTACAAAACCTGTTTTGGAAGCAGAGAAGATGAAATCATACAAAAGGACCTTACCTCGCCACAGACCCCCTACAATGGCCTCGCCCTACAATAGTGGAAGCCTTGGTCACGCCGCCACAGCACCGTCGTCAAACCACTAGAGCAGCGTCGTCACACCGCCACAACACTGCCACAGAACCCCCAAATTGGCACAAACGACCAACCACCACAACCCACAAAGCAGCGTCACCGAACCTACCACCCAACCCACAAACCGCCGTCAATGGACCAACCAAGCAACGGGGACGACAACACACAACGTTAATTCACGACACGAGCACAATGGTCAAGGAAAGGGAAGGGGAGCTGGAGATGATGGCAAAGGGGAGGGAAATTGGGGAAATTCTGAGTAAATGGGGACGAATACCCAATTCCAGAACTTAAACTATTGCAGACTTTACCGAAGGCCAAAGACCGTCGGTACGTTATATCACCAGCTAATGACCGTCGATAAATAACTTCAAAAGAGCCGTCGGAAAAGCCTTCGGTAAATGACCATTACCGAAGGACTGCAGGCTGTCGGTAATATACCTTCGGTAATCAACACATTTCCAGTAGTATCCATAATCCGATTTTCGTACCCGTAAAGAAAATAATGAGTGTAATGTGAAAACATTCAAGCAAGTATATAATGCAAGATACATTACAAATGATCATTAAGTGGTTCGAGAACTGATTTACAGCGACAAATGATGATTTTAAGACGTGATAAATACATCCACTATAGTAGATGTGTTGACGAATCTGAGGTGGTAAGTGACCTCTTTTAAAGACATCTTAATGCAATAAAATTGTTGAATGCATGTAATATTGTTTTAATCTTATTTCATTTAGTTTTTTTCATTAGATATATTATCATATTGTTTATGGCAATTATGTTAGGGTGGAGTTTGTTCACTAGAGCCTAAAAAAATTATTGGGAAGCAATATATGAGACCTCTATTCGTGTTGGGATACAATTCATGACGTCATCATTCTGCAACATAATGAAATAAAGACGTCCTTTGATAAAAGTATAAATCTTATAAGTGATGCTTTTAAACTAATCAGATGTAAAAGATTAATTGGATGTGTAACAAAATATGCTTTGAGACTCATTGCTTTAGAGTTCTATTTAGTTTAGCATATAGGATTTGATAGTGAAAGTTCTTGTTGCATTTTGAGAAAAACATATGGTATACTATATGCTTGTGAATTAACATGATATGACCTTGGGGTGATTCCTCTATCTAAAATTCATATAATATAGATTGTTTAGTGATAGATCTAAGAGTTGAATGCTTTTTAGATAACAAATTTGCAATGGTAAACTTCCATACAAATAATTCCTTCTTAAGCTTAAAAATTGCAACTTTGATAATTCCTTCCCAATCCAATTCGGGATATATCGAAATACTCTATTTTCTGATATATCTACCATCACTAACTTTGTGCAGTTCCTTAAGGAGGAAGGTATTTCACCTATTAATTTGTTGCTTCTCAATAACAAAACTTGAAGTTCAAGGAGTGATCCCATTGAAGAAGGAATCTCTACTGAAAACTTGTTATGACTCATATTTAAGTAAGTTAATGACTTGAAATGGATCCAACAGTCTGGAATTTGTCCAGAAAACTTATTATTTGAAAGGTCTAATTGGTATAAAGATTCCGCTACACCACCAGAGCATAAAGATGAAAAATAATTTGTGAATTAATTGTTTGCTAAATCAAGAAATATTGAGCTTCGTAAAAATGGCGGAATATGACCTTCAAATTGATTTGATGCAAGACTAAAAGAATCATGATGATTCTCTATTGGCAAATTTGGAATCGTACCTTGTAAATTATTATATGAAATATTAATACTCATCCAACTTGACAATCCAAATTTGGTCCAAAACCATTTTGGAACCGTACCTGATATTTCACTATTCGAAATGTCAAGGTATCGAAATTCGTTTTGTTTCTCTAGGCATTTGGGAAAAAATGGACCATGCTTGCAAGACCTCAATTCAATAGTATTCAATTGAAAAGTTGAAGCCCAATTTTGACTAACCGCGGTCTATTCCCCCTGCAAAATTTTGAATTTTGAATATTTAAGAGAATAGGCCGCGGTTTGGCGGTGAACCGCGATATAAAGTTTGAAAAAAATTTCAAAACTGCCATTCTAGATGTATTTTGATTTTTTTTTCAGGAGAATAGGCCTCGGTTAAGTGGTGAATCGCGGTCTATTCCCTTGCTTAGGTTAAAAAAAATAAAAGACACAAGAACAGTGTCATCATCTTCGTTCTTCTTCACGCGCAAACAGTTTCAGAGCCTCCTTTGTCACGCGATCCTCTGCTTCCATTTTCAATCATTTTTCATTGTTTAAACCCATTTTTGTTCAGTGTCGTGGCCATTGTCAACATAATAAATCAAAATCATTCGAAACGTCTTTTTATTAGTTTTTATGATTCTTCCCCTTAGAGGTAAATTGCATTTCGATGTTTTTTTTTTTTTTACTTCTAAAACTAATATTTGTTTGTATATTTTTACAGGTTTGAATTTTTAAGTGTTGAATTTTGTAGCATTTTGATCGCGGGTTGTTCATTGTTATTTGCTTTTCACACTATCAGGTTCTTACATTAATGTTTAAATTTTACTTTTATTAGATTGTATAATTTTGTATGATTGAATATGTGATTGAATGATCATATAATGTATCCTTAGATATTGTATGATTGTATAATTTTTATGATGGTATGATTTTTTATTTTAAAGTCAGAATATTTACGTATGGATCAAAATTGGTTGTAAATATTGATTATTGTGTTGAATCTGTTGAATATGCGCTAAATCTGTGTACATTATGTGATTGTTTGATATGCAGGTTTGTTTTTGTGATACTGGATATCACAAAAAACAGACCTGCTATTAAAAAAAATTTCAGGAGAATAGGCCGCGGTTGTGGCCAAAACCGCGGTAGAAAGTTAGACGATTTTTTTTTAAAAGGGGAATAGGCCACGGTTCCAGCAGGTCTATTACCGCGGTTGGAACCACGGCCAAAAGGTTAGACAAAATTTGTTTTTTTAAAAAAAATGGGTCTTGACTGCGGTTCAATAAAGAACCGTTGTTATATCCCCAGGTTATTACCGCGGTTGGAATCGCGGCCTAAAGTCTCAAACTTTTTACCTCGCCCGTATATGCCGCGATTCTAAAACCGCGACGTATAGTAAAAAACAACCGCGATAGTTTCCCTTCGCTGCACTAGTGGGATGTTATGCTCCCAAAGTAATTGAAGGAGACATCGGTGAATTATTCAAAAAGTTTATTTATATGAGAAGCAATATTTTTTTATAAGATCATAAAATAGTTATAAGATTAATGGTTTTATAGAGGATCACATCTTAACTTTTTCTATAAGCCATTATAAATTGGTCTATAAAATCTTTCTTTCTCAAATTATTAATTTAATGGTTTTTTGTATACATCATATATTCCTCAAGTTTACCTTTGAAGCAATTTTTAATCACAATTTTTTCATCTTGAGAGCCTTAATTTATAGGTGTTAACACCCAATTTCGTCCGGATAAAATATTTTGACTTGTTCTTATTTTTATTTTATTTTGGTTTTTTTTCTTTAATTTTTAGTTTACTTTGATTTAGTTATTTTTTTATTATTATCTTATTTGATTTTATTTTTTATATTCTTTTGAAAAAAAAAGAAAAAAGAAGAAAAAAAAAGAAAAAAAAAGAAAAAAAGAAAAAAAGGAAAAAACGAAAGAAAAAAAGAAAAAATAAGAGAAAAAAGAAGAGAAAAAAAGAAAAGAAAAAAAAGAAGAAAGAATAAAAAGAAAAAAAAAAGAAGAAAGAGAAGAAAAAAGGTTTGTTGGCAGGGACATGTTTTGGAAGGGTGCAATGATGATGGTGAGAAAAACGGTTATAGGGAACTGATTTTGGAATCTCAGAGGCACAAGGTGAAACTTTGGGGAACCATTTTTACATTCATCATTCATTGATTCAGATCAAATTTATTTTGGCTTGGAAATGGGAAGAACAGAATTGACTCACGCACACGTTGCTTCCTCACCATTTTTCACCCACCATTCCATCACCTCAATCACCAACTCTGATCACTCAATTCCACTACTTACAACACAAACCGTTTTGGGGTTTTGTCCTCCATCACACACAATTCTCAAGGGATTTTCATTAATCTTTGATTCCTCCCTTCCATCTGATTCGATACACTAAAAACCAGAGGATTCCCCATTTCCTAACCTCATCAACTCAACAGAATCATCATCCCTGCCACAATCACCCATCACGCACAACCTACATTCCCAATTCATCACCCACACATTGATTCACTACCTCCTTCGTCACCCAATCACATTTCCCTTTTCGTAGCCATTTCCTGACCCCAATAGAACCATCACCAATCACGCTGCATTGCTCCAACCAGACTTGCTAGCCTGGACCCGATCATTCTCCATTCACCTATATTACATTCCCAATTCCTCATCCACTCCACTGCACCTATCATCTCCAACACCATTCATTCCCATTAACAAACCAGAACTCAAACCAACTTCATCCTCACCATCACTAAGATCACCCAACAGACTTACGAGAGACACTCCTTTTCTCTCCATCACTCAACAGACATCTCTACCTCCTTCCTAACCTCGGCCTCCACCATTTTTCCCTTCCATCACTCTACGGCTTTTGATGGTCCAACCACACGCCACTTGAATGCATTCATCACTCTCACCCTATCGCTAATACAACACCTCATCTGCATCTTCGAAGAAAAAATAGAGACAAAAATTAATCTCCATCCTCATCACGTACAACCCATCACCACAGCCGTAGTGCATCATCCGCGCTTACTCTTTGAATTTGGCCTCAATTTCCCTCCATTTCTTCACACACAATCTCCCTGTAGCTAGCCATCACCTCCTCCATAATGCAGAAACACAAAACAAAGCAAAACAAAGAAAAATCAATCGCAACCTCCATCACCCTTCCCAATCAAGCCACTATAATCATTTCTCTATTTCCGGCAAGGCTCACAGAAGCACCTGCAAATCCAACAAAACAACACAACACAATTCGAATTCGCGAGAAGCAAGGAGGAGTTAGCGTCGGTGTTGGCTTCCTAAACCGTTAGTGGCGGAGCCAGGACGATTGTCGGTATCAGCCGTGTGTGAGAAAGAGAAGGAAAGGAAGGGGAAACTCTCGAACGACACCGGATTGGAGGTCGACGAGGGAATCCGTTCCCTGGGTTGTTTCCGATAACATCGTGACCTAAGGTGGGGGAAGAAGATATAGCCTCGCGTGAAGAGAAGGGAGAGAGGAGGAGCTCTAGCTGTGACCGGCATCGTCTCCAGCGGTCTTGATTACGAATAGCGCCGTGACCTAAGGTAGGAGCAAGGAGATCTTGGTGTGGTGATTGGTGCGATCTATGGCGATGGGTGGCACGACGGCGGAGAGGGGAGCTCGACGGTGAACGACGTTCTCGGCTTGGTGGCTCCGGCAACGAGCATCGTTGCTGACGAGGTCGCAGACGATGGTTGACGGTGTTCGGTTGGGGTGAAGAAGGGTGTTTCTGGATTCGTCTCTGGAGAAGGAGACTCCAGGTCTCTGAGGCAGCACTTGGCAAAGTGAGAGGATTTTGTTTGAACCCCTAGAGGTGTCTAGGTCAGAAAGGGCTTTGGGCTTGGCTTTGGACTACAGTCTCTCTGCCTGCCACCACGCCCAACGCTATTCACACCCCTTTCCATTTCTGCAAACAAAAGAGGAGGGGTTTGGGCATTGGGCCCATTTCGTTTCTGGCACCCCTAAATTGCACTGCTGCACCCCTTTATCCATTTGGGGCCTAGGCCAAGAAATTTCGGACTGCACACTTGGTTTTGTCTTCTGCACTCCTTTTTTTTTTATTTCTTATTGGGTTGGACTGTGATGTTTTTTTATTGTCTTTTTTTTTATTTCTTTAGCTTTGGCATTGTTTTATTATTGTGTGTTGTTATATTCCTTTGCTAATAAAAATAAAAAATATTAAAATCATAAAAAATTAAAATCAATAAAAATATTTTGGAAAGATTTAAGCACATGTGCGATCGCTCGCGTAGGCCTTGTGCTGAAGGTCTTTTCCTTCTCTTTCAAAAAAATCAAATAAAAATATTTTGAAAAGGTTAAAGCACACGTGCGACCGCTCGCGTAGGCCTTGAGCCAAAAACCTTTTCTCTTTTTATATAAAAATACCAAAAAATACAAAATCTTCAAAAACTAAAAACATCTTCAAACAACAATTTTTCTGAAAGAACTACGTAACCCTGATTTCTCATTTTGAATGAGAATACGTAGGAGAAAGGTCAATCCTTGTCGGGCACAAAAAACACAAAAAAATATTTTGTTTTCTTTAGAGTTTTACTTTTTAGGGGATATTAAACATTTTGCAAACCACATCAAATTCGCGTATTTAATTAAAGGTACTGCCTTNGGGCAGGCGTTGTAGGGTGCTAACACCTTCCCTACGCGTAACCGACTCCCGAACCCAATCTTTGGTTTTCGTGGACCGTGTCTTATATTTTTATGGTTTTTCCATAGTTTTCCAGAATAAACTATGGTGGCGACTCCAAAACATTTTTTCAAATAGTTTTCTTTTAAGATCGTCGTCCCGTAGTGATTTTCCAGTTGCGACAATAGGCATAAATATTCTCGTATTTTCATAATATACATATAAATATATACACATATCACTAACGCAAAAATAACTTTTAACATGTGTTATTTTAGGCTTTTGACTTCTGTTAAATGTCTGACTTCATAGCGGGAGACGTTAAAATTGACGTATGTTGTCTTTGAACAGACGTCAATTCACATCTGTTGCATATTTAACAGACGTTAATTGATGCCTGTTGTAAGACCAATAGACGTTAATTGACGTCTATTGTAAGAAAAATAGATGATAATTGACGTCCATTGTAAGAACAACAAACGTAAATTTATGTTTTTTTTTTTAAAAAAGAAAATTCACCGCCGTGAAGGTAAGGGAGTAGACAAGTGTCGCTGAGAGGGTCAAGAGAAAAACGCGCACAAATAACAATTTGAAAATTGCCACCGCAGTTGTCCTAGAATGCATCCAAGAACTGCATCAAAAGCCAATGAAACAAATTTTAATCAATGCAAATGAAAGATAATGGTTCCAAACGTAATATAATCAGTGCAAAATGATTTTAAATGGTGCAAAGTGGAAGAAAACTTACCTGAGCGTTAATGGTGAACAAGAGAAAGCAGAGGAAGAACATGAACGCAACAAGAGAGAAAACGCGTAACTGGTGAACGCGAATGCAGCAAATACTCAAACGAAAACGCGAAAGAAAGTGAGGCTCGCATTCTTAGTTTTCCGAGTTTAAAAGGGCATTTGATGTCGATCCCCCTCTAAATCCAACGTCTAATCGCTAAAAAAAAATCCATTTTGGCGCTACTTTTGGGATATTTTCACAACTTATTGACGTTTGGGGAAGGGTATATGACGTCTAATGTGTATTAGACGTCACACTAGTGCAAAAACGCTGTTTAACGTCACCCATTAGACGTCGGTTTTGTGAACACCCGACGTTTATTACCGCACGGTGGCATTATCGTAAATATATTGGAAAACTAGACGTCGGTTTCGATGTCCGGCGACGTCTCTGACATCATAGACGTTGCACCTGCCGCAAACCGACGTCCAATTGACTGAGGTATGTGATAAGACAGTCAATTGACGTCGGTGTTCACGGGGACCGACGTCTACTAGGCTGCAATTAATCTTGCTCACCAAATTCCAAGGAGCTTAGACGTCGGCTAGAAAGGGCAGACGTTCAAGTCACTGACAGGAAATCAAATGTCCACCGGTTCAGCTTTAGACGTCGCATAGAGGTCGGATCCCGTGAAAAATCGACGTCGACTTGGGTACAATTAATGTTGTTCACCTAATTCCCAGGCGCTTAGACGTCACATAGTCAAACGACGACGTCTAAGGCCTGTCTAGAAGGCGGGAAGACAAAAATTCTTCAATTTAGACGTGGTTATGAACCTAAGCGACGTCTATTTTCACCAAATTCAAGGGTTTTAGACGTCGGCTAGGAGGGGCACCGACGTGAACTACCCTGACAGAAATCCAAACGTCAATCTTTTCAGCTTAATAGACGGCGGATCCCCTGAAACACCGACGTCTATAGATGTCGGTTTCTTGAACAAACGATGCCCCATTTCATTTTAAATAGACCGCAGACACTTCTCTTCATTCAGTTTCTGATCGCGTCTTCATCTCTTCTCCTTTTTCTCTGCTTCTCCTCTTCTTTTACTCGCTTGCGAACCTCTATTTTTTATCTCTTGCGACATTGCATTGTCGTTTCCCAATATGTCATTGTCTTCGTCCTCTCCTTTTTGTCTCTTGCATCCTAGGTGCATGTTTTTGTTTAATGCTTACCGTTTAAACTTTCTTTAGTTTTTTATCGATTATCTTGTGGTTCAACTGATTAAAATTTGTTTTCTTTGTGTTGTGTTTTAGTGCAGTTTTTATCCTCTCTTTGGGTAACATAGTGTAACATTCTCCCTTTGCTAGTTTCCTCACAAATAGAGTGGCAATCTTTTGAGTTTTCTATGGCTTCCGACCCAAAATGGAACTCGGGTCCTTGTCTAGTTCTCGTGTCACCGTAATTTTTTTATTTTGCGGTTGAATAATGGGAAGTAGTCATGGACCCAGGTTCGGTTTTAGGTTGAATGTCATAGAAGATTCAAAAGACGCAAGCTTTTTTTGTGGGGAAACTAGCGAGAGGAGAGTGTTACACAATGCTACTGAAAGTCTGGATCAAAACTGCACTAAAACACAACGCCCTTGTTAGACGTCGGTTAGTGCATGGTCCGACGTCTATAAGGTCATAGACGTCGGTTAGTATCATTTATAACCTCTATATATTCATGTTGACGTCGGTTTAAGCATAGGTGGACGTCTATATAGAGTAAATAGACGTCGGTGTGAGTATAAGCAGACATCTACATAGACGTCGGTGGATATCTTTAACTGACGTGTATATAGACGTCGATTGGAGGAATTCCGACGTCCCATAGACGTCACCCTTATAGACCTCGGTTGGGAATGTGACGTTAAAAGCATAAATTAACCGACGTTAAATAGCGTTTCTGCACTAGTGTAACCTCCTTCTATGTTCGACGTCTAATGTCTAAAGATAGATTTTGTATCTTCTGGCAAAGGATTTGACGTCTGATATCGGGGGGATGTCTAAAGATAGATTTGATGTCTGATCTAGGAGGCCGACGTCTATGTAGTAAAAAAAAAATTAACATTGGCTCTTAAAATGAGATAATTTTGGACCTTTTTGACGTATGATATGGGGGCCGACGTCTAAAGAAGGATTTGACGTCTGATTTGCGGGGGCCAACATCTATGTCGTAAAAAAATAAATATTAGCACTTAAAATGAAATACTTTTGGACCATTTTGACATCTGACTTGAGGGAGCCGACTTTTAATGAATGATTTGACGTCTGACCCTGGGAGAACCAACTTCTATAATAACATTTTATTTACAAAAATGTCACGGGTCATTTTTTACGTTGAATTTTCGTTGGTCGGACATTATACACGTGACGTTAAAGGTCATTTCTATACTAGTGTATGTATCTTACAAAATTTCAACATCTTGATTATAGCATATTTATGAAATTCCACTAATATAGATTCATTATTGACAAATATTTATATTAAAATTTTAAAATTCATATGATCCACTGTTATAGATTTATTACTGACAAATATTTATATTAAAATCCTAAAATTTATTGATAAAATCGGTTAATAAATTTTATTTTATTGCTAGATTTTTTTCTATCAGAAAAATTGGTTAATAAATATTGTTTTCTTGATAGACTTTTTGTTTTTTATCGGTAAAATTTCGGTCCATAATATAATATTTGTTTTTGAAATGTTATAAAATGTGGATACAACTAGGGATGGCAACGGGTCAGATCGGGCACGGATAGTGTGATATCCGAACCCGACCCGCATGCAAAAAACGTACCCATTACCGCTAGATAGGCACATAAAAAAAATCCACGAATTTTTTTGAACCCACGGATACCCGTTTTCAATCAACAAATATTTATAAAAAATTATTTTATGATTTGTTGAAAAAGGTTATGCCTCCCACTTCCCGATGCTGCTTCTCCCCATATCTAACACCCTTAAAAATAAGCTGATGTGGCTAACGGTAGTGTGCCAGATCATTTTTTTTTTTCTGAAATCTTTCCAGGCTCCTCTCCCTCCCTCTCCCTCTGACTCTACCACAACCACCTTCGGCGCCACCTCTACCGGGATCAGTGCGCGCATTTGCTCATCCCTCTCAACAAATGCAGGCAAGCGAAGTTTTATCTTCCATGGAAGTGCGAGAACAAAATCGTATGAAAAGTGCGAGCACGAGCTTGTCATGGAGAGAATGCTTCAGATGTAAAAGATTCGAGAAGAACAGCAAAAGGCAGACGTCAAACAACCTTTAATCCTCTTACCGAAACCCGCGAATGCCTGATTCCTTTTCCTCTACCTTTCGCTGTAAGTTTTTCAATTCCTTTCCTCTACGCTTTTCTCATATGGTCAATTGTCTCATCACATCACTGATCACTCTTTAGGATTAGTGGATTCACTGTTCTTAATTCTTCGGCAGTACCCTGTTGAAAGGCTTTTTTGGTCGCACAAAAAGTCAACAAACCTAAATTCCCCACTAATGTAGTATAGGGGTAACCTAGGGTCTAATCCGTGGACTTGGTTCTTGTTAAGTTTGAAATTTGAAGAATTAAAACCTATTTTATTTATTAAAACTAGAAACTAGGTGGGGAAAAATATAAAATGAAATATAAAGAAAGAAACTAAAAAATAATGCAATGTAATATATGCTAAAATGAATGTAAGATGCCTAAAATAAAATTATGTAAAGGAAGAAAAATAAGACTGTAATATATGCTAAAGAAAAATAAATGGAAGGCCTAAACTAAAATGATGTATTAAAAGAATCTAAAAATCAAAGAAACTAAAGGGTAATTGCATGAAAACCAGTAAACGGATGATTATGAATTGAAAATGCAAAGAGTAATATGTAAAGAAAATAAAAATCTAATATATAATTGTTATGCTTAAGATCAAAACAGAATTGACAAAGAAAAATAACCATGAAGCAATGGGTAAAAGCTAAATCAGAATCGAAATCTAATCCTATATAATTGGGACAGATTGGAAAATAGAATAAGATCAAGCATAGTATTGGCAACAAAATTAATTTGAATCCATAAAGCTTACTATGTCTCAAGAAGACATCTTGGAAAATTAAGCCCTCTTTCGGGTTCTAAGGTATCTTATTCAAATACCTGTAATGTGCATAGTTTCCTTTAATTTTCCAAATTAATTCCAAATGCCTAACTGTTCTTTACCTTACTCTATAATCCTCTAAAACATATTACCAAAAATCAAAACCTAAACTAAACTATACTACAAACAAAAGTAAAAAGAAAGTAAGTAATGGACAATGATCAATTTCAGAATGTAAAATGAATATGAAAATAGAAACAGATGCAAGAACTTCAAACAAAGCCAAACTAAATTCGGGAACGGTAAATTGGTAATGCAATAAAACTAAAATGCAGAATTAACAAAGTAAAGGCGTTGAAATATTGAAATCGCAGAATAGAAAATAAGGACAATCAACAACTTGAAACATAAAATTTGTATTGCAACTTGAAATCAAAATACAAAATACCAGAGTTTCCCATATATACACTGCCTGTCACCCAATGGACGTGATCCAAGAATCCCCAGTAAAGTAGAGAGTATATGTACTTCTACGAAAGCAATAAAATCTAAAACTAAAGCAAGAATTTGGAAAACTAGAGTGTAGAGCACACTGCCTGTCACCCAATGCACGTGAGTTCAATACTACAAAGACTCCCCTTTTATAGGGAAAGTTTGAAACAGAAGAAGAAAAGAAAATGGGAAAGGGGGAGGAATCACCAACTGTCTCAAAAGCTTCGCGCTCTCATTCTTCAACTAACTCTGAACCTGGTCTCCAACCGTTCCAGCTCAGCATGTGCTTCTATTTTGCTTTCAATCCGATCGATCATCTGCTTCGTCTTCTCTGGTCATGAACCCTAACGAGGGTTGAGAGAATTGGGAAAACCCCAAATGTTTCGAGCTTCCTTGCACAAAATGAAACACAAGTTAGAAGACCCCTTCAGCTTTGCCTATACGCACCGTTTCATTTAATCCAACAGAAGATTCAGCCCAACTCCAGCATAGTTAAATCAACTCCCAACTGCCAAAACGCACAGCTTCATTATTCCTCCAAAAGGGCTTCAATTCAGCAGTTGCGGTCCATCACTTTAGTGCAACTTAAAAATCAGGTGCAGCATTCCAGAAGTGTCGACCCAAACTCCAGCGTAGTAGCAGCGTCAACAACTTGCAGCCCAAATGAGCTCTATCCCAATTCAGAATGGGCTCCTTTGACTATGGCTGATCTGCAAAGACAAAAGAGATTGGAAAAAAAATCATAACAGCAAAACATTTTTATTGTTATTTAAAAAAAAGTATTATTTATTTAAAACTATTATTTATCATCTTAAAAACACAAAATTAAGACTATTTTAACAAAACTCTAAAATTAAAGAAAAAATGCTAAACTACCCTAATTCTAAAAAATTATACACTAAAAGAAACTAAAATTACCTCCTAAACACCGAAAGAATAGGAAAATTTAGAGACTTAACATACCCTATTCACATTCTTCTACTTTACTAATTAGAATTGTTAAGGCTACTATTCAATTTGGCCCTTTATCAAGTAATTAATCCCTTTTCCGGGTCTATGACAGAGTTATTATGATCATACTATTATGTTATCACTTTCTGTACTGATTGTGTTGTGACTGAAAAAAAACTCTTGATACTATTTCATGTTGCAAATGTAGTTACCCTTTCAAGAGCAATACGGGGAAGGAAAAAAAGTGTGAGAAGAGCAAAATTGCGACAGTTAACGTTGAATAAGTGAAAGATGTTTTCGAGGTTTAGTTTTCTTTGGAACCTTCTCATGGCATTGGGTTTGTCGTTTAGCAAGGAAGCCATTGAAAGATGATATAGAGTTAACGATGTTAAGAAAAAGAAAGGACCAGGTTGATGTGAAAGAAAGGGGACGACCGTGGAAAGAAAGGGGTTATTCACGTTCACGGCGGAGGTGTTTGAGGCAGCTTCGGAGGTGGCGCTGGAGGTGGCTGCGGTAGAGTCAGAGGGAGAGGGAGAGAGGATCTTGAAAAGATTTCAGAAAAAAAAAAATGACCTGGCATACTATTGGTAGTCACATGAGCTAGTTTTTAACGGTGTTAGTTTTGAAGGACCAAAAATTAAGGTTTGCATAAAGTGGAGGATTAAAGATGTACCTTACTTTGAAAGAAGGACTAAAAACAAAATCGCTTGATAGTTTAGGAACTGAAAACATATTTAACCCTTAAAATTTTTGTTTACTATAATAGTTTATGATTATGATATTAATAATCTAGCACAATAAGTCATGTATATTTTGTATTTAAAAAATTATTGTGGTTTTTCAATTTATATAACTACTTCTTGTATGGTTTAAAATCATAATACTTGCTCATAGTTCCACTTTGGTACAATCGGAACTCAAATACAAAACCTTATTTCATAAATTCAAAATCAAAGAGTTATGTTTGCGAAAAATCATAGTTTGAACATTTTAAATTTTATCTTTTTTATAACTGTTTGTGGAAATAATTCGTATATTAATATTGTCTGTCCTTAATCCAAATGTCTTATTGCTTGATTTAGTTGAATATTTTGGACATTTTATCTTTATTTTTCTAAAGAAAAGTCCAAACCTAAAATACTACAATCCCAAAATAAGTCCTACAACTAAATTTAGTTCAAAATAACAATTCAATTAGCACAAATATAAAAATGTACAAATTAAAGGGAATATAACCTAATAATGACTACAACTATAGTAAAACGAAATTATGAAGGCAATATTAATCTTGAGTTGGTAGAGAGTTGCAAAAGTTTGGAGGTTTTTGTCCAACGTTTGGATCTTTCGGATTGGGTTTGAAATGGGTTTTACATAATCTATTAGTTTTGCATGCAAGAGATGAAGGTAGAAAGGAACAAAAACACATAATCTGTTAGTTTTACATAATCAAAGAACATGACTCAAAATAATTATGTCATTTCTAACGTTTTGAAGATTCACCAAATTATTGTATGACAATTTCACAAGAAAGGCTTAAGATATAAACTAAGTATTTAGAAAGAGAAAAAAAACATCACAATCACAATAGGCTTCCTGAACAAGCCTTACAAAATAAAAATGGAGAAGAAAGAAACATTTAAAGAAAATAAATATTTCGAAATCTTCCTCAATTATTGATCTCCAGAGTACCTCTTTCCTCTGTTTTTTTTTATGTCCTTTGAGCATCGTACCCTCACAATCATTCTAATCTTCAACAACAATTCCATTTTTCCGCATACACTCCTAACAAAAGTTTGTAAAAATGGAGAAACTCAAAATCACTTGTTTAAAAATGGGGAATCTGACTTTTACACCTATTTGTAATGGTTGGAACATATCTAAAACCATTAATGATGGTTCAGAGGATATGTTTTACAAAATACAGAGAGAATGAAAATGGTACAGAGTAAATGAAAGAGAGCACTCAGAGGAATTATGAAAGAACAAGTTACTTCTCATTAATGAAAGGCTGCCTTATATAGGCAAAGTACAGAAAGTAACAGAAAAGCTATTCTATAAAACGACATAGTTTGGTTTATTTACAATACTTCCCCTTAAACCAAACTATTTAAACTTCTAATGCCAATCAAATTTCTCAGTTTCTCAAACCTTCCTCGTCTCAAAGCTTTGGTAAAGATATCTGCAGCTTGTTCTTCAGTAGGACAAAACACCAACTCCAACTTCCCTTGGTTGACACGTTCTCTTAGGTAATGAAATTTGGTTTCTATATGTTTGCTTCTGCCGTGTGATACTGGATTTCTTGAGAGACTAATAGNTGANTTGTTATCTACCAAGAGCTNNACTGGTTTCCTATATTCGACCTTCAATTCATCTAGAATGGCTTCAAGCCAAACACTTTGACATGCTGCTTCAGATGCTGCTATGTACTCTGCTTCACAGGAAGAGAGTGCTACTACCTTCTGTTTTCTAGAACACCAGGAAATTGTTGCTCCCCCATACTTGAATAGGTAACCATGTGTGCTTTTCCTTTCCACCTGATCACCACACCAGCCCGAATCGCTCCAGACCTCCAATACTCTATCTCTGCTGTTGAATTCCTTTTGGAAGAATAAACCAAAATCTGTTGTGGCCTTCAAATACCGAAGAATATGTTTAGCAGTGGTGAGATGAGTATGTCTTGGATCACTCATAAATCTGCTTACCAAGCCAACTGCAAAGCTTATGTCTGGTCTGCTGTTACAAACAAATCTGAGTGACCCAACTATCTGCTTGTAAAGGGTTGCGTCAACCTTACTTTCTTCTTCCAAATTTGACAGCTTTAGATTTGCCATAACTGGTACTACAGCGCTGTTGCAGCTTAACATATTAAATCTCTTCAAAATATCATTGATGTATCTTCTTTGATGAATTAAAACTCCATCCTTACTGTGCACAAACTTCAGTCCGAGAAAGTAAGTCAAGTGTCCAAGATCAGTCATATCATATTCTTCTTTCATACTACATTTAAATTTTGCTATTTCTTCTTCGGAGCCTCCTGTTATAAGGATATCATCTACGTACAAGCATATCAACAATGTATCTTGTTGTCCAACTGATTTCACATACATTCCAAATTCCACAAGGCACTTCTGAAATCCCATCCTTAACAGTAGTGCGTTTATGTGATTATTCCAGGCCCGAGGTGCTTGTCTGAGACCATACAGCGCTTTGTGTAGACGATATACCTTCTGTTCTTCATCTTTCTTCACGATATTCCAGCCTTGCTTTTAACTTGGCTATGCTTCCATCTGGTTTATACTTTGTTTTAAACACCCACTTGACTTCAATGGCTCTCTTATCCTGTGGTAGTTCCACCAACTCCCAGGTTTTATTCTTCTCTATAGATTTCAACTCATCCAGCATGGCCTCCTTCCACTTTTGCATTGTGATAGCTTGTTCCCACGTAAGTGTCTCAGCGTCAGCAAGCAATGCGTAATNAACAATATCACNTGAATCTGCAACTTCNTTGTCTGTGAGAATCTCATGATCTGCAAGCCTTGAAGAAGGGAATCGAGTTCTTTTTGATCGTCTGAGATTAACCTCTCTGTCATTGACTGCCTGTTCTATCTCATCAGACTTCTTCTCTTCTAGCCAGTCAGTAATAACAACACCAGAATTCATCTTTGAACTAGTCTCCACCTCAGTCCATTTGAATGTTGCAGCTTCATCTACAATTACATCTCTACTTATAACAATTTTCCTCTTTTCTGGATTATACAACCTGTACGCACCTGTCGTGTGATAGCCTACAAAAACGAGCGTCTCACTTTTGTCATCAAGCTTGGTTCTTTTTTCAACTGGAACATGCCTGTAACACACTAAGCCAAAAATCTTCAAGTGGTGCACATGCGGTTTCTTTCCTGTTCAAGCCTCTTCTGGAGTGCAATCAGTCAAGGCTTTAGTTGGGCTCCTGTTCAGCAGATAGACAGCAGTAGATACCGCTTCTCCCCATAAATTTCGAGGCAAATCTTTTCCTTTGATCATACATCTTGTCATGTCCAGCAGAGTTCTATTTCTTCTCTCGGCAATACCATTGTGTTGGGGTGTGTAAGGGGCTATCACCTCATGAACGATCCCCTTATCTTGACAAAATTTGTTCAGCTCTCCCGAATTAAATTCACCACCACCGTCAGTCCTGAAGACTTTGATCTGCAACTCTTTTTCCCTCTCAACCATAGCACAGAAATGAAGAAAGTGTGAGTATACTTCCTTCTTCTCTTTTAGCAAATAAAGCCACATTTTTCTAGTATATTCATCAACAAAGAGTAGGAAATATTTATTACCTCCCACTGTTTGCACATCAAGAGGTCCA
Source organism: Vigna radiata var. radiata (assembly GCF_000741045.1). Classification (NCBI taxonomy): domain Eukaryota; kingdom Viridiplantae; phylum Streptophyta; class Magnoliopsida; order Fabales; family Fabaceae; genus Vigna; species Vigna radiata. Next base: position 30,953,496 of record NC_028351.1, on the reverse strand, counting down.
CAGACATCGGAGTAAACGACTTCCAGAGGCTGCTTGGCTCTTTTGATCATTGNTTTCTGGAACTCCTTTTNGGTTTGCTTCCCAACAACACAGCNTTCACAAATCTTGCGTGATGCAGTGATTGTAGGAATACCTTTCACCAAATCTTTATCGCCCAATCTGCCTAAACTTTTGAAATTTAAATGTCCGAACCTGTAATGCCAAAGCCAATTTTCCTCTTCGACATTCAGTGATGACAAGCATTGAATCGCAGCTGCATTTAGGTTTACTCTGAAAGTTCTGTTTTTTGCTTTAGGAGCTCTAATGATCAGGCGCTTCTTCTTATCAAACACATCTATCACATTCTGGTGCATCTGCATGGTGTAACCTTTCTCCAGGAGTTGACCGAGACTCAACAGATTGCTCTTCATCGTCGGGACGTACAGAACGTCGTCCATGTATGCCATCTCGCCGTTCTTGCAGCTAATCAAAATTTTACCGACTCCTTCAGCCATTACGGTGCTATCGTCAGCGAATCTCACATTACTTTTCTTCTTCAGATCAAGATTTACCATCCACTCTCTTCTTCCGGTCATATGGTTGGAGCACCTAGTGTCTAAATACCAGCTTGCGTCGATCTCGTTGTGATTGTGAATGCTCGAAATCATTACACGTTCATCATCTATAATCTTCGTTGCACGACTCTCCTTCTCTGGTTGCAACACGTGTTCAGAATAACTCACACAATCCTTTGCATGTTGCGTTATTTCTGATTGCAGCACGTATCCTTCTTTGCAGTTACGCCTGTCTCGCACTTTACCTCTGTTTACTTTCTTTTCTTTATCTTGTTCTGCTACGCACATCAACACAACGTGTTCCGATTCTGAGTCGCAAGTATCTTGTGCCAAATTTGCAGCTTCGTTGTTCTTGATTTTTTTATTGCTTTCTTTATGCCAGCACTCGGAGGAGTAGTGGCCAAATTTACTACACGTGAAACATTGCACGTTTCTTTTGTCGACGCTCTTTCTGCCACCTCTTCCTTTGGGTTTTCCTCGCCCCCCATAACTACCTTCTCTTTGATCGTTGTTGTTTTCTTCTTTGATCTGTTCGGAGTTATTGGAGAATCTTCCTCCATTACGACCTCCACAACCGCCTCGTGTTCTACCTCGTCCTCTACCAAACCCGCGACCCTTTTGAATCTTAGCTTGCAATGCCTGATTCATGTTCTGACTTGCATCGTTTTCTGCAGTTTTCCTTTCTAACAGTCGTTGTTCATGGGCTTCGAGCGAGTTTTGCAACTCTTCAACCTTCATTTTCTCCAAGTCTCTGCTTTCTACAATAGCCACGACAATATGGTCGTATTGGGGCGTTAGGGTTCGCAAGATTTTATGGACAATCTTCTTGTCCTTGATAACTTTGTCGCATGCCCTCATTGCATTGACAATCACTTGGATTCTGCCGATGTATTCTCCGATAGTTTCTTGTTCCCCCATGTTCAGAAGCTCATACTGCCGTCTCAGTGACTGTAGCTTAATCTCCTTTATATTTCTAGCAGTTCCATATCCATCCTGTAGAATCTCCCAAGTTTCTTTTGTTGTCGTGGCCTTAGACACCTTTTGAAAGATTGTTGCTGAAATACATTGATGCAAGATCATGTGTGCTTTGCAATCTAACTTTCAATTTTCTTTATACGTCTTCTTTTCTTCATCTGTAGCGTTCTTTGCGGGTTCTTTAAACCCAATCTTCACGATTTCATCAATCTACTGGAAACCAAGGGTAGCATCCATCTTGACGCACCAATCTTCGAAGTTCTTTCCGTCAAATATGGGTAGATTACTCTGGATCATCCCCGCCATCTTTTCAACGTGAAGCCTTTCTTCACTGCACAATTTCTTCGCAAAGAATGATACCTCCCAGGTCCAGAAATCTTGCTCTTGATACCACTGATGGTTCAGAGGATATGTTTTACAAAATACAGAGAGAATGAAAATGGTACAGAGTAAATGAAAGAGAGCACTCAGAGGAATTATGAGAGAACAAGTTACTTCTCATTAATGAAAGGCTGCCTTATATAGGCAAAGTACAGAAAGTAACAGAAAAGTTATTCTATAAAACGACATAGTTTGGTTTATTTACAATAATTAAAGCATGTTAAAACATGAATTATACACCTATTACTATTTGATAATGTAGACCCTGGATTTTTATTATTTAATATCACTGAACAAAATAGTACCAAAAACATTTAGTATAGCTATGTAATTCGGTCATGCAATGAGAGGAATAAAGTCACCCCATACTGGACCACGTGTNACTCAATCAGGGAAGGATAACACATTTAAAAGCATCGTACGATAGTTATGAGACAAACCATGAAGATGCAATATTTAAAATTGTTCTGTCATGATGGAAAAAAGCCAGTTTTAGTGCACTCATTAATTTTGGATCATGACTCATCAAAATATAGCAGACTCAATGTGTCATGCCATGAAACACAAATGAAAAATTGGACTAATGCAAGGTAACCTAGCTTGTTACAGAAAATGCATGGACAATGAAAATTTATGCAGAATGGATCCTTATCATGCCAAAAACAATCAGTGTTGCACAACTTAAAGAATGATCGAGGTTAGGGGTGAGCAAATTGAATTGAACTGAACTGCACTGCTAAAAACTGAACTGAACTAAAAACTAATTTCTTTAAACTGAACTGTTTTTTGTTTTATCAAACTGAACTGAACTAAACTATACTAAATTGTACTAAACTGCAGTATAAACGGAACTGAACTATTAACTGAATTGTAAACTGTACTGACTGAACTATTAACTGAACTGTAAACTGTACTAACTAAACTGAACTATTAACTGAATTGTAAACTGCACTAACTGAATTATTAACAAAACTGTAAATTGTTCTGAAATATTAACTGAATTGTAAATTACACTAACTAAACTATTAAGTCAATACTAAACTGCATTAATTTTAACTGAACTACTAATTTTAAACTGAATTGTACTAATTTTAACATTGTACTAATTCTAAAATCTGATTTTAACAATATCTAATAACAAAGTAACTTTAGATTATAATCTGAAATTAAATCATTTTGATTGCAAGTTTTGTAAAAAAATTTCTTTTTTTATTTGGAATAAAAATTTTCTTTTTTTATTTGGAATAAAAATTGTTACAGTGGTTTAATATTGGAAAATGTTTCGAGTTAACACAAACGTTATTTTTAATATAATAAAAATTTATTTTAATATTTATTTTATTTTATTCATAAGTATTTTACAAATTAATTTTTTAATTATTTGATATTATAATTTTATATTTTATTTATATTTCTTTTATTATTATATGTGTATGGAAATTATTTTATTTTTTATTTATTTATTTTATTAATAAAAAAATATAAAAAATAACGTAAAGTAATAAATATATATATATATATATATATATATATTATGTAATTTAAAAAATATAAAAATATAAATTATCTTTTTTATTTATATATGTTATATATTTATTGATAAAAAATATTAAAATATTAAAATTTGTAATAAAAAAATTGTGGTAAAAAATTAATTATTAATTTTTTATGTGAATAATTTCTTTTTATTAATTTAGTAAGACGAAACAGTTGTACCGGAACTAGAGAAGAGGAAAAAGTAAAAATAGTTCTCACAGTTAACTGAACTGAAACTGTTATAAGTTCAGTTTTTAAAAACTGAATCATAAAACAGTTAACTGAACTTTTAGTAGAAGTGAATCTATTTTTTTTAATATAATATAGTACAGTTAATTAAGTATAGATCAATTATTTTTACTCAGCCCTAATCAAGGCCACACACATTGAAGGTACGTTTTTATAATACAGAGTGACTTAGTTAAGCCAATCACCAATGCAAAATAGAATGCTCAGAACTCTTATCACTGAACCACAGAAAAAAAAATGATCACGACTCCAACGGATAGTATTTAACATGGAGGATCGATATGCTTAGAAGTAGTTAAGGTTGTGATTAATTAATGTTGTAGGATCTGATTGCAGTAGTATCTCTGATTAGAAGTTGTTTATATGCTTCATATATATCAGTATAACTTAGACAACTAACTAATGTAAATGATTAAAATTTTTATCTTGTGTTGATTGAATGATATAGATATAATATATAATTTAATTGAAAAATGTTCAAATATTAAATTCTAATTTTTAATTTTAATTTAATGTATGAATGTTATAATCTTCTCATATTATCAAATTAGAAATATAAATTAATTAATTAAGATTTAAATAAATATTTTCAGAATTAAATCTATCTTAATATATATTTAAAAAAAGGATTGGGAGACCAACCCAGTCCCACTCACTTTTGAATTGAGAGGAATCATTCTGTTAAATGAAAAACGAGTAATAAAATGATAATAAGAAACAGTTAGATTTAAGGACTAACCTATAAACAAAGTATTTAGAAAAAGGAAAATAACGTCACTTCCTCAATTATCGTTACAAAATAAAAATAGAGAAGAAAGAAACTTTTAAAAGAAAATAAATGTGATAAAACCTTCCTCAATTATCTTTCTCCAAATCCAAGTGAAGTACCTCTTTTCTCCAAATCACAACCCTTTCCATCTTAAACAATAATTCCATTTCTTTCCACACCTATAATCCAGATTTCCTGTGCCAAAAATTAAAAAAATAATTAAATCGGCCAAAAGTAAAAACAACAAAACATAAATAATAAACAGTGAATGACAAATTAAAATTTGATGTTATTAATTGATTTAACTAAATAATATCTTGATAACCACTAATAATAAATATGATTTATTAATATAAAAAAATATTTATATATACAATCGTTTATGTTTATACAAATTTTGGCTTTAAATGTGTTTTTTTAGATTTGAAATACATTCTGTTTTTTATTTGGTATGTAATAAAAAATTGCTTTTTGTTTCCTATCTCTTTCTTATATATTTTCTTGTTCGGTTACGTATATTCTGAAACATTTATGGATTTTCTTTATGTTCAAGATATTTATTTTTTGGCGAATATTTTCTACTAAATGGTGATATTTCAATTAGCAAACAAACTAATAACCATCGTGAAATAAAAAATAAGAAAAACAAAGATAAAAGCAATATTATAGATGAATACACGTGGAGAGAAAAACATTTTTAAATCTAAAATCTTGTAGTTACTTTTTGTGCTTTTTAAGATTCTATTTAAATAATAATATGATCGATAATTATTTATATATTGATAGTTAAAAAAACGGAAATTTACCATAAAAAAGCCTTCAACATTGATCTTATCACATATTGTTAAAATGTTTATTAAAATAATAATAATAATAATAATAATAAATAAAGAAAAAATATTAAGTTTGTAACATAAGGTTAAAATATATTACCTGCTATGTTGTGTGTAATCTCTTCAAAACTTTCACTACTGTCATGACATAGAGGCTGTCTGAAAAATTACTTAGGAATTCAAAATATGCATGACGCCAAGAAGGTATTATTAAGATTGAGCCAAACACTCCCCAAAAGCTTATAACAAATCCAATTGTCATACTTATATAATATTCACGATTGAAAATCAAATTNTCATCCTCTTGAANTTTAANAATTGGTNCTTGTCTTGNCACTCCATCAATGCACAATTTCTTTAATGGTGGTCCACAGAGATCAACATTATCTTCATATTTNGATGCATCNAAACTCTGTAATTGTGTGCCAGTTGGAATTTTTCCAGATAAATAATTATGTGACAAATCTAACATAGTGAGTCGATCAATTTGAGCAAGACTTGAAGGAATAGAACCAACAAGTTGGTTTTGTGACAAATCAAGAAATTCAAGTGATGTTAACTTTCCAACATTTGAAGGAATTTCCCCTTTCAATCGGTTTCTTGATAAATTCAATGACACCAATCCAAATAAACTCTCTATTTCTTTTGGAATTTCTCCTGATAATTCATTGCTGGAGAGATCAATGCTTTTTAAAAGTGATAATCCCATGTCTGTGAACATTTGTTCTGAACCTTTCCACATCAAGTTTGCATTCAAATCATATGAATTGTCACCATTAATAGAATTGATGTTGACCGAATATTGATGACCTTGATAATAATCTCTCAAAGAAGACATTTGCACCATTGAGGAAAAATTTTGTACGCATTTAGGAATTTCTCCAGATAGGTTGTTTAGGGAGAGATCTAAGAGTTGAATTCTTCTTAGATAACAAACTTGCAATGGTAAATTTCCAGAGATAAAATTGTTTCTTAAGCTTAAAAATTGCAACTCTGGTAATTCGTTCCCGATCCAATTTGGAATAGATCCTGATAATCTATTTTCTGCTATGTCTATCATCACTAACTTNGTGCAATTCTTCAATATGGNAGGGATCATACCTGTTAAATTATTGCTTCTCAATAGCAATACTTGAAGTTGAAGGAGTGATCCCATTGAAGAAGGAATCTCTCCTGAAAACTTGTTTTGACTCATATTTAAGTAAGCCAATGACTTGAAATGGGTCCAACAGTCCAGAATTTGTCCAGAAAACTTATTATTTGAAAGGTCTAGTTGGTATAAATATTCAGCTACACCACTAGAGCATAAAAATGAAAAAGAATTTGTGAATTTATTGTTTGATAGATCAAGAACTATTGAGTCTCGTAAAAATGGCGGAACATGACCTTCAAATAGATTTGATGCAAGACTAAGAGAAGAATAATGATTCTCTATTGGCAAATTTGGAATCGTACCTTGTAAATTATTACATGAAATATCAATAATCATCCCATTTGACAATCCAAATTTGGTCCAAAACCATTTTGGAACGGTACCTGATATTCCATTATTTGAAATGTCAAGGTATCCAAGTTCGTTTTGTTTCTCTAGCCATTTGGGAAACAATGGACCAAGCTTGCAAGACCTCAATTCAATCCTCTGCAATTGAAGAGTTGAAGCCCAATTCTGACTAACTTCTAACGTCAATGAGTTATGTGACAATACCAATATCCTTAACTTTGTCATATTATAAAAATGAGAGTCAGTTAACACACCTTTCAAAGAGTTTGACATCAAGTTTAATACCTCAAGTTCTGGTGGAAATCGAAGATCTTCATAAATTGTCCCATTTAGCTTGTTAGTATCAAGGTACAATTCTTTTAATGATGGGAACATTGTTGCGAGGTTGCTAGGCAAAGTACCACTAATTTGATTCATACTCAGATCTAATTGTTGCAATGATGAGGATAAATGGTGCATTATTTTTGGAAGGTTTTCACTTAAACTGTTGTTAAATAGGTTCAATGAACGCAAAACAGTACCATTGTGAAGTAATTTTGGAACTCCATCCAATCGATTTCCTGATATATCCAACGTTTCCAACTTCGAAAATATTGAAAAATCAGGTAATGTGCCATTGAATTTATTTTGATGGAGATATAATTCTCGCAATGAGTATCTAGAACATCCAGACAAATGATTAAATATNACTGTTAGATCTTCACTCAACTTATTGAAAGATAAATTCAATAACTCCAAAGTACATGTTCTCCCAAATGATTTTGGAACACCACCTTCTAAAGGTATCTTCCCACTCAATTGATTGTGTGAAAGATACAACGATTTTAAATTTGAAAATGCTGAAAGGTCAGGTATGGAGCCTCTGATTTGATTGTATGCCAAACTCAACTCCTGTAGTGAGTATCTAGAACATCCAGACAAATGATTAAATATGACTGTAAGATCTTCACTCAACTTATTATCAGAGAAATCCAATAACTCCAAAGTACATGTGTTCCCAAATGATTTTGGAACACCACCTTCTAAAGAGTTATACTTAATTAACAACTGCACCAAATGAGATGGCAATCTAGTGCCTTCAGGTATCTTCCCACTCAATTGATTGTCAGAAAGATCCAACATTTTTAAATTTGAAAATGCTGAAAGGTCAGGTACGGAGCCTCTGATTTGATTGAATGCCAAACTCAATTGTTGTAATGAGTATCTAACACAACCACTAGACAAATTATGAAGAATTGACGAAAGGTCTTCGGACATATTGTTTCCAAACATGTATAATGAATGTAGGGTGCATATATTCATGAATGATTTCAAATCTTCACCCTTTAACACATTAAAGGAGAGGTAAAGGTGCTCAAGGGAATTCATGGCCAAGCCAAAATGATTTGATGTCAAACCCTTCAAGAGGTTCGAACTAAGGTCAAGCTCAACAAGGTTGGAAGTGGTGTTTGACACCCACTGGAATGCCATTGGTTGTATGAAGGAGTTTCCAGAAAGATCAAGGACAGAAAGGGAAGTAGAAAAATTGAAGTTGGAAGGGTTGAATGAAAGGAGGAAATGATCAGAAAGGCCACATTTAGATAAACTGAGTTCTCTTAGTTTTGGTAGCTTGGCAATGGTTCGAAGGCAGCTAGGAGAACTGTTAAAATTAGAGATGGAATCCAAGTAAAGATGGGTTAAAGAATTAAGATTAGATAACCATTGATCACTAGTGACAATCTTGAGATCACCATCATATCCTCCAAGATAGAGTTTATGCAAATTTGAAAGGTTTCCTAGTTGAGAAGGAATGTATCCTTCAAAAGAATTGCCATTGAGATCAAGATACTCCAACCGAGAGAGATTTCCAATTGCACGAGGGATTGAACCATTCAAATAATAATTATGAGCAAGATTCAAATATTTCAAATGAGAAAGAGAACTTATCTGAGTTGGAATTTGTCCGCTAAAATAAGATGAAGAGAGATCAAGATATCTCAAGTTGGTAAGAGAGCCAAGAAACTCTGGAATATTAGTGTGTGGAAAATAATTGAAACTGAGGTTCAAATACTGTAAGTGTCGCAACTCCATTAACGACTTATGGATCTCTCCGCTGATGTAACGTTGTGAGACTTCATAATAAACACCAAGAGAAAGAGATTCATTATATTGTCCAGGAAGGTGGAGGCTTATAATATGAGCGGTGAGGTTGGTGCAGCGAATCCCCTCCCATTGGCAACAGTCGGGAGTGGTCCAAGATGAGAGCATGCCGTAGGGATCGACAATGGCAGCCTTGAATTGAAGGAGTGCTTCCCTCTCCTTCGGAATGCATCTGATATGGTGTTGTCCATAAGCAACCCGCAACACTACACTCACCACAAACAAAAACATAATGACTTTGAGAATATTCATGATGATGAAATAGAGAGAGTGAATAGTATAGAATTAGATTGATATGTGTTATGAATTTATCATTCCCAATACCCACATTTATACTCACACCAACTCCTTCATTACCTATTCTTTTCACTCTGCCTTTCCCTTACTTTATTCTAACTCCTCCTCGTCGTGGTGTTTGCCTGTTTCCATTTTTATTCATCAAATCAACTAAGTTTTGTGGTCCAGAAATAATGTACTAAAACAACCCTTATTTTATTTATAAGTATGACTCATTAAGTTACTTTTGCAATTCAGTTTATTTTTTTTTCTGTTTAAATAATAAAAAAATTAATGACATTTCATTTCAACTTATAATCCAGTAATGTTATTAATGCATGCAAGATTTCAATAATTTAAATAATATCAAAATTATCAATTAATGCATGCAAGATGGTTAATTTTCAAAAATACTTTAAAATTTTCAAAAATTTTCAAAAATCACGCTTTTTATTTATTTATTAATCTAAAAAGCACATATCGGTTGGGGATAAACCGAGATTGAAAGGCGTACCAAAATTTTCAAAATATTTTAAAATTATCACTATTTTTTTTTTTTTAGCAGAACTTATGACTTTGATTATTTGAATTGTCATATCCACTTTCTACTGAACAACCAAGACAACAAATTTCATCAAGATTTAAAAAGAAACACATGATACCACTTCACAATTTTCTTTTTCCTTCCTTTGTGAACTACTACCGTCATCCATTACTTGACTCACTTCGTCTCTGAACTCAAAGGCCACCATCACTGCTTTGCACCTCACTATCACTGTCACGCTGAGTTCATTGCTTGTCGCCATTGCTCTTCATTTGCCTCATCAACCGTGGTAAGTGTGATTGTCGTCATTTTTTTTTTTTGTATTCTTGTGTTTGCATTCATTTCTTATATTAATGTATTGTTGATATTTGTGTCTATGTATTGTAGCATTGTGATGGGATTATCAATATTTATCCAAAAACATGGTGTTCATCCTTCTCCATTGTTGCCCGTCTTCCATGCTCTCAAGTTTCTATTATTATCTTGAAAGTTTATTTTTAATATGAGCCTAAAATTTTCAGGTATGTTGTTTACTTTTTTTTTGTGTTGGATATATGATTAATTATATGCTTAAATATATTGTTGTATTGAGTGAGCCTTAGTTTTCCGTTTGAGATTCAATACAAAAATTATTTAATGTCTCCAAGATTTTTTAATAAATGTTTTTTTAAAAAAATTAACACAAAAGGAGACAATACTAATAATTTTTAGGTATTGAATTTTGAATTGTTCCGTTGGACAATTTAAGATAATTAGGATGAAATAGAAACAAGAAAAATATATAAAAAAAAATCATCAACATTAGACTTAAGTTATAGTCAAAACTAAAGCAGAAAGGAGCATTCGCCATCAGTTGATGTCATAACCGAAGAAGCTAAATATCATTTCAGAAAAAAAAATATCTTTTAAAAAACAAACAACTTTTGATCTCGATTATTTTCATAACTGAAGTAGAAAAAAGTTTCTGACACCGATTTTCATCATAATTAAGGCCTAAAGTGTTTTAAATTAATTAATTGTTTTAAGGGTTAAATATGTTTTTAGTTCCTATACTTTGGGGCAATTTTGGTTTTAATAAAGTTAAAAAAATTTGGTAAAAAGGACTAAAACCAGAGTTTTCTAAAGTTGAAGGACTAAATTGTACCTTAGTTTGAAAGAGGGACTAAAACCAAAATCGCCCCAAAGTATAGGGACTAAAAACATATTTAACCCTTGTTTTAAATCAGATAAGGTCTATGACCTTTGTTATTTTCAGAACCGTTGCCAGAAACTCATTATTTTTATTTTTGTGTGTAGCGCTTCGAATTTTTTTTAACTGCAGAAAAATTGTCTCGATTGTAATGTCAAAGCAGCGCAGCAGAATGATTAACGCGTTAAACAAACTAAGAAGGGGTGAATTGGTTTTTTATCGCAAATCGTTCTTTTAATAATTTTCTCGTAAATATAAAAATCCCTTAAAACAATTTAAACATATTTAAAGAGTAAGGAAGAGAGAAAATTGCACAGGTAATTTTTATAATGGTTCGGATCACACAGATCCTAGATCCAGTTGTTAATCTCAACCGAGGATTAACGTTTCACTAGCACAAACCAGCAAATTGTTACTATCACAAAGAAAATAAACAAGTTGAAGGTTAGAACACCTCTCTTGTTACCCTAAGAGATGAAGCTCACTTTCCTTGTAACCCACAAGAGATGAACACCTCCTGCAAATGGTTCACGAAAGATGACACCCTCCTTTGAATCTTCACAAAGAATGAATACCTCCTTTGAATCTTCACAAAGGATGACAGACTTTCAACTCAACAACAGCAACAATATCAATAACACTCCTAGTGAAAGTTCTCACTCTATGCCAACACGCCAAGTTCTCAAAGCCACAACACAAAGGTTATACAAACCCTAGAACACTTATCACCGCACAAAGCAGATAAGAATTTCGAATACCAAATTTATAGAGATCTCACTCAAGGATACCTCCAAAAATTCGTTGCCAACTATTTAGCGTGTAATAATCGATTATCCTGATATGGTAATCGATTATGCATCATTGAATGCACAACGGTAAAAAACTTGCTTAAAAATTCTCACAATTGCTCATGATAATCGATTATGGCAAGTCATAATCGATTATTGATAATCAATTATCATAAGTGTTAATCGATTATTTTGAGTATAAAATGAGGTTTTCTAATTCAAAACAATTTTTAACACACCCTAAGGCAAACAATACTCAGAATCAAGTATAAACCCATCCTATACATCAATCTACTAAAATACAAAAATTTTAACATAAAAACAAGTCTTCATGAAGATCTTCCTACAATAAAAACATTTGAGACTTAACTTTGGGACATCATCAAAATTTCTGCTATTCAGCTTTATGCTAACATGTAAAACCAGTACCGATTGTTGAAAACAACCGCTATCATATCACTTCTCCAATGAATATTATTAGCAAATGACTTTGTTATGGTAAATTAGTTTGGAGTAATTGAACAAATGTAAAAAATATCGCAAAAAAAAAAAGGTAACTTAAAAAAGGATAAGGAAAACTAATAAAATTTAATCAAACACTATTATTCCAACTAAGCAAGGTTCAATTGTAAATTAAATAAGGTGAATATCAATTATACTTCAATTAAGCGAGTGGCAAATAAAGAAGTTAATGAAAACAAAGTTTCATCTTTGCAAACAGTAACCATAACACTTAATTACTATATAAATATATACTTTTTGATATTAAAAGTACCATAAAGTCAATCATATATTGATAAAGCATTCCAAATAGAATGAAAATATCAAGTATTACTATTTGAGTCATTTTTTACTAAGTCAAAATAAACATAACTCATCACAATAAAGTTTAAATCATCAATAATTAAATATAATATAAATAATCACAAATCATAAAAGACCATGCTTTATCAAAGTCTAAGTCAATAACCATGTTCTATTTCAGAATTATTGGAGGCATCGTTACAATAAGTCCCTCCACTTTTCCACCTTTTTCACTTTCCTCATCATCAATGGTTGGGAAACTTTTTGGGACAATAATTATATTCCAATCAATTGACTTACCCGAAGACTTTTGAAAACAAAGGTAACTACCACGAACTTGTATTTTTTAGATTAAACCACAATTTTATATAAAAATAATAATCTATCAAATGTTTCCTTAAAAAGTACTGATAATAACAAGCCAATATTCGAAAGATAATAAAATTAAAAAACTACTCTGAAAATGCATTTCGCAAGGCAATTGTTTATAAACAAGTTGTAATATAGCTTCGTTTATGAATAGCAAGATGGTAATTTGACATAGAAAGAGTTCAAATTAACATGGTCCAACAGTTTACATATGAGTAACAAAATAACGTTATTTATTTCTATGTAGAAATAAAACAAATACCATTCGAAAATTTTTATGTTTTGTGTGATCTTTTATAAAATTTTGTGAAATCATTTTTTTTAATTTTGTTTTATAAATTTATTAAGTTCTACGTAAAAATAATAATAATAATAATAATAATAATAATAATAATAATAATAATAATAATAATAATAATAATCCAGATAGGTAATAAGTTCGCTATGGTAAATTGACTGAATTACAAATTATAAAGAAATATTGACAAATAAAAAAGGAAACTTCCTTTTTTCTAAGTTAACAAAATATAAATTATATTTAAGATAACAACAACAATTCTTTGTTACTTTTTCAAATATGAAATTTGTAAACCTTGTGAATTTGTACTGTAAAAAGGTGATATTTGTATACCGTATGGTATATGAAATGAAGATATTGGATCCTTTCCAGACATTTTCTATTCTATTTTCTCCATTTGTTTTGCATGCAAAATTACTGATTAAACACGGGATGGTATATTTTTAATTTTAAATATTTTTACATTATATTTGAATTATTTTAGTTTATAAGTGTTCTATCTCCCGTTCAGATCACTGCTTTTCTTTTTTTGTAGTGAGAATTGGACCGTAATTGGATTGTGATTAGAATTCTATTAATCATAAGTCCATTTCGAAACTTATAAATAGATATCAAAGGTAAGAAAATAAGTGATTACATTTATTGCGAATATAAGATTTTAGTGTGACATAATCTGATTAATTACTAACTTGAGCGTCATAGTACCTTTTAGATGTGCACAAAATAAACTACAAATTACATGGCATCCACAATGAAATTGCTATCAAATGAAATGGTACAGTTTTATAGTATGAACACAAATTTGGTATTTGTAGAATAAATCAAATCGTGAGAAAAGTTTTAGGACAATAATTTTATTCCAATCTATGGACTTATCTGAAGATGTGGAAAAAGAAAGGTAACTTACACGAACTTGGAATTTTTAAATTAAATGACAATTTTATATAAAAAATAATCCAACAAATATTTCCTTAAAAAATGGTGAACAGAATTATAAGTCATACTAAAATTAAAAATTTGAATTAAGTCAATACAATCAAAACAAATTGGTCCGAAAGATTGAGGAATCAAAATAAAGATAAAATGAAGAATGAAAGATGACGAATGAAAGATCAGTAAGAATGTGAATTGCAATTAATTAATTACTATGGATGGACAAGAACTGATAAAGAAAATTAATGAAAGTGATGATCTAAATTATTATAATTAATATTGAATTAGTTATTTTTCTATTCATATTGTTGTTAGACTATTTGAAGGGTATGGCCAATTTGTCACTCTTTTCTTTATATTTGATTCATTTATTTATATTTTTCCTCTGACAAATACTTGACATAATTAAATAAAATAAAAAAATTTAAATTAAAGTAATTATTTTAAATTGTATATATAATGTTAAATATTCTAGTTGATTTCCGGTTTTACAACAATTAATAAATATAATCTCTTTCTGTAAACAAAACCTTTGTTTGAATTCTCCTTCTCTCAATATTTTTTTGTTTTAATTTTTTTTTCGTCTTTTATTTTGGTCAAACTTCGTTCTCTTAAGAGAGTCATTTGCTCGATTTCTCTTCTCGATTCTACTTGGTTCTTGAAACGTCTTTTTTTTCCACCTTTTTTCCTAACAATTGGCTTATTGATTTCTTATATTTATGTCAGAGAGGATAAATTAACTCATATATATATATATATATATATATATATATATATATATATATATATAAATGTGGGTATTGTTCAAATTTATGCGAAATACCTTCATTAATCGGACATGAGGATGGTAAAGACAGTTTTCGATTTTCTAAATCGAGTTTGGAGATGAGAACATGTATGCTTTATCTTCGTACTCCTAACCATTTTTATTTTAAAATTACTAATACACATTTAGTCTAACAAAAAAATATTTACTCATAATTCTCTTTGTTCTTATTTTGTTTTGATTGAATATTTTTTTTATTAACTAGTAGAAAAACACTGTTTAACGTCGGTTTTTTTGAGTTTTTGACGTCTTCTTCACAACAAACGTCTATATCGGTGACGTTACGGGACGTCGAACATCCACATAATAGACGTTTATACAGACGTCAGTTAGTGTAATGTCCGACGTCCGTAAACGTCGGTGTAGCCGTGTAAACCGACGGCTAAAGGCAATATATAGACGTTAGAGCAAGCAATAACCGACGTCTAAGAGCACATAAAGACATCGAACATGTCAAACCGACGTCTAATATAGTGGTTGTGTTTAGTGTAGTTTTGTTCCTATCTTTGGATAGCCTAGTAGCATACTCTTTCTTTGCTAGTTTCCCCCCAAAAAAAGCTTGCGTCTTTTGAATTTCTCATGACATTTGAACCCAAAACCGAACCTCGGTTCTTGCCTAGTTCCATTTTCAACCGCAAGAGGGAAATATTACGGTGAAACGATAACTAAGCAACAACCCAGGGTCGTTTTTGGGTCGAAACACCACGAGAAATCCAAAAGACGCCGCTTTTTCAGGGAGGCAGCTAGCAAAGGAAGAATGTGGTGTTGCGTTACCCCAAGAGAGGAACAAAACTGCACTAAAACACAACAAAAGGAAAACAAATTTTAATCAGTTGAACCAGAATACTAATATAATCGGTCTAAACAAAGTTTAAACGGTTTAAATAAGAAAACATGCATCTGGAATGCAATGCCGCAAGAGAGAAAAAGGAGAGGAGGAAGACGATGATGTTACCAAAAACTAGAATGCAATGGCGCAAGAGAGAAAAAGGAGAGGAGGAAGACGATTAAATGAGGCGAGTCTGTAAGGCGAAACTGCAATGCCACGAAACTCCTCCGAGTCTGCGGTTTATTTAACATGAAATTAGGCATCGGTTGCT
This sequence comes from Vigna radiata var. radiata, assembly GCF_000741045.1. Lineage (NCBI taxonomy): Eukaryota > Viridiplantae > Streptophyta > Magnoliopsida > Fabales > Fabaceae > Vigna > Vigna radiata. The sequence continues at coordinate 30,937,432 of NC_028351.1, read as the reverse complement.
ACAGAGTTTGACGTCTATAGTCACGTAGACGTCGGTTATATTACTAATGTGACGTCGAATAAAACTTTTAATCTGCCTATTAGACGTCGGACACAAGGGGCGCTGACGTCTACTGCGCTGATCGTATTGACGTTTCATTTCCTGTCAGGGAAGTAGACGACGGTTATCCTGGGGCGCCGATGATGAGTCGATATTTTATACCATTAACTTAGTTTTTCGCGTCGAATTGTGTTGATGATTTGCGCTTAATTCTCAGTTATTGTGTCATTTTCACCATTTGGGCTTAATTAGACCAATAATTCTGATTTTAATTAATTTGAATTAATTGAGCTTAATTATTCCTATTTTT
>NC_028351.1:30932721-30936998 GCF_000741045.1 Vigna radiata var. radiata | reverse complement strand
GGAAATTTTGGAGTCACATTGTGAGATTTTTGGAAGGGCACCAATTAATTGAAGACTCTCCACAAAGGCACTTTAGGATTAGTCAATTTTTAATTTAGTAGATTAGGCTTTTTAATTTAAGTTTTGTAATTTTGGGCTAATTTTTGTTAGGTTAGACTAAGCCCAATAGTAAAAANAGGTAGTGACATGGCCCTAGGGTTTTTTAAAAATGTGTGGACCCCACCATGGGATGTAACTTTCAGACCTAGGGATTTGGGGAGGCATGAGCCGTCACTGAGGGGTGGTCATCTTTGCTTGAGAATTTTTGAGAGGTTTTGGCTNTAATCTCTCTCGGCCAAGAGAACACCATGGGTCTTAAAACATTTTCTTTGGAAGCTTGAATGATAGTTTTTCTTTACGTTATTTTACTTTGATGGAATGAATGGCATGATTTCTTTTGTTCTTCTTTCTTTGCTGTCACCATGACATTAAAAGGCTAGTTCCTTTCTNGGTGGAATGAAGGTTGATTGATTTGGTGGCTGCAGCATTGCTATTCAACTAAGCTTGTTTTTCTTGCATTTAATGAATTGAAAAGTATATAGATGATGGTGTTTTACGGTTTCTGCTGAGTGAGAATGGATGTGGGGTCCGGTGGTTGGATGCTTGTGGTTGCAATTCATTTTTGAAGAATGAAAGTCAAAAAGGGGCTACTTTCACGTCTGAATTGAATTGGAGCAAAGGGTGTGTTACATTTCTAAGATTGGACACGTTGCAGCACGGTGGTGGTTTTTGGTGAGAGGAATCCTTGATGATGTCTTGGCTTTTGGAACCTTGAAGTCAGTAGCTGCATTGATTGATGGAGGAAAGTGTTTCATTTCATTGCAGAGGTGTCACGGTTTCATTACATTTCCACTTGAAGGGGTATTTAATTTAGTTGGCTTTTAANGGAATTATTGGAAGTGATGATTGATACAGAACGAGTGTTATGGCTAGAAGGGGTGTGTAGAACTTGCTTTGTTTCCTTGATTGAAGAAGTGTTTACATGAGAAAGCAATGTGTCTTGTCATATTAATAGGCTACGGTGCAGTGGTGCAAAAGAAGGATTGAATTCATTCATCTTTTAATTAGATTCCTCTGGTTCTGTGAAAGGCAATTGGTTTATTACAATGTTTAACTTTGAATTGCATTTGGAGTGATGCACACGGCTGCCTTCATTTTTCTCGATGCTGCAGCGTTGCTATTGTCTATTAAATAGCAAGCACCCTGAGACAATTCTACTTTCCTTGGTGCATTGAAGTTTGTCACGGCCCTGCAATGGTTTATTTAAATAACTTGTTTTTTTTATTTTATTTTTTTTCTTCTTTTATTTTACAGTAGTTTATTCAAGTTGTGTTTAAGTTCTATGCATTTTACTTTAGTGTAATTCTCATATGCAAAACTTTCAAACCCCCCCCCCCACTTTGTGTTTGACTCGATGCTGAATCGCAAAATTGGTCTTTGGGAGACGACCTAGGGGTCATTCCCTAGTTTATACTACACTTAAATTGAACATCTAATTTGATTGGGCCGCGACACCCATCAAATTTTGGCGCCATTGTCGGGGACCAACGGTTCAGTATTGAGTCATTTGTCTGTGTTATGTGTCTTGTGACTGTGTTTTGATGTGTTGTGATAGTCTTTATGTTGTCTTGTGTTGTTTCTGTGTTTTGAATTTTTGTGCTATTGTTTCATGATTATAAGGTGTTGTGATTTAGTGCATGACTAGAGGAAATTCTGGAACCATACCATCCTTTGATCCTGAGATTGATAGGACTTTTCATAGGTTAGCTAGGCATTTTAGGAATTTGTCTTTAGAGTCTGAGTTTGAGTCTGTTCCATTAGATATTGTGCATCCCACTGCTGAGAACTCTGTGCATACTGCATCCCCTGCATCTGTTGCATCTGCACTTGATTCTGATTCTGACTCTGTTATTTTTCACACTGAGAACAATATGGCACAACCTCCACCTCGTGAGAGGACTTTTAGGGAGATGGTTGCACCTGATTTCAATATCGAAAGCTTGTGCATCCAATATACTGATGAGGACGTTCCATTTGTTCTCAAGACTGGACTGATCCATTTGTTGCCCAAGTTTCATGGCCTTGCAGGTGAGAGTCCACATAAGCATTTGAAGGAATTCCACATTGTCTGTTCCACGATGAAACCTCATGATGTTCCTGAAGAGCACATCTTCTTGAAGGCATTTCCTCATTCTCTGGAAGGTGTTGCTAAGGATTGGTTGTATGCTTTGGCACCTAGATCCATTACTAGCTGGGATGATCTGAAGAGGTTGTTCTTTGAGAAATTTTTCCCAGCATCCCGGACCACAGCTATCAGGAAAGACATCACTGGGATTAGGCAGCTTGGTGGAGAAAGCTTGTATGAGTATTGGGAGAGATTCAAGACACTGTGTGCAAGTTGTCCCCACCATCAAATACCTGAACAACTCCTTATCCAGTATTTCTATGAGGGTTTGAACAACATGGATAGGGGTATGCTTGATGTTGCCAGTGGAGGAGCTCTTGGAGACACTACACCTGCTGAGGCCAGGCATTTGATTGAGAAGATGGCTTCCAACTCCCAACAGTTTAGCACCAGGAATGATGCCATTGTGGTGAGGGGCGTACATGATGTTGTTGCCCAGTCTTTATCTGCTATTGAAAGCAAGTTGGACAACAAGATTGAATCCCTTACGAAGTTAGTGACAGAGTTGGCAGCTAGCCAGAAACCTACAGCTTCATCCACATATGTTGCACGACTATGTGCTGTTTGTACTTCTCGTGATCACTACACAGATGCTTGTCCTACTTTGCAACCATCAGCTGCCTCTGATGCGCCTCAAGCTTATGCTACTAACATCTACAACAACAGGTAGCCACAACAGCAGAATTATGACTTGTCCAGCAACAGGTACAACCCAGGGTGGAGGAATCACCCCAATCTTAGGTGGAACAATGCGCCACAACAGCAGCAGCAGGCGCCACCCTTCCAGAACGCTGGAGCACCTAACAGATTTGTGCCTCCACCTATGCAACAACACCAGAGGCAACAGCAACAACAACAGCACCAAGAAGCACCTGCCCAACCAGCTGCCCAACCTTCCACTTCTTCTGAGCCTACATTGGAAGAGTTAGTGAGACAGATGACTATGCAAAACCTGCAGTTTCAGAAAGATAATATGCAATTTCAGCAGGAGACGAGAGCTTCTATACAAAGTCTCACTAACCAAATAGGTCAGATGGCTACTCAGATGAACCAGGCACAGTCTCAAAATTCTGATAAACTACCCTCCCAGACTGTGCAGAATCCTAGGAACGTGAGTGCCATTACCCTCAGATCAGGGAAGTAGACTGTTGTGCCTCCTGAGCCCGCTTTTACACCTACACCCGTGCCTGCCACTTGTCCTAGAGAGGANGACCATGACGGTCCACGCAGGGCATGTGAGGTGGGTGGATCTTCTTCTCCAGCCGGTGGTTCTTCTTCAGGTGGACCTTCTCCCTCTTCCACCACCACCGCTGCCGCACCTTCTCCGTTGGTTGACCGACTTATCCCTCTTCCATTCCCTTCACGGGCTCTACCTAGTAAAAAGACTGAAGAGGTTGATAGGGAAATTCTGAGACCTTCAGGAAAGTAGAGGTGAACATACCTCTACTCGATGCCATCAAGCAGATACCCAAGTATGCCAAATTTCTGAAGGAGTTGTGCACGCATAAGAGGAAGATGAAGGGCGATGAAAGGATTAGCATGGGAAGGAATGTATCAGCTCTTATTGGTAAGTCGGTCCCGCACATTCCCGAAAAGTGCAAGGACCCAAGTACGTTTTACATTCCTTGTGTGATTGGTAATAATAAGTTTGAAAATGCTATGCTGGATTTGGGTGCATCTATAAATGTCATGCCATTGTCTATTTATAAATCTCTGCCTCTTGGTCCTTTGCAAACCATGGGTGTGGTCATTCAGTTGGCCAATAGGAGTGTTACCCACCCGACTGGTTATATAGAGGATGTCTTGGTTAGGGTAGGTGAATTGATATTTCCTNNTGATTTCTATGTTTTGGAGATGGAGGACGGTTTCTCTCATGGATCCGCCCCCATTATCCTAGGCAGGCCATTTTTGAAAATTGCCCGTACCAAGATTGATGTATATGCTGGGACATTGTGAATGGAATTTGCTGATACTGTTGTGCATTTTAATATCCTTGATGCCATGAAATTCCCAGCTGAGGACCATTCTGTGTTGAGAATTGATACATTGGATG
>NC_028351.1:30931034-30932556 GCF_000741045.1 Vigna radiata var. radiata | reverse complement strand
TACACCTGTGATGGATGTTGATTTGGACTGTGATGGGATGGGTTTTCTGTCTTTACCTGTTCATTCTTTAGAGTCAGAATGCATTAACCACGTTGCAGGAAGTACACTTGAATCTNACTTGCAGGAACCCACTCTTGAGCTGAAACAGCTCCCAAAGAACCTCAAGTACGTGTACTTGGAGGATGATGAGAGGAAATTGGTGATCATTTCCACCTCCCTTGATTCTATTCAAGAGGAGAGGTTGCTTGATGTGTTGAGGGCGCATAAGAAGGCCATAGGTTGGAGTTTGGCGGACATCCCTGGTATTAGCCCATCCACATGCATGCATAGGATTCTGTTGGAGGATGGGGCAAAGCTAGTGAGACAGCCGCAGAGACGGCAAAACCCAATGATTATGGACGTTATCAAGAAAGAGGTGACGAAGCTTTTGCAAGCTGGGATCAACTACCCTTTTTCAGACAGTCAGTGGGTGAGCCCAATCCATGTTGTGCCTAAGAAGACTGGCCTCACTGTTGTGAAGAATGAGTGGGATGAGCTTATCCCCACTAGAGTGCAGAACAGCTGGAGAGTCTGCATTGACTATAGGAGGCTCAACCAAGCAACCAGGAAAGATCATTCCCCCTGTCATTCATTGATCAGATGCTGGAGCGCCTGCCAGGTAAATCTCACTACTGTTTTCTTGATGGTTTTTCTGGTTATTTCCAAATAAATATTGCTCCTGAGGACTAAGAAAAGACCACATTCACCTGCCCCTTTGGCACTTTTGCCTATAGGAGGATGCCCTTTGGCCTATGCAACGCCCCTAGTACCTTCCAACGGTGCATGCTTAGCATTTTTAGCGACTTTCTTGAGAGTTGCATAGAGGTGTTTATGGATGATTTTACTGTGTATGGATCCTCTTTTGATGCATGTTTGGACAGTCTGGAAAAAGTTTTGAAAAGATGTATAGAAACAAACCTTGTCCTCAATTTTGAGAAATGTCACTTCATGGTTGAACAAGGTTTGGTTCTAGGGCATATAATTTCTGAAAAGGGAATTGAGGTCGACCCTGCTAATATATCTGTGATTTCGCAGTTGCCTTACTCCTCTTGCGTGCGAGAGGTGCGATCTTTTCTTGGACATGCAGGTTTCTACAGGCGCTTCATCAAAGATTTCAGCAAGAAGGCGCTTCCCTTGTCTAGACTGCTGTAGAAGGATATTGAGTTTGCTTTTGATGACAGATGCAAACAGGCGTTTGATTGCCTGAAGAAAGCTTTGACCACCACCTCGATCATTCAGGCACCAGATTGGACATCCCCATTTGAGCTCATGTGTGACGCGTCTAACTATGCATTGGGGGCTGTCCTGACACAAAAGATTAACAAGCTGCCTAGAGTGATCTACTATGCTTCCTGCACTTTGGATGCTGCCCAAGCAAACTACACCACGACTGAGAAAGAGTTGTTGGCAATTGTTTTTGCCCTTGATAAGTTTAGGTCGTATTTGCTTGGATCTCCTGTTATTGTGTACACTGACCATGCAG
>NC_028351.1:30905503-30928378 GCF_000741045.1 Vigna radiata var. radiata | reverse complement strand
GTCTCTTAGAATTGTGTTCTGAAAAGAGAGAAAAGAAAAGAGACAAGATGAAAAAAAAAAGAGACAAGGTGAAAAAAAAATTGTGTGAATAATGGAGTCAAGAAGAGGATTGAATTAGAGGTTTTGGGTGTGATTTGAATGCGTTTACACTTGTTCCCCATTGCTCCTCTATTTCCTTTGGTTTGTAGCTTCTTATCCATATGATATCCTCCCTTGTCCTTGGCCCCATTACAACCATGAAAAGACCTTTTGATTTGAACATGCATGTGTGTTTGAGTGTTGATATTAGAGGCTTGCCAAGTCCGTTTGTGTTTGCTTTCTCGGGTGCATTAAGTGACATTGTTTTACCTTAAACACTTGAGAGAGACACTGATTGTGTGCATCTGTGAGGCTCTGTTGCTTTTGATTCATCTCTTGAACTGATTGACTGTTTTCCATGNACTGAACTGTTTGGATGATTCTATGAGTATCTGCTTTCATTGACTCTGTGTGGGGATTCTGCCTATGCCTTTCACTATCCAGATTTTGTGAGAACTGTGCAACTCTGTATCTGTCTGTTGAGTCTGTGTCTCTTCTTGATGTCCTCAGTACTGTTCCCTATTGATGAGTCAATATTTTCTCGACTTTACTTAGTTTATTGTGCTAGAATTAATCAGGGAATTGTGCTTAATTGTCCGGTATTTTCCCGTTTTTCCTAATTATGCTTAATTTGACCAGAAATTCTAATTTTAATTAATTTGAATTTTCTGAGCTAATTATTTGCATTATTATTTTCAGGGAAAATTTTGGAAATTCAATTTGGGACATTTGGAGTGCTATCAAATAAGTCAAGACTCTTCACATGGACATTTCAAATTTAATTACTTTGAAATTTAGTAGTCTAGATAGTTTTAATTAAATTTGTAAACAATGGGTCAATTTTTGATAAAATAGTTTAGGCCCAAAATGTTAGAATAGACACATGGCACCTAGGGTTTTGGGTGGACCCCACCCCATTTTTTTTGGAGGACACACGGTCCTAGAATTGAAGGCCAGCCGTCATTTTTATTTTGGGGGGTAGATTTTTGGGTTTTGGCTGAAAACGTTAACAGAGAGGATTTTTCTTTTGAACAAAATGTTGATGTTTCTTGACTTTGGATGAAGAAAAAAAAAGGAGCAACGCGCTGTCACGATTTTTATTCAAGCACACAGGTTCAAGAATATAGCATAGGATTTCTTTTTTTTTTTTTATTTTCGATCACGCCTAATAATTGTTGATTCATCACGGCACTGGATTGATTTTGATGTGCAAGCTATTTCTTCCACTGGTTTCATGGGGCAGCAGCGTTAATTAGTGAAGCATCTGGCAATTTTCATTTTATTTTATTTGATTAGGTGATGTAGGTGCTGGAATAGGTTGCCGCCACTGGTTCTTGGGCTTTATTTTTTTTCTTGAATGTTTTTTTTGGAAATGAAAGCAAGGTTGTCACGGTTAGCACCCAATTTTTAGCACATTTAATTTGCTAGATGAAGTTGAGGAAACAGTGATTTTATTTGATTCATTTGAGAAAGGGACTACTGTCACATGGAGAAAAATTCAATTTTCATTTAGATGAAGGAAAAAAAAAACCGGTGATGGTATTTGGGAAATGGTGCAGCCGCCACCCTTCTCATGGTTGTCCATTCAATTCAATTGCTTTCATTTTGTTGGAGATTTAGCATTGCCGTGATGGTTAAAAGGCTTTTAGCTTATTCCTAGTATTTTCATTTTATTATGTTGTTCATGTTTTTATTTTAATTTTTTTCATTGAAACTTTATTCAAGCTACACGCTGCCATGTTTTTCCTTTCATAATTGAATATTAAAAGGTTGTTTCTTGTTCCATCTCTTTAGTATATAATGCATGAGTAATAAATTACCGCTAGTTTTTTTTTTATTTTCTTTTTTTTTATTTATTTAGTGACTTATCTTTTATTTTTGTTTTTATTTTAATTTTACACCTATTTTGCGTCTTGATTTTGCCCAGGAGTGCAAAAGACTATGTGTGGTCTATTTTGATGAGTCGATATTTTATACCATTAACTTAGTTTTTTGCGCCGAATTGTGTTGATGATTTGCGCTTAATTCTTAGTTATTGTATCATTTTCACCATTTGGGCTTAATTAGACCAATAATTCTGATTTTAATTAATTTGAATTAATTGAGCTTAATTATTCCTATTTTTATTTTTTTCAGGGAAATTTTGGAGTCACATTGTGAGATTTTTGGAAGGGCACCAATTAATTGAAGACTCTCCACAAAGGCACTTTAGGATTAGTCAATTTTTAATTTAGTAGATTAGGCTTTTTAATTTAAGTTTTGTAATTTTGGGCTAATTTTTGTTAGGTTAGACTAAGCCCAATAGTAAAAAAAGGTAGTGACATGGCCCTAGGGTTTTTTAAAAATGTGTGGACCCCACCATGGGATGTAACTTTCAGACCTAGGGATTTGGGGAGGCATGAGCCGTCACTGAGGGGTGGTCATCTTTGCTTGAGAATTTTTGAGAGGTTTTGGCTCTAATCTCTCTCGGCCAAGAGAACACCATGGGTCTTAAAACATTTTCTTTGGAAGCTTGAATGATAGTTTTTCTTTACGTTATTTTACTTTGATGGAATGAATGGCATGATTTCTTTTGTTCTTCTTTCTTTGCTGTCACCATGACATTAAAAGGCTAGTTCCTTTCTNGGTGGAATGAAGGTTGATTGATTTGGTGGCTGCAGCATTGCTATTCAACTAAGCTTGTTTTTCTTGCATTTAATGAATTGAAAAGTATATAGATGATGGTGTTTTACGGTTTCTGCTGAGTGAGAATGGATGTGGGGTCCGGTGGTTGGATGCTTGTGGTTGCAATTCATTTTTGAAGAATGAAAGTCAAAAAGGGGCTACTTTCACGTCTGAATTGAATTGGAGCAAAGGGTGTGTTACATTTCTAAGATTGGACACGTTGCAGCACGGTGGTGGTTTTTGGTGAGAGGAATCCTTGATGATGTCTTGGCTTTTGGAACCTTGAAGTCAGTAGCTGCATTGATTGATGGAGGAAAGTGTTTCATTTCATTGCAGAGGTGTCACGGTTTCATTACATTTCCACTTGAAGGGGTATTTAATTTAGTTGGCTTTTAANGGAATTATTGGAAGTGATGATTGATACAGAACGAGTGTTATGGCTAGAAGGGGTGTGTAGAACTTGCTTTGTTTCCTTGATTGAAGAAGTGTTTACATGAGAAAGCAATGTGTCTTGTCATATTAATAGGCTACGGTGCAGTGGTGCAAAAGAAGGATTGAATTCATTCATCTTTTAATTAGATTCCTCTGGTTCCGTGAAAGGCAATTGGTTTATTACAATGTTTAACTTTGAATTGCATTTGGAGTGATGCACACGGCTGCCTTCATTTTTCTCGGTGCTGCAGCGTTGCTATTGTCTATTAAATAGCAAGCACCCTGAGACAATTCTACTTTCCTTGGTGCATTGAAGTTTGTCACGGCCTTGCAATGGTTTATTTAAATAACTTGTTTTTTTTTATTTTATTTTTTTTCTTCTTTTATTTTACAGTAGTTTATTCAAGTTGTGTTTAAGTTCTATGCATTTTACTTTAGTGTAATTCTCATATGCAAAACTTTCAAACCCCCCCCCCCANTNTGTGTTTGACTNGATGCTGAATCGCAAAATTGGTCTTTGGGAGACGACCTAGGGGTCATTCCCTAGTTTATACTACACTTAAATTGAACATCTAATTTGATTGGGCCGCGACACCCATCAGCCGACATGTATAACATTTTAGACGTCGGTGACACTTTATCGGACGTCGAATTGCCTACGAGTTTGGTGAATAGCATTAATTACAATCACATAGACGTCGCCTCCCCAGAAGTCCGACGTCTAAGTTGCAGAAATTGACTGTCTTCTCGCCTTCCGGACATTATAGACGTCGGTTTTTGACTACGTGACGTTAAGCGCCTGGGAATCAGGTGAAGAGCATTAATTGCAGCCAGGTAGACGTCAGACCCCTGTCACAACTGATGTCAATGGGGCAGGAAAAACTGTCTTCTCGCCTACCTCATGCCCTTGGATGTCGGTTTCGGACAGAGTAGACGTCGAATATATAATAGACGTCGTTTGCTATAAAAATCGACATTCAGTTAACCAACTTATTTACGGTAATGCCACCATTCGCTAGTATACGTCGGGCTACCACCCAACCGACGTCTTACGGGTGACGTTAAACAACGTTTTTCCACTAGTGGTTAGACATATGTTCCTATTCTCTCATTTATGTAATTTGATTTATATCCATTAATTAATTACTTTTTCGCTCTTCACAACCTTAATTAGATATTTGAATCTTTTGTACTGTTTTGCTAAAACAACATTGCAATTTAAGAGACACATACCTTAATTTCATAAAATTTAATTTATTTTTAAGATATACATTTTATCATCTCTTCGTCCTTTTATATTTATATCTTTATTTTTCTTGACTCTAAATTTTCATTAAACAAAGAAATATGAAAATTATTTATTTAAAATAATATTAATAATAATCATTAAAAAAATAAATAAATTTTTAACACTGTTAAAATAATGTTACCTATATTTATGTTTTCCACTAGTTTTTGAAAACTTTCACTGTTATAATGACATAGTGTCTCTTAAATTATCATGACAAATCAAGAAATTCAAGTGATGTTAACTCTTCAAAGTTTGAAAGAATTTTCCCTAATTGATTTGTTGATAATTCAATGAAATCAATCCAAATAAATCCTTTTCTTTTGAAATTTCTCTTAAGAATTGATTTTTTGAGAATTGAAGAAAGAATCTTTCCAAAAAATTTGTTCTTACTCAGATTTAAGTAAGTCAATGACCAGAAATGGGTCCAATAGTAATTTTTCCAAAAAATTTATTATTCGAAAGGTGTAATGGATATAAAGTTTCAACTACACCACTAAAGCATAAAAATAAAAAAAAAAATTTGTGAATTTATTATTTGATAGATGAAGAGCCTCATCAAAATGGTGGAACATACCCTCAAAATGATTTAATGCAAGACTAAGAGAATAATAATGATTGTCTGTTGACAAATTTGGAATCGTACCTTGTAAATTATTACATGAAAGATTACTGCTCTTCCAATTTGACAATTCAAATTTAATCCAAAACCATTTTAGAACATTGATATTCCACTGTTTGAAATGTGAAAGTTTTAAATTTTGTTTTGTTGCTGTAGCCATTTGGGAAATAATGAACCTAGCTTGCAAGACCTTATTTGTTGCAGTATACCATATCTTTTGGTGTACCCATACCTCAAATGTTTTTATTCTCAGTATAATAAAAAATTATAATTTTAGTGTAAAATTCTTAATTTTAGTAATTTATTAAGTTTATTAATGATTAAGATAATTGAACAAATATATGTTTATTTCTTAGTAAGTATCACATTGTTAAACGAAAAAATTAAAACTAATATATAATTACTTTTAAGATAGTAGTGTGAGGACCTGTAAATAGGTATCATGAGCTGATCGGTGTTATGGACTTAATGAAACCAAGCTCTTAAAACACACTTAGCTTAAATACAAATTTTTCAGAAGTTGGTTCATTTGTTCAGCCTCTCTCTCTCTAGACAGTTTGTTCTTCACTTTTGCTCTGCCTTCTCTCTAACCCCCACACTGATTTAGCCATTGCATGTTCTATTAGGCGGTACATAGGCACTCTTGACGTAAGTAGTTTTCCTTCCTTCTCTGCTATTTTTGAAACTTAGGGCATGCCGTTCTACTGGTTGCATGTAACTAGAAGCATCCTTCTTCTTATTTCTGTTTAAAACTGAGCTCTAAGAGTTGTTCTATCACCATTGGGTGGTTTGTAGGGTACTAAAAGGAAAAATTGAATTTGGGTTGGGTCTCTTGGGTGTTGATTTTGGGGTTTTAGAGTAGAAAGTTGGTTTCAATCACTTTAGATTTGTGTCAAGAAGTGTTAGAATCATTTAGATAAGTACAACTAGGAATAAAATACAGATTGGGGAAAATGGCTAGAATTGGTAAAGTGGTGTGTGAGTTGCGTAATTCTGCAGAACTTTCGTTCTGCAGATTATGCAGACTCGCTAAGCGAGCCCTTCTAGAGGTGCACCCTCTATTTGTTAATTCGCCTAGCGAGTAGGGAGGGTGTGCTATGTGAAATGCTTATGTCTCGCCTTAGGATTTAAGTGCGTTGTGCGAATTCTTTGGGTCCAGTTTCTTCTAAGACGAATTAGTTTGATTAAATGCAAAGCATGATTGTTGTGATGTGGCTAAATTGCAAGTATGTGATCCTGAATGTTTTGACTGGTCTTAAATGTATCAAGCGTGGTTCTTGGACGTAATTCCATGGCCTCAAGGAGAGGATCCATGGTGGTGCCCAAGTAGTGTGTAGAATGATTTGCATGGAAGCTTAGTCTTGGGTCAATCATTCTCATTTAGAGAGGATTGAACCATGTGGTGAGTAGTAGCAGGAGGTCTTAGTCTTGGAGGCTTACAGTATGCTCCAAGGCGTGGTATAGACTAACCTCGTGAGTGTGGTAGGGTGAAACCCATTGGCAATGGCTTTGCAAAGTAGTATATGCCACCACGAGCGCATGACCCGCCATAGCTCGACAATTATTCTAGTCTGAACGAGTCAAGTTTAAAGTGAAACAAGTCTTGATTGTATAGTCTAATATATCTGCTTTGATTTGCATTATTCTGTGTGGTTGTATAACATGATTTTTATACCTAGCTCACCCTTGCTTCTGTGTCTGTGCCTTGTATGTGTGTGTTTCCTTTTGCAATGATCATCCACTTGGATGTGAGCAGATGTTGAGGAGGTGTCCCTGGAGCAAGTGTTGGAGGATGATGATGCTGCAACTTAGTCTTCTTAGGATTTCCCTATTTCAGCTTATGTCATTTTAAAATACTCTAATAGGTAGAAGTTTTAAATTCTGATGTTCTTTTGGATGCCTGTTATCCTAAACTTGTCTACTAGTCATACTCCAATTGTTCTATTATATTAAGATGATGACATATATATTATATCATGCTTGCTATATAATTGGAATGTCACAAGTAGTGCAACAAACGTTCCATTTTGGTTATTTTCAAAATGTTAGGTTATAATTAAAAAATGTATTTAATAGTGAGACAAAATGATCCAAGTCAAAAATCGGGATAAATATATCTGAACTAAAGATAGTGACAAATCGATTAAAGTTAAAAGTCAAGATAGGTTGATCTAACCTTCGAAAGGAGTTGGCCAAAGTCAAATATCAACCTAAACCAAAGATCAAAACAAATAAGAGGAGATCAAAAGTTGAAACAAATCGATTTTAAGAATAAATGTGAAGATTATTAGACCAAAGAGCAAGGTAGGCCAACCAAACCAAAGATCGAAATAGATTAAGTCGATGTAACGTCCCATTTTAGTAGAAGAAACTTACAAAAATAAAATATTACATGGATGATAACTTACCAGGAAACTACAACTAATATTGAAAAATATTTTATACTTGGAGAACAAATATCTATGTTGCTGTTTCACTCTCGACCTCATGTTGGAATAACTGAAAAGATGTCCTCCCTAAGCTCACACCGGTTAAGGTGATCATTGCAAAAGAGAAAACAACACAGACAGACAAACACAGAAGCAAGGGTAAGCTAGATACAAGACAAATCATATCATCTTTATAATATAACATACATAAATCATTTATATCACATACATCAACCAAAACATCTTAACATGCAAAGATCTAGATTGACTATCCGGATATTGTATGGAATGTCGAGCTACAGAGGTTTTTGCGCCGGTGTGGTGGAACAGCTGGACCAACCTAAGCTACCACAGCAGGATAAACCCCCGAATAACTCCAGCCATTCATACTATCAATACTTGAAACCATACCGAAGGAGTTCCTCTTTGGAACCCATGTTCACAACTTTGAAACCACTGATGTCACTTCACCTTTACATTGAATCCATTTTGAAACCGTATACATATATCCATACACTTTCAGATTTGAATATCAACATATATCATCACTTATCATGCATCAAAGTACAATAAGCAACCCAATAAGTCATCAAAATCACATGAAATCATTCCTTATACATTAACAGACAATAAAAGTCCAAGAAGAACCATTAAACAACACAAAACCCCTTTAAACTCATACTTAGACAAGGAAAAAAAACTTTGAAACCATCACCAACAGCTCCGGAAAGGTCCAAAAATCCCAAAATGACCTAAACAACATCCAAAAATTGTCCTCGATGATTTTCTGACGATAATAATCGATTATCATATGTGATAATCGATTATTTGCGAGAGCTTTGAATAAAATATGACTCTCTGACTAGAATAATCGATTAGCAAGTGAGATAATCGATTATTCTTATCAGTTTTTGATAGCAACCTGATTTTTCTACTTTTGGTGCATTTAGACATATCCAATTGATCAATTTAGAATATGTAACACTAATATTGATATAAAAACATGTTTATAGATGATATTAGAATATTACATTGGTCTTTTGGATAGGAATTAGATGTACCAAACCAACTCAACAACTCAAAACCCTCAAAACGGACTAAAAACCAACCTAAGATGCAATTGTCACCTTCATGAGAGATTTTCATTGGTTTGAACCTCTATCCAAGTCCTAATTAGTCTCATAACCTATTCCCAACTCTCCAAAACATACTAAACCCCTTACTTCAAAAGTTTACTACTCAAAACCCCATTTTTACACTAAAAACACTCTAAACTTCAACTATACACTACCTTTTCATTAGAGATCAGATTTCAATCACATTATACCTCCAACAAGTCTTAATCTACCTCATGACAACACCTCAAAAATAGTTTCCTCACATTAGCCCCAAATTCTCAAACTCACATATGAAAATCCCCCTTTTTAGGCTTAAAACTCAATAATTTAACCAACTCTCACTCCAACCACTTGAGTTCAATTTTCAAACATCAAACCAACATTATCACACACAATCTTAACAACATAGAACATCATTTTCACATTATTCCAATCATACACACATCATACTATCAAGATCACAGATTAACATACACATTATACACCTAATCATGCATATTTCTCAAAATCATCTATAACTCAGAAATACTAAATTTATAATACCAACACAACTAAATATGGACTAGCTTCCCTTACCTCAAAATAACATTTCAACCCACAAAAGCGTCCCGCCAGTCGCTTGAAACGTAAAAAATTCCTAAATGGACCTATGAGGCACCAAAATTGAAACGGATAGAGTTCTTAGAACTCTAAATTCACCAAGAGCAAGAAAAGAGAACTAGATGGTACATGCATAATAGTCATATGCATGATCATTGACCAAAGCAAAGAGGACAGAAAAACAAGTAGAAACTTACTTGCTCTATTGAAGAAACTGATCGGGTAGAAACGTAGACCTCGTTGTTGTTGTCGATTAGGTGCCTCCTGATCGTCAATTAGATGACTCAGGAGTTAGAACTCTTAGAGAAAAGTTAGAGAATTCTAGAAAAATGATTTCTAGAGGGATGATACGTTTTAAAATAATGAAACTCATTTATAACAAAACTATTTATAATAAATCCGTTTAATATTAAAATAATCGAGTCTCACTATTTTTAGACTACCACCACTTCTAAAAAATACCAAGGGTTTTACCGGAACTAATAACATAAGTTTTACAAAATTTAATTTAAATTTTTATAAAAAATAAATTTTAAATTTAATATTTAATCTAAATATTTAATTTGAATTTAAAATTTAATTAAAATATTTGGGTCTAAGTTTAAAAGGAAATCTAAACTAATTCAAAATCGATCCAATTATTTGGATTTAGATTAAACCTATGCCAATCCTATCCTATTTATAAATGGTTTTATTATGTCGGCAGGCCTTAATTATTATCTTTATAACTAATATCTATCTTATTTATGGACATTTCACTTCAAAATCTTGAGTAATTGACAGTTACATTACTTTTTCAATAGGTTTATTTTTCTCTATTAAACAAAAATAAATTTACGTATAATTGTCGTTCTCTGAAAAAATACGATAATCACTGATTATATACACCAAAGTTAATATTATTTATTTATTTATTTATTTTAAACAATAATATCTTGCTAATCAGTAACGATCATTATATATTTTAATATTAAAAAAATATCATGTACAATCATTTACCTCTACGAATTTTGGCTTTGTTTGTTTTTAATCTTAACCACGTTCTCACTTTTATTTAGTCTCTACCAAAAAATTACTTTTGTTTTCCGAATTTTTTATTTACATTTCTCTTATATTTTTGTCGTTCTGTTAAGTTGTTTATTTATGGAGCTTCTCCTAAATTTTTTATTTTTGTTGATGAATTTTTTTATGACAGAACATATTTTCTCTTAGATGATGTCAAGTCAACAAAGTAAATCTAACACTTTATAGGAACTAGAAAATAAAAATAAAAATTACAAATATAAGATAAGGAAAAATAATTAAGGATTAAGCAAGTTTGAATATATTTAAAACAAAAACATATTTATATATTAAATATGTCAGTTAGTATTGTAATGTCCGAATTATATAGCAACTATATAAAATAATAGTCCACAATTATAATATTAAAGAACAGTTAAGGACATGTAGATAAAGTCTTAAGTTTACATTCAACCAAAAGAGCCCATAATTTAAAACTTTATACATAGAGTATTTCAAAATAACATAAAGTAACTAAGAAGTCCTAAAGAAAAACACAACACATACAAGACACAAACACAAAAGTAAGCGTAAGCTAGATATACAAAAATCATGTTATAACAATCACACACAACATGCAAGTTTAATTCAAATTATACTGGATCACATCACATGACTTGTTACACTTTAAATTTGACTCGTCTGGACTTAGAATGATTATCGAGCTATGGCAGGTCATACACTCGTGGTGGCTTCTACTGCTTTGCAAAGCCGTTGCCAATGGGTTTCACCCTACCACACTCACGAGGTTAGTCTATACCTCGCCTTGGAGCATATTGGAAGCCTCCAAGACTAAGACCTCCTACTACTCCTCATGACATGAATTAATCCTCTCTACATGAGAAGAAAGACCATTGGAGAGTTTCAAGATAACCCCCAAGACTGAGCTACCATGCAAATCATTCTAAAACACACTAAGGGCACCACCATGGATCCTCTCCTTGAGGATCATTGAATTACGTCCAATACTGAAGACTTGTCACTTTCAATACCAACCATAACCTTACTAACCATATACTTTCAATTTATCAACATCATAAAAATCATACTTAACACTTCAATCATCAAATGCAGTTAAGTCAAACCAAAACAAAGGTTAAAGAGTAAACTAGACTCAGGAATTCTTGCACAGCGCACCTTACTCGCATAGCAAGAATAGAAGCTTCTCGCATAGCGCACCCCAATTCGCATAGCGAATTAGCTCGCAGAGGTGTCAGACCTCGGGTCTCTCGCATAACGCACCCAGGTCGCTATGCGAGAGTTTAGACAAAGAACACACCCCCAAAACCCCTCGTCATGCGCCCAAATTCGCCTTTGGAATTAACTAGCAGTGACCCCAAACTTCTCTCAGTGGTATGCGAATCATCAAACAGAGAGTAGAACCCTCCAGTCATTCGCACAGCGCACCAGCTCGCACTGCGAATGACTTAAACAGAGAACACTCTCTACAGGGACTCGCTATGTGAGACCATTTGCATAACGAGTCTGCATAATCTGCAGAACGCAAGTTCTACAGAATTATGCACTCACATACCCTTTAACCATTTCTAGGCGTTTATACTAATTTCTAACACCTCTAATTCGTATTTTTTGCCTAATTAAACCTGTCTAGATGTTCCTAAACCTTCCTACTACAATTCTAAAGTGATTTAGACTCAATTTCAATTATAAAGCTCCAATTTCAACAACCTAGGGACCCAAATCCATTGTTACTATGTTGCACCTATTTTAGGTCACTTTTATGATTCTAACAAGTCACAACTGACTTACTTAGGCTACCCTAACAGTCCAATTAAGCTCAAGACTTCAAACGCTCAAAATCATCACCTCACTTCCACTCAAAAGGACCTAATACCCTACCAATTCATTTGACCTCTTCCTAACAACTCCCATGACATAATTTACACTTCCAATCAATATAATCATAGTAGTACACTTCTCCAAGTCAATTCACAACCACTAAATCACACATTCACGATCAGCCAATTCAATACATGCAACTCAATCTGCTCAACAATTAAGAACATGACCCAAACAACATAGCAGTACAAAATCCAGTATATTCACACAACATACGATTATTCTAAGGAAGTATCTAGCTCCCCTTACCTTAGGGTTGAGCATCCCAACACACAAAATCACTTCACAGTACCCTGCTCAACGAAGACCCTTAAACAGCACCCTACAAACCACCAAATTGGTGATGGAAACAGCTCGTAGAGCTAAACTTAAATAGAGAATGGAAAGGAGGAAACCAGAAACACATGCAAACAACACAGGTTGCATGTCTAGTTTCAAGAACAGTGGAAAATGAGACAAAACAACTTACCCTCCTAAATCCAGAAATTGATCGGTTATTTTGAAGTCCTCTACGTTGTCGATGTTTGAGCGCCACCTGATCGAAAATCCAATGGCTCAATAAAGAGGAATGGAATAGAGAAGGCAGAGAAGAGAGGGAAAGGAAGAGAACTTTGAAAAGAGACAATGGTTCCTCAAATAATGGAATGAACTGGAGTCTTTATGTTAACATTATTTTACTATTAATGGCTCAGTCTCATTATCTGCTGCCACGTTTGCACTCTTCAAGGTTGTCTTTTTCTTGTCTTTACAAGTATGGTGATTTTTTAAATTTTATTTGTAATGATAATTTGATTGTTAAATCTGTCTGCATTAAAATAGTTTTAAAAAAGGAATATTTTATGATAGTAATACTTTCACGGTTCATTTTACTGTTACAGAAAAACTATTTATTTATAATAATAAAAGCAGAAATTAATGAAATAGGCCCAATAGTAGAAAAACATAAAAGGCCCAAAAGCCTTTTTCTTCAGAACCTCGTAAAGTAAAGCCACGTAGAAAGAGAAACTTTCTAGAGGCTGTCAAACAAAGTCAGAGTCTGATGATGGTAGAGAGAGAAGCAGCGAAGGCGATTCCTTGGAGCTAGAGAGAGAAGCCGCTGCAGAGATGTCGGAGGGCCACCGTTGCAAAACACCGTAAGAGAAAAAAGATAGATCAAGATGAGAGGAACAGGGAAAGGTAAGAAACATCAACTTTTTTTATTCCTTGGTGAAAAACATTTTTACAATATATGTTTGTTGTATTTCTGAATAATGAAAGGAAGGGGAAAAACTAACCTTTTATAGGTTAGGAACAGGGGAACGGAAAAACATCAACTTTTTTTATTCCTTGGTGAAAAACATTTTTACAATATATGTTTGTTGTATTTCTGAATAATGAAAGGAAGGGGAAAAACTAACCTTTTATAGGTTAGGAACAGGGGAACGGAAAAACACCCTAGAAAACTAAACAACCCTAACAGAAAACTAGAAAACTAAACAACCCTAACAGAAAAATAACTCTAACATCCTCCCCTTAAGTTGGATTGTGTATGTTTAGCAATCCAAGCTTAGGTACAATAAACTGAAAACGAACACGATGAGGAAATTTAGTAAATATGTCCGCAAGTTGTTCATTAGAGCGAATAGGTAAGAGATGAAGGAGATTCGCTTGAATCTTCTCACGTACAACGTGACAATCGAGTTCTATGTGTTTAGTCCTTTCATGGTAGCTTTGATTGTGGGCAATATGTCTGGCAGACTTATTGTCGCAGTAGAGAGCAGCTGTAGTGGTCTCAATATTGAGATCTTGTAAGATGTAAGAGATCCATTGGATTTCACAAACAGTAGCAGCCAGTGCTCGATACTCGGCTTTAGTGGACGACCTGGAAACTGTACTTTGCTTTTTAGTTTTCCATGAAACAAGAGAGGATCCAAGAAAAATGCAAAAGCTAGTGGTAGATCTTCTCGTATTAGGACAAGTAGCCCAGTCTGAGTCGCTAAAAGCTTTGATCTGGATATGAGCATCAGCAACAAAAAAGAGGCCTTGTGAAGGACTGGACTTGATGTATCTAAGCATATGCTGCAAAGCCCGCTAATGGTATTCAGTAGGAAAATGAACAAATTGACTAAGAAGATTAACAGAGAAACATAGATCAGGTCTAGTATTAGTAAGGTAAAGAAGTTTCCCTATTAGCCTTCGATAGGACTTAGGATCTGTCAAGTAATTCTCATTTTTGTATAAAGAACTTGTGTCACTCAAAAAAGGAGTTGTGCAAGGTTTGGATCCTAGCATTCCTGTGTCTTCAAGAATGTCCAAAGCATATTTTCTTTGGCATAAGTGTATTCCTTTCTTTGATCTAGCAACTTCAAAACCCAAAAAATACTTTTGCTCTCCTAGATTTTTGATCCGGAAAGCATGATGAAGAAGAGCCTTAATATGATCAATTTCTTTGATAGAGTTCCCTGCTAAAATAATGTCATCTACATATACAAGGAGGGCTGTAAAACTTGTAGGAGTCTTCTTAATAAAAAGAGAGTGGTCAGATTTGGATTGAGTGTAGTTAACAGAAATTAAAAAAGAAGAAAGTTTATCAAACCATTGCCTGCTAGCTTGTTTGAGCCCATATAGGGATTTGGTCAACCTGCAAACCTGTCCTTCCTGAATATCCAGCCCTGGTGGTGTTTCCATGTACACTTCTTCATTTAAGTCTCTGTGAAGGAAGGCATTGTCTACATCAAGTTGATGTAGATGCCAATTCTTGGCAGCAGCAATTGCCAGAATTATTCTGACAGTAGTTAGCTTAACAACATGTGAGAAAGTGTCTAGAAAGTCTATACCTTCTTGCTGTGTATATCCTTTGGCCACAAGACGAGCTTTGTACCTTTCTATGCTGCCATCTGCTTTATGTTTTATTTTGTAAACCCACCTACATCCAATGGAGTTTTTACCAGGAGGTAGTTGAGTTAAAGTCCAGGTTCCATTGTCTTGCAAAGCTTGAAGTTCTTTCTGCATAGCAACAACCCACTTATGTTTTCCTTTGGCTTCATTATAGGATCGAGGCTCCTTATCAGCAGAGATGGCTAGAGTATATTTTAAATGTTTTTCAGACAAAAAATCATAACAAAAAGCATTAGAGATAGGATATGGAGTTTTGTAGTTATTTTTAACATGGAGAGAAGATTAATTAACTTGATGGATGTAATCATTAAGATATCCAGGAACCCTTTTTGTTCTAGTGGGTCGTCTAGGGCTATTATCAGTATTAGTATGACTATTTCCAATATCTGTGTTAGGATTTTCTCTGTGATCAGATTCTTGTTCAGTATTTATATTTTCTAGATAATCTTGAGTCTCATTACAATTAAGACCATACCAGAAATTATTTGGAAAAACAGTTTCAATCTCCTTTTCAGTATAATTCTGCTTATTGTCTTGTTGGTCTTTATAAGGAAAAACATTCTCATGAAAAACAACATTTCTGCTTAGGAAAATTTCTCTAGTATTAACATTAAGTATAACATATCCTTTGACTCCATTTTTATATCCTAAGAAAACACCTTTCCTAGCTCTAGAATCAAGCTTGTGTCTATTATGTTCTAAAGTTGAGGCAAAACAAAGACAACCAAAGGTTTTCAAGTTCAAATAAGTGGGAGGTGTGTTATACATCAAGTCATAAGGTGTCTTACCCTTAAGAACAGGGGTAGGCAACCTATTTATCAAGTAAACAGCATGAGAAACAACATAGCACCAATAAGCAGTAGGAATTCCAGATTGAAAAAGAAGACTTCTAGTTTTATTTAGAATATCTTGATGTTTTCGTTCAACAATAGAGTTTTGTTAGGGTGTCTTAACGCAACTTCTTTGGTGTTCAATACCATAGGAATTATACATACTTATACAATTAAATTCAGGACCATTATCAGATCTAAGAGCTTTAATAGTTTTTCCAAACTGGTTTTTGATTTTTAAGACAAAATTCTGTAAGATTTCTCTAGTTTGTCCTTTATTGTGCATTAAAAAGGTCCAAGTGTGTCTACTATAGTCATCTACTATGGTAAGAAAGTATTTGTGTCCATGGATAGAGGGTATAGAAATGGGTCCCCATATATCACAGTGTATTAGATCAAAACAACTAGCAGAAATAGTCATGCTTTGAGAAAAGGGCAGTTTATGTTGTTTAGCATAATGACATACATCACAAAAAATTTTAGATGGCATTTGAACATAGGGTAAAAATTTACAAATCTGTTTTATAATTCTGTGTCCAGGATGTCCTAATCTATAGTGCCATAGATCATCATTAACATGTTTACAAGAAAGAACAGCCTTGGGTACATAATACTGGGTAAAAACAGGAAAAGACTGAAGATAGTAAAGGCCTTTGAGAACTTTAGCATGCCCAATCATCTTCAAGGTAGAACTGTCCTGAATCTGGCAAGACTTAGAAGAAAAGGTTAGAACACAATTTAAATCTCTTGTTAGGCTTTGTACAGATATGAGATTAAAAGAAAATTCAGGGATGTAGAGAACATTAAAAATGATAAAATTTTCAGAAAATTGTATTGTTCCAGCATATTGGGCTGTAACCACAGAATTATTTGGAAGTTTGACTGTAATAGGTTTAATTTTCTGAAACGTAATGAAATATTTCTTTTCATGGGTCACGTGATCAGTGGCCCCAGTGTCTATAATCCAGGAAAAAGTACCTTGATTTTCTCCAGGAGTGTTTCTTTGGACTTGACTGATGCTGTGAATATTTTGTGTCTGGGTATTCTCTATGATTTGCAGCAGTTTCTGCATCTGTTCAGGGGTAAAACCCTGCATAGGATTACTCTGTTTTTCTTGTTGAGCACTTTGAGTCTGGGTAGAATTTGAATCTTCTTTGCAAGCATTAGCATAGCTCCATTCATTGTGGCCCCTGTCTTGACTATTTTGATTATCATTCTTCTTATACCATGGCGGAAAGCCGTGTTTAGGGTAGCACTCATCAATGGTGTGATTCATCTTGTGACAATGGGAACATTGTTTCCCATAATTGGGATTTCTCCCTCTGCCCCTTCCTTGGCCACGTGAGTTTGTGCCACGGCCTTGACCTCTCCAATTGGTCTTGTCAACTGTGCTGGCTAAAATCTTGAAGGTGTCATTTGTGCCTCCCCTGTCCTGATATTGTCTTTCTTGTTGTATTAGAAGAGAAAAAACCTTGTTGATGTTGGGAAGGGGCTCCATGAGGAGGATTTGAGTGCGAACAGTTTGATAGGTGTCATTAAGGCCTTTTAAAAAACAAATGACGTGTTCAGCCTCTCTGTATCTAAGGGAGATTTTGGATAGATCACAAGTGCATGGGTTAGGGCAGGTGCAAGTGGGTATAGGCCGGAGAGATTCAAGTTCTTCCCAAAGGATTTTTAAATCAGTGTAATAGTGACTGATATTTCGTTCTCCTTGCTTTATAGAGTGAATATCTTGTAATAGGTCTGAAATCTTGAAATAATCACCCTTAGAAAAATGGTCTTTGAGCTCTTCCCAAAGTTCTTGAGCAGTGTCAGCATAAAGGACACTGTCTGCAATTTGTGGTGATAGGGTCTTGATGATCCAAGAAAGAACCATAGTATCACATCTTTCCCATGCTTCAAATAACTTGTCAGTCCTGGTAGGCTTTTGAATGCTGCCATCAATGAATTTGACTTTGTTTTTTGACAGAAGAGCACGTTTTAAGTTTCTGCTCCAGGATGAGTAATTAGACTTAGTGAGGATCTGGGAAATGAGGGTAATGCCTGGATTTTCTCCAGGATGCAGGTAATAGGGGCTTGAGGGATTAGTGGTGGGATCTGAGTTGGTTTCTGTCATGGCAAGAACGTAGCAAGAAACCAAGAACTCTCAAGAACCAGGTTGCACAGTCCAAGAAACTAATCAAGATGTATCAAGAATGAAAACTGGGCAGCGGAAATGGAGTGGGTATTAATTTTGCTCTTGATACCATAATGAAATAGGCCCAATAGTAGAAAAACATAAAAGGCCCAAAAGCCTTTTTCTTCAGAACCTCGTAAAGCAAAGCCACGTAGAAAGAGAAACTTTCNAGAGGCTGTCAAACAAAGTCAGAGTCTGATGATGGTAGAGAGAGAAGCAGCGAAGGACGATTCCTTGGAGCTAGAGAGAGAAGCCGCTGCAGAGATGTCGGAGGGCCACCGTTGCAAAACACCGTAAGAGAAAAAAGATAGATCAAGATGAGAGGAACAGGGAAAGGTAAGAAACATCAACTGTTGCAAAACACCGTAAGAGAAAAAAGATAGATCAAGATGAGAGGAACAGGGAAAGGTAAGAAACATCAACTTTTTTTATTCCTTGGTGAAAAACATTTTTACAATATATGTTTGTTGTATTTCTGAATAATGAAAGGAAGGGGAAAAACTAACCTTTTATAGGTTAGGAACAGGGGAACGGAAAAACACCCTAGAAAACTAAACAACCCTAACAGAAAACTAACTCTAACAGAAATAATACAAAGGAAAATCAAATACATACAAAAAGACTTAAAATATTCTTACATGTGCCATCATTTGAAAATTTGTGTTGCTGCCATAAAAATTTTGTGTTGCTGCCATGAAATTTTTTGTTGCCATGACATAATGATATAAAAGTGTCTCCCAAATTATTGAAGAACTTGAAATATATGCATACTGTCAAGTGTCAGAAGGTATTAATGAGCCGAACACTTCAAAAAAAACTTATAACAAATCTAATTATCATACTCACATGAAATTCATAATTAAAAAATCAAATTGTCATCCTTTTTAAGTTTATGATTATTTACCTGACTTTCTATTAATACACAATTTTGTTAATGGTGATTGGTAAAGATCAATATTATCTACATCACAACTTTGTAATTGTATATTTTAGATAAATATTTATATGATAAATCTAATTAACTGAGTTGATTAATTTGAACAAGACTCAAAATAATAGAATTAATAAGTTGGTTTCATGATAAATTAAAAAGTTTAAGCGATGTTAACTCATCAAAATTTAAATGAATTTCCCCAGACAAATAGTTTTCTATTAAATTCAATAAAACCAATTCAAATAAATCCTCTATTTCTTTGGAATGTTTTTGGAGAATTAATTGTTAGAGTGATTAATGCTTTTTTAAAAGTGATAATCCTTTATTTATAAACATTTCCTCTGAAACTTTTCATATCAAGAATGCATTCAAATGGTATGAAATGTTACCTTTGAAATAACTAGTGTTGATAAAATTCAGTTACCTCGTTAATCTCTCAAATAATTGATTTGAGCCATTGAAGAGAAGTTTTTGAAACATTTAGTAAATTTTCCGAATAACTTATTTAATGAGAAAACCAATAGTGTAATTTCTTTTAGATAACAAATTTTCAACATTTAACATGACAATTCTCTCAATACATTTAGAATGTGAACTTGACTTAAATCCCAAAGATAATTATTAGTTATTGATGGAAACAAATGTTGTTCAACTTTGCTACAAAAGCTTGAAAGATAAAAGAATGTGACCTTTTCTTAAATCAACGTGAGAGACGCCACTTTCACTCATGACAATTATTTCCAAACAAGAAAACTATAAAAAACAAAAACACACACATCAACATTAGGCTTCAGTTATAGTCAAAACTGAAGCATAAAGGAGTATTCGACTTCGGTTCATATCATAAATGAAGAAGCTAAATATTATTTCAGAAATAAATATTTAAAGAAAAAACAAATTTTGATCTTGGTTATTTTCATAACTGAAGTAGAAAAAGTCTATGGCACTGGTTTTCATCACAATCAAGGCATAAAGTCTTTTAAATTAATTAATTGTTTTAAATAAGATAGGGTCTATGGCCTTTGTTATTTTCACAACCATTGCCAAAAACTCTTTTTTTTTTTAATTATTGGTTTAGTGTTTTGATTTTTTTAACCGAAGAAAAATGTGGATACTTTTGTTTTGATTCATAATTGAGACAAAAAATTCTCCTATTTTATCATGCCTTAATATGTTTCGGTTGTAAAATTGGTATTCATTGAAAAAAACCGCTATCGTATGACTTCTTCAATGCATATTGATAGCAAATGACTTTGCTTTAGTAAATGAGTTAGGGGTAATTGAACAATATATACAAAATATTAAAAAGAAAAAAAGGAAACTTCAAATAAAATGATAAGGGAAATTAATAAAATTGAATCAAACTCTATTGTTCCAACTAAGCAAGGTTCAATTGTAAATTAAATAAGGCCAATATCAATTATACTTCAATTAAGCGAGTGGCAAACAAAGAGGTTAATGTAATCAAAGTTTCATCATTGCAAACAGTAATCATAACACTCAATTACTATATAAATATATACTTTATTATTCTAAAAGTACCCAAAGTCAATCATATATCGATAAAGCATCCCAGATACAATGAAATATCAAGTATCACTAATTGAGTATTTTTTACTAAGTCACAAAACATAATTCATCACAATAAAGTTTAATCATCAATAATTAAATATAATACAAATAATTGCAAATGTTGTCAAAGTCTAAGTCAATAACGATGTTCTATTTCAGAATTATTGGAGACATCGTTACAATAAGTCCCTCCACATTTCCCCGTTTGTCACTTTCCTCATTATATCAATGGTGGGAAATTTTTTGGACAATAATTTCATTCCAACAATCCATTGACTTATTGGAAGACTTGTGAAAAGAAAGGTAACTTACACGAACTTGGAATTTTTAGATTAAACCACAATTTTATACAAATAATAATCAACCAAACAATAGTGATAGTGATAAAATTAAAAGCCAATATTCGAAAGATAATAAAATAAAAATAGTACTCTAAAAATGCATTTCACAAGGCAATTGTTTTTTAACAAGTTGTAATATTTTTAATAGCTTCTTTTATGAATAGCAAGATGGTTATAATTTGACATAGAAAGAGTTTAAATTAACACAGTCCAACAGTTTACATATGAGTATAACAAAATAACGTCAGTTATTTCTATGTAGAAGTAAAACAAATACCTTTCGAAAATTTTATATTTTGTGTGATTTTTCATAAAATTTTGTGAAATTATTTTTTAATTTTTTTTATAAATATTTTGTTCTACGTAAAAAAAAGTATTTTAATAATAAAAATCCATATAGGTAATAAGTTCGCTATGCTAATTTTCTTAGTTACAAATTATATAGAAATATTGACCAATAAAAAAAAAGGAAACTTCCTTTTTTTCTAAGACAACAAAATATAAATTAATTAATATTTAAGACAACAACAACAACTCTTTGTTACTTTTTCAAATTTGAAAATTTGTAAACCTTGTGAATTTCTACTGCAACAATGATTTAAAAGTGATATTTCTAGAAATTTTCTATTTTATTTTCATAATTTGTTTTGCATGCAAAATTACTAATTAAACACGGGATGGTATATTTTTAATTTTAACTATTTTTACATTATATTTGAATATTTTAGTTTATAAGTGTTCTATTTGCCGTTCAAATCACAGTGCTTTTCTTTTTTGTAGTCATATAAATTTGAGGGTCATTATACACTAATACTTTTCATTGTTTGTCATATCATACTTGTGTGATGGGTTTACTTTTCAATTTTCCAAGTCCTCACCCTAAATGTCACTCAAACTCGTTATAATATTTAATTACTTAAATACATGTTTATCTATTGTAATTAAAACTGGTAAACAGCAAAATTCGGATAAAATTTATTGTGGATTAATGTTTTTTTTTTAAATTACAATATCTATTCAATTTACATAAAGTAATAACTTAATTTATGTGATGCATAAAATAAACTACAAATTACATGGCATCAACAATGAAATTTCAATCAAATGAAATGTTATCCGTCTTATAGTATGAACACAAATTTGATATTTGTAGAATAAATCAAATCGTGAGAAAAGTCTTGGGGCAATAATTCTATTCCAATCGATGAACTTATCCCAAGACTAGTGAAAAAGAAAAGTAACTTACACGAACTTGGAATTTTTAGATTAAACAACAATTTTATATAAAAAATAACCCATCAAATATTTCTTTAAAATATAGTGACATAATTATGAAAGATAATAAAATGAAATAGTCAAGAGTAAATACAGGTCGAAAGTTAAGACCAATTGGCTCAAATATGGAGTAATCAAAACAGTGATACTAGAGAGAACAAAAGATGACGAGTGAAGGGTCTGCATGAATGTGAATTGTAATAAATTAATTATATCAAGAATAGAACAAAAACTAATGAAGAAAATCAATGAAAGTAATGATCTAAATTATTACAACCAACACTGAATTAGCTATTTTTTTCATGTTCACAATGTTATCACACTCTTGGAAAGTGTATTTTTGAAAGTGTATCAAACAAACAAAATATATTAAAAAAATACATAAATTGAAGTAACTGTTTTAAAATGTCCATATAGTGTCAAATATCCTAGTTCATTTCATGTTCAGCAATAATTAATGTATATAAGGTCTTGATTTAGCCTCTTTTAATGTCTTTTTATCTTGATCAAACTTTTTTCAATGTCTTAATGTCACAACCGGTGTCGGGACGGTATGACGATCCAAAAAAGAAATGATTTGTAAAAGACACTACAAAAAAAAGTGGTATTTAAGGGGGGTTATTTTGCCGAGGTTATAAAAATCCTAGGCAAATTAATAAGATTTAAATTAGTTCTATTGAATCGTAAAAGTCCTAATAATAGCGGAGGTTTTAAGGT
>NC_028351.1:30901681-30903451 GCF_000741045.1 Vigna radiata var. radiata | reverse complement strand
TTCATCTTGTATATCATGCCTACAATCTAACAAAACTTTATATGTATATCATCAGTCAAAGATTAGAAGCAATGGAAGTTGGAGAGTCTACGACCAATGACTTGTTCGNCATATATATACTGTTGATTTTTAAAAAAGTAGTGGTGAAGCAATGAATTCAAGGGAAGCAGTTGATGAATGAAGTTGTTTTACTTCAAAGGATAGNAAGCAAATGCAGAGCTATTTTTGATCAATCATGTAAACATTATGTATTTTTTTTTTATATTTACATTGTAATTATAAATAAATGTATGTTATTTTAAATCATGAATAAATTTAATTTTGAATTACTTTTCTATAATTTTCAATTTTATATATTTTATTAATTTTTTTTATTAAATAGTATATATTAATCGTAAANAATAGTGTAAAAAATTTAGATATTTTTTATAATCAAATAGTTGAAAATAAAGGAGGTTAAAAACTCCCACAAAATAATAGTAAGCAATACAGGAGGTTTTTGCCCTCCGCAAAAAAACCTCTGCAAATTGAACCTGATACCAGGGGTTGCAAAAAACCCCCGCAGATAGATTGTGGCGACTCAAACTGCGGCGGTTTGAAAAACCCCCGCAAATTATTTTGCAGAGGGTGAAAACCCCCGCAAATCGAAAAAAAAAAACCCCTCTAAATAAGGTTTTTTTTTTGTAGTGAGAGTTTGAAGTTGCCACCATAGTTCATTCTGGAAAACTATGGAAAAAACCATAAAATGATAAGGCAAGGTCAATGAAAAACCATATTATGGTTACGAAAGTCTGTTACGTGTAGGGAAGGTGTTAGCACCCTACAACGCCTGCCCTAAAGCAGTACCTTTAATTAAATGTGCGAGTAGATGTGGCTTGAAAAATGCTTAAATATCCCTAAAAATAAAATTTTAAAGAAACAAAATATATTTTTTTTTTATTTTTTGTGCCCAACAAGAACTGACCTTGCTCCTACGCATTCTCAAAATAAGAAATCAGACAGAACTGTCACACATGTGCTTAAACCTTTCAAAATAAATTTTTGTTGATTTTTTTGAAAGAAGAAGAAAAATGATTTTAGCACAAGGCAGACAGAATGGTTACACGTGTGGTTAAACCTTTTAAAATAAATTTTTGTTAATTTTTTTGAAAGAAGAAGAAGCAAAAGGTTTTTTAGTACAAGGCCGACATAATGGTCGCACGTGTACTTAAACCTTTTAAAATAATTTTTTGTTGATTTTTTGAAAGAAGAAGAAAAAGTTTCAGCACAAGGATGATGCGTGCGATTATACATGTGCTTTAACCCTTAAAATATATTTTTTATAATTTTTAATTTTTAATTTTTTATTATTATTATTTTTGTCTTTTTTTTGTAATTTTTATTAACTGAGAATAATAATATTTGCATAAGTATTTAAAATAGAAAATAAAGAAAACTTTATTTAGTTATCACTACAAGAAAAATCGTTGTTACATACAGCCAAAATCCATATATAACCTTCAAAATCCGTATATAAAATGGTGTTATATACGGATTACATACGACAAAAAATCCGTATATAATAAGGGCGTAGGTAAGGTTATATACGGATAATCTGTATGTAATTTACATACGGATAATCCGTATGTAATTTACATACGGTTAATCCGTATGTAATTTACATACAGATAATCCGTATGTAATTTACATACAGAAAATCCGTATATAATATCCGTATATAAGTTACATACGGATAATCCGTATGTAATTTTATAGCTTTATAAAAAAAAA
>NC_028351.1:30841894-30898916 GCF_000741045.1 Vigna radiata var. radiata | reverse complement strand
AGGATGAATTCGAGAATAGAAAAAGGTCATCAACAAGAATGAGTTAACTATGATGTATACTCACAAGCAAAAGAGGGAGCTGCTGACAGAAGCACTAAAATTTAAAATCTGTCTTCATTCCTTTTCGTCTAATGGGAGTATACAAAAACAATTTAAAACAATGTAGCTTTGCCAAAAGATTTTATTTTTACAGAACAAGTGGAAAGGATGTTGTAATGAATCATTAGTTTGGGATCCATATTGAAATCTTGTCCAGTGAATAACTCTAATCTTGGCCAGTTGAAATATGCATAATGCTCTATGCCAGTTGCTACTGGTTTCACTCCACCCTAATAATTAGCTACTGTATGTTATACATAAACATTTCTGTTAATGAACAGAGCAATCAATTAAGAATTTCTAAACTTGATTAGGNAAGGTACTTGAACCATAATGAAAAGTCGTAAAGGATCCACGATCATACTTCACATCTTTCTAAACTGCAACGCCGTGCCTCAATCGAAATCTAGTAACAAGGCAACAANGTCTTGCAAACCACACCACAGAGCGTTATGTTCCAATGAAAGAAAGAAAAAAGGGATTATGGCTTTCCGATTTTAGAAATTTAGGGTTCTAGGGATTACTAATAATATCAACGAACAAAGCGATTACTTACCAGATGAACGAACTCTGTGAGTGTCATCTTCATCGCGAGAAGAACGAGAGCGTCACCGAGACCCACAAACTTTATGAGTGAACGCGACACAATGGTGAATGAGACAAGAGTGAGGTGAGACAACGGTGAGTGAAGGAACAAGATTAGGAGGTGAGGTGAGAGTCGGTGACAATGAACGAGGGCACGGGACTAGGGTTCGTGAGCTGATGTTCTTCACTTGCGTGTGAGTTGAAGTTCGTGAATTGAGTGAGGGGGAGGATAGGCAACTGCGAGCGAGAGTCATGGGAAGTCGTTGCGATTGTGAGCGAGAGTCAGGAAGTAGGGAGGGTAGTCGCGAGAGTGAGTGAGAGTGAGGAAGGTCAGAGATTTGACCTTGTTTGGAGCTCGAAGAGGGTTTTGGTCTTGGCGTTAGCAACGAGCCACTCTTCAATCTGTCTCTTCTTCTTCTACACTCTCCTTCCATGCTTTGGCCAAGAACCCTAGAAGAAAGGTTTGCACTTGAGAACCCTATAAGATCTTCTGTGTCACTAAGCGAGAGGGAGGGAGTGCGAGTGCAACGCGAGATTGAATGAAAAAGATGACGAAGCTTGAGAGAGAGCGAGACTGAAGGAGGAAGATGATGAAATGATTCGGTGAGAGTGAGATGGGTTTGCAAGAGAGAGGGAGCACGAGAGTCTTAGTGAATTCAGGGAGGGAAAGGAGCGCGAGAGTAAAGGGGGAAACATATTTGGGCGAGTGATATTTTCCATTACATACGGGGATCCGTATAAATCATCCGTATATAATATGTTCATTACATAGGGATTTAAATCGTATGTAACAATCTGCAGATAAATGAGTATTTTCTTGTAGTGTATAAAGAAGCAGGACAATGTTAAATATTAACAACTCTAAAAAATCTATTTTCCTAATTTTATGACAAAATAATAGTTACGTAAATGTTCAAAATGAAATAAAAATTAAAAGTCTAAAATAAGTGAAAAAGTACATGCACGGTGAAAAAAAAAAAGATAAAACAAAACAAGCAAAAAGCATAGTAAAATATATGAGACAATGTAAAAAAATCACTCAAATAACAAATGAGTAAAGAAAATAATAGCAGAAAGTAAAAGTAATAATAAAAAAAAACAACGTAGGGTGGTAAGGATGAAAAACCAGTGGTGCTGGGTTTCTTTTGCCTCTTTCCTTGTTTCTTTGTTCTCTTATGTTCTCTTTCCGAAATTGGATTCTTTTTGTTCTCCAACATTTTAAGGTGCGTATTTATATACACACATTGTAATATTATTGTGATCTTGTCTTAATGGCTAATTAACTGACAATTAGCAAAATAGGGAAAGAAATGGTTTTGATTGAAAAAATAAATCAAATTATAATAATTGTTAGAAAATTATCCATTAAAAGGAAATCATATTTTTCTTTTTAGGAAGAAATTGAATGCAGCAATCAATATATTATTTTAATTATTGCTTTGAATTATTGCCATAATGTTGATTCAAATTATTACCATCAAAATTCTAAAGTGATATATCATGCATTAATATTAATTGCTTATGGGCATTTTCCCAAGGAAATCCAATTCATCACGTGTAGCACCTCTCCCATTTTATTCACGTGCACCCCTTTTTTTTTTCTTTTTTTTCTTTTTTTTCTTCTTCCTTATTTCCTTTTGTTTTTCTTTTCGTTTTTTTTCTTCCTTTTCTTTTTATTTTTTTTCTTTTTTGCTTTTCTTTTCAAAATGAATATAAAAAATAAAATAAAATTAAATAATAATAAAGAAAGATAAATCAAATACCAAATAAAAATTAAATATAATAAAACAAAATAAAAATAAGACAAAAGTAAAAACAAGTCCTATTATTTAGTCACCCGGACGAAATTGGGTGTTGACAGCTGCCCCTCTTTACTTAGATATTATTCGATAATATGAAAATTTGATATTTTTGTATTATCTAAGTAAAAGCTAAGTAAAGATAGAAACACTAATTTTGTCTGGGTTTCAAAAGAGAAAGAGGAAAAATAAAAATCAATCCAAGTACATATGATAACAAAAATCAATGAAGAGTGCCATGAAGTAACAAAAAGAATTCGACCATTGCCTAGCAAAAGGTCAATATCGTAGAACAAAACTAAAACTTGACCATTGCGAAGCAGAGGCCCAATAGCAAAACTAAAACCTGAATATGACCATTACCTAGCAGAGGGCCAAACTCACAGAACTCAAATTCGACCATTGCCAAGCAGAGGGCCGATAGAAAAACTAAAACCTGGATTTGACAATTGCCTAGCAGAGGGTCAAACTCACATGACAAAAATAAAAGGTATGAGATAAAACTGGGCTTAAGATAAATGAGGTGCGCAAACCTCGTGGAGGGTGTACCAACCCTGCGTATGAATGATGTGAGGTGTACTAACCTCGTGGAGGATGTAACAACCCTATGGATGAATGAATGGGGTGTAACAACCTCGTGGAGGGTATAATAACCCTATGGATGATTGAATGAGATGTAATAACCTCGCGAAGGGTGTAACAACCCTATGGATGAATGAATGAGGTGTAATAACCTCGTGGAGGGTGTAACAACCCTATGGATGAATGAATGAGGTGTAATAACCTCGTGGAGGGTGTGACAACCCTATGGATGATTGAATGAGGTGTAACAACCTCGTGGAGGGTGTGATAACCCTATGGATGAATGAATGAGGTGTAACAACCTCGTGGAGGGTGTAACAACCCTATGGATGATTGAATGAGGTGTAACAACCTCGTGGAGGGTGTAACAACCCTATGGATGATTGAATGAGGTGTAATTGTTGGGTTCGACCATTGTCTTACAGAGGGTCGAAACAAAAAGAAAAACTTGAGCTTAGGGTGCCATGTAAGACGGGCTTTGGGGGCCAGTGCGAAACTGGGCTTATGGGCCAGGTGAAACTGGGCTTAAGGGCCAGTGTGGAAACTGGGCTTAGGGGGCCAGTGCAGAGTGTAAAAACTGGGCTTAGGGGCCAGGCGAGCTAGGCTTAGGGGCTAGTGTAAAAATTAGGCTTAGGTGCCAATGTAGAAATTGGGCTTAGGGGCCGGTGTAAAAACTGGACTTTGGAGCCAAGCGAGCTGGGCTTATGGGCCAGTGTGGAAACTGGGCTTTGGGGCCAGTGTAGAAACTGGGCTTCAGGGCCAGTGTAGGCTTAGGGGCCAGTGTTGAAACTGGGCTTAGGTGCCGGTGTAGAAACTGGGCTTAGGGGCTAGTGTAGAAATTGGGCTTTGGAGCCAAGACAGCTCGGCTTACTGGCCAGTGTGGAAACTGGGCTTTGGGGCACCAGGTAAAACTGGGCTTACAAATTGTGACATTCTTGAAATTCATAGAAATTTGATTTTTGAAACAATATGGCTTGAAAGAGAAAAATCTGAATGTTATTATTATTATTTTTTATTTTTGAAGAGGAAGGATTCGATAACCATTCATATGAATGAAGAGGGTTTCGATTCGAAAAATTTTCTTTTTATGAGATTAATTCACATATCAAAAACATTTGCCTTGTTTTGCGTTTTCTTTTTTGTTCATGCTTGAGTCAGTTATCTTATTTGCAATCATCATACTTATTTTTATTTTGTATTTTGTGAAAAAGAGGAGTGTCATACATTTCGTGGTCTACACTTTGAGATTATTACATTTTGATTTTTCTTCCGAGACATTAGTGCACACGTGCCTGAATTTATTGGCAAAAGGATGGTTTTGAAGAGAATGAAAGCTATTTAGAATGGTTTGGAAGGTCGGGACTGGCACGTGGGCACTACAATTCTCAAAGGAGATGTAATATGTGAGTGTCAAGACAAAACACGATATACCAAAATTTTTTCCCCGATTTGGTGTTTGGGAAAATGAGCTAGGGTTTGGATCCATGAAAATTAGGGTGAAAATTCAAGGGAGATCAGTAAAGCTGCCCTAGTCTTGAGATTATGGGTTGATGAATTTCAGGGCGAAGAAGGATGGTGAGATCCACGAGGCTGCCCCAATTTTTTTCTTTGTCATAGGGTTCCATTTGGAAGAGGTGATAGGCATGAAAAGGATTGGCTAAGAGGCTGTACCCAATTGTTTTTTTTTTCTTTTTTTTTTGCATGCTTCCAGTTAGATGGCAGGATGATCCCCTCTTCCTGAGACATCACTTTTTCTCTTTTTTTTTTTTTGTTTTTCTTTTCATTCATTTTCAATTTTTTTTACGACACGTTGAAAGTCATTTCGCCTTATAGCAAAATTAAGCTTCATGAAAATTTGAGCAATCATTATTCAATCTGTGTGGGCTTTATTAGGCTTGTAACATGGCTAGGGGATAAAAGGTATTTGAAAAAAAGGATATGAAGGCCCAAATGAATGTTTGTTGGTTATATTTTTTGAAACAAGGGTTATCATTTAGGCATTGCATCAACTATTTGACTTTTTGAGCACTTTGCTTTTCTTGAACTTTGGTTTTTCATTCTTTTTTCATCATCACTTTGTGATTTTTTCGTTCTTTTTGTTTTTTTTTTGTTCATTCTTCTTGATGAATTCTCTCCATTTAATCATTGAGTACTCTTCATTTGTATCATGAGTTGACTCCTGCGTGATGGAAACCCTTGCTTGGGGATAATTTTGAAAAAGAATTTATTTTGGGCTCAAGCGGGGTGACAATGAATATAATTTTTTGCTTTTTGGATAAAGAAAGAAGGCCACACATCATTTCAAATTCTGATTGCTTTATTTTTAAAAGATTAATTCTGCGACTAGACGACCTCAACATGATTCGTTTTTTCTTTCTTTTTTTTTTCTTTCTAGATTGTCCTTTCAGGTTTTCCATCTAGTGGAATGCTTCTTCTTGTTTTGTTTTTTTCTTCCTTTTATTTTCAATGGATTCAGGGATCACCTTACTAGCGCAGGCGAGAAAACTTTTGGTTAGGCCAATCTACCCCTGTGTAAAGGTTTACTTTGTAACTGAGGGTAGTGACAATGTTTGTTGGGAAAGATCCTTTGTTTTGGAAAAGTGAAGGGTGAAGGTCTTCAAGCAAGATGTGCACAAACGTCTTGAGAAAAATGTCAAATTGTTATTTTTGATTAAATATTTGACCTTGGAAAAGTCTGACACTGCAACTTTGGTTTTTGATTTATCATTTTTTTTTCGAAAAAAATGAGTTTGACGATTCGCAAGAAAGACAAGTGACTCAAGATATGTACAAGATGCGTGATTTTATCAAGCAAAAATGAGGGTTAGAAGACTGCACACATCTCCCTTTGTGCCCCTACGGAGGTTTGACGCTTAAGATTCAAGGTCAAGTATATGCAATCTCACCAGGATGGTTACCTGAACCTAAAGGTCGATGGTCACTAGAGCTATGGCCCTCTTCATATCGTCTCCACAACAGTCGAGTAATCAACTAGATGCAGAGAGACAAATGAAGAGAACAGACTCTAGCTGGGGTTCTCACGATAGCCAAACAGGCAGTATGGCCCAAGTGGCACCGCTACACAACCCCTCTATTTTTAAGCTGCACTCAAACCCGAGTATAGGGCCTCACTCAATAGATGCGTAATATGTGTGTGTGAAGGGAGAATGCAATGCACCCAAACCCTCACCTGCAAAACAACCAGAAGATTCCCAGGTAGATATAAACATGTTTTTTACCCTAGGGTTCAATATCCAACAATTCACATGCAGTTATTCCAAATATCAAGTATAGATAAAGAAAAGGGAAAAAAACACAAAGCAAAACAACATCGAATTCGCGCATCTAATTAAATGGCCTGACTCTCACATGGTCCCCAACGGAGTTGCCATCTGTCGCAACTGGAATCGCGACGGGACGACCGTCCAAAAGAAAACAATTAGAAAAGAAGTTTTGGAGTCGCCACCATAGTTTATTCTGGAAAACTACGGAAAAATCATAAAATGATAAAACACTGTCCACGAAAACCAAAGATTGGGTTCGGGAGTCAGTTACGTGTAGGGAAGGTATTAGCACCCTACAACGCCTGCCCGAAGGTAGTACCTTTAATTAACTTTGATGTGGTTTGCAATTTGTTTAACTATCCCCAAAAAAGACATTATAAAGAAAAAAAATATTTTTTAGTTTTTTAGGAAATTGCTCAGAGAATTTGTATGGAAAAGATTTGGATTTTTGGGAAGTGAACCTGACAAGGACTAGCCTTGCTCCTACGTATCTCCACTTTGGATGGAGAATCAAGGATCACGTAGTTCTGGCAGAAAGATTGTTTGTTGTTTGAAAATATGGGTGTTTTATAATTTAGGTATTTTTATGTAAGGAAAAGGAAAAGGTTTTTAGCACAAGGCCTACGCGAACGGTCGCACGTGTGCTTAAACCTTTTCAAAATATTTTTTTATTGATTTTTAATTTTTGTAAAAGAAAAGGAAAAGATTTATAGCACAAGGCCTACGCGAACGGTCACACATGTGCTTAAACCTTTTCAAAATATTTTTTATTATTTTTAATTTTTGTAAAAGAAAAGGAAAAATTTTTTAGCACAAGGCCTACGCGAACGGTCGCACGTGTACTTAAACCTTTTCAAAATATTTTTTATTGACTTTTAATTTTTGTAAAAGAAAAGGAAAATATTTTTAGCACAAGGCCTACGCAAACGATCGCACGTGTGCTTAAACCTTTTTAAAATATTTTTTATTGATTTTTAATTTTTGTAAAAGAAAATGAAAAGATTTTTAGCACAAGGCCTACACGAAGGGTCGCACAATGTTTTAACCATAACTTTTTCTACAGAGCTCTAAATGAGATGAGGTTTTTTCTCCTGGAAAGTAGACTCAATTATCTTTCATTTGATATATAAAACGTAGCATTTGGAGCTCTGGTGTGGTTGCAGTTATTTTTTTAAAATCGAGTCCAGAGAGTGAAAATGCTAAACCAAATACTGCAACAAATAATTATCTAGCACAATTAAAATTGTTTATATGCATCACTAAACTAAAAGAAATGAAACACAACTAATCCTACAATGCAAATTAATTTAGAACACAAGAAATAAACAACACAGATTACCTTTAGCAATTAACCAAATTAACCTATGACATCTACCAAATAAAATTAAAATTGCAATAGCCTAAAAACCCTCTTTGCCGTGACACCTCATCATAAGCAATGACCGCTTATACCTTCTCCAAATAAAATTCATGCCTCTTCTTCAAAGAAATTGAATGCCAACGTCAAGCTGTGTGCTTCCAATTAATCAACGTCTTCTCACTTGAATCAGAACTTGTACTAGCAAAGAAAGGAAATGAAAGTGCTTCTACTTTTATAAGATTCAGCGCGTGCTCAAAAATGCAAGAAAAATTGTGATTCTATTTTTCATTTCATAGAAATAAGCGTAACAAGTCTAAATAAAGGCAAAGAAATTCACCGTTTAAGAAAATCATAAATGGAATCAGCATCTAAATTCTTTAAAGCAAGCAACATAATAAAATAGTAAAATAACATGAAAATAAACCCTTCGCTGGATGCTTTCCTAATTAATCATTACTGAAATGTATTTAAATGAATCAAGCTTCAAGAAACGTCACCCTCCATAAGCAATATAGGTAAACTGCAGCTACATGCCTTCTCTCGCTTGCACCAATGTAACAGTCTTTCTTTTTTTTTTTCTCCGTCCCTGTGGTGGCTCCCTTCTCTGTTTATCTAGGGTTGCGTGTCCTTCTTACTCCATCAATCAAGCCCTCTCTGGATGCACCGTGTTGCTCTTCAATTTGGGCCTTTCTTTGCTGCCAGTGTGATGCTCCAATTTCACCCATGTGCTTTACGCACCTCTTCAAAAGCTGGATGTTGAAGCTGCAGCGTGTCTTCCACCTTGGTTCAGGCCATGCACAAAAATTAAAGTCTAGCAGGGAACGTGGAGTCCAGCCCAAGAACCAATACATCTTCTTTTTGAAGCTTTTTGTGAAGAAATGAGTGACCCCCTTGCTTCACGTGCTGGACAGTCCATCTTGTACTAATGGGCCCCGTTGGTTCCTTTTCATTCAATAAAATGAAGCCTCCTGGACGTCCAAATTGATGGGCCGTGACCTGTGTGCATTGCAAGGAATTGTGGTTGCTGCATGTTTTCTTCAATTAAACAACACTTCTCTTCCAATTGCAAGAGTAAGCAACGCCTCTTCCAGCCAGGCCATAAATCACGTAAGCAAAGGAAATCAAATTGTGCTCTCCACATGTGTTTCGCTTTCAGCCCATCAAATACAATTATCACCTTCTATTTGAAATGAAATAAATTTTATTCTCCTCATGTGGATGGTTTTGAGTTATCTGACAATTCTCTTTAAGTCCCAAAAATTAACCTATAATTTCCCTACAAAATAATAATGCAAATAATTAGCTCAAAAAATTCAAATTAATTAAAATTAGAATTTCCGATCAAATTAAGCACAATTAGTGAAAACGGGAAAATACCGGGCAATTAAGTACAATTCCCTGATTAATTCTACCACAATAAACTAAGTGAAGTCGAGAAAATATCGACTCATCACACAAGGCCTACGCGAAGGGTCGCACGTGTGCTTAAACCTTTTCAAAATATTTTTTATTGATTTTTAATTTTTGTAAAAGAAAAGGAAAAGATATTTAGCACAAGGCCTAGGCGAACGGTCGCACGTGTGCTTAAACCTTTTTAAAATATTTTTTATTGATTTTTAATTTTTGTAAAAGAAAAAGAAAAGATTTTTAGCACAAGGTCTACGCGAACGGTCGCACGTGTGCTTAAACCTTTTAGAAAAAAAAAATTGATTTTTTATTAAATGAGAATAATAATAATGTTTGCATAAGTATTTAAATAGAAAATAAAGAAAACTTTATTTAGTTATAAAGAAGCAGAACAATATTAAATGCTAATAACTCTAAAAAAATCCATTTTCCTAATTTTATGACAAAATAATAGTTACATAAATGTTCAAAATGAAATAAAAGTTAAAAGTCTAAAATAAGTGGAAAAGTATTCATGCACGTTGAAAAAAAAAAGAGATAAAACAAAGCAAACAAAAACCATTGTAAAATATGAGAGTGTAAAAAAAAAAAAATCACCCAAATAACAAATGGGTAAAGAAAACAATAGCAAAAAGTAAAAATAAGAATTAAAAAAAAAAAGTAGGGCGGTAAGAATGAAAAACCAGGGGTATCGCACGGAATATTTGGCTCAAGCCTAAATTCTTCAAGAGATCTTAGGTTTCTTCTGCCTCTTCTCCTTTTTTCTTTGTTCCCTTATGTTCTCTTTTCGAAATTGGATTTTTCTCCTCTTTTTTTTTTTTTCTGTTCCCTTATGCTCTCTTCTCGAAGTTCAATTCTCTCTCATTTTCTCTTCAAACTGCGTATTTATATACACACATTGTAATATTATTGTGATCTTATCTTAATGACGAATTAATTGACAATTAACAAAACATGGAAAGAAATGGTCTAATAAATCAAATTATAATAATTGTCAAAAAATTATCCATTAAAAGGAAATCATATTTTTTCTTTCTAGGAAGAAACTGAATGCAGCAATCAATATATTATTTTAATTATTGCTTAGAATTATTGGCAATCAAATTATTACCAAATAAAACAAAATTCCAAAAAAAAAAATTCTAAAGTGATCTATTAATATTAATTGCTTATGGGCAGTTTTCTTAGGAAATCAAATCTAATTCATCACGTGCAACACCTCTCCCATTTTATTCACGTGCATCCCCTTTTCTTTTTTTTCTTCTTCCTTATTTCCTTTTGTTTTTCTTTTTCATTTTTTTCTTCTTTTTTGTTTGCAATTATTTTTCTTTTCTTTTTTTAAAAGACTAAACAAAATAGTAAAATAAAATCAAAAATAAAAAAATAAGATAAAAGTAAAAAAATAAGTTCTATTTTTTAGCCACCCGGACGAAATTGGGTGTTGACACTTAAGAAAGTCATTTGCTCGATTTCTCTTATCGATCCTAAAACATATACTTTTCACCTTTTGCCTAACAATTGCCTAAAAATTGGCTTATTGATTTCTTTGATTTAATTGTTTTCCTGATACTCTCAACACTACCGAATAAGTTTATAATAGTAAAATTATTTCGGTGTAAGTGTGGAATATATATATAAAAAAAAAAAACAACAAAAAATTAAACTTCTAATCTACTCGACATTAGAATTTTCTCCTATCGTAAGAATATTACAGATTATATAAAAAAAAATAAAAATACAAACGATAACGTTTATTTTGGTAAAGTGATGGAAAGATAGTTTTCGATTTTGCAAAATTGAGTTCGGAAATGAGAATATGATTACTTTATCGTGGTCCTTTTTAACTATCTTCTTTTAATTACTGAAACACTTTTAGTTTATTAGATAGCATAAAAAGAATATATACTCATAGTTTTCTTTAGTTCTTATTTTGTTTTGATTCCTTTTGTTAGACATTTGTTCATTTCTTTTCTCATTTATTCAATTTATTTTATATTCATCAAGTTTATTTAAATCTCTGACTTATTTTTCTTTTCTTTACGACCTCAATTAGATATTTGTTTTCTTTTGTATATCTTTGTTAAAACGGTGAATTGCAATTTAAGAAACACATATCTTAATTTCAAAAAATTTAATTTATTTTAAAGACGCATATTTCATCATCTTTTTACCTTTTTATATTTATATTTTTATTTTATTTTCAATATGTAAAAATGTTTGATTCTAAATTTTCAACGTTACTATAAAAAAGAAGGGATTTATCCATTTTCTAAATTTCTCGGTAATGACTAAAAGCCGTCGGTAAAATGTAATTACTCACGGCCTTGCGACGGCCAAAAAACCATCGGTAATATACTTGTCGAAAACAATACCGACAACTTTAAAGTCATCAATAATACCGAAGGCCAGAAAGTTGTCAATAATACCGAAGGTCAGAAAACCGTCGGTAATACCGAAAGCCAGAAAGTCATCGATAATACTGAGGGACAAAAACCGTTGCTAAACGGGATGACATTAACGACGACTTTTAGCCGTCGGTAAGGCGTAGCCTATGTTTGAATTATCGACGATCTTAGACCGTTGCTAAGGTCGCCGGTAACGTACATTGTAATTTCTAGTGCAGTTGTATTGTGCATTATACCCAATAAAAGAAGACCTACAAATATGCAATCAATAGTCTCAAACATCAATTCATCCGATTGATATATTTTTGGCAAGTATACCAAATCGTCACAAGTAATACAGTGAATAAGTAAAGTATCGTTCTCCTAAGAGAATTTGATTTTAACTTTGAAAAATAGCATGACGTAAAAATTTAAGATTGAGAAATATGATAAAAGATCACTGGAATTGGTCTTAGAGTAACATTACAGTAACATCCTGGACAAAATATGTTCTTTGTTCAAGCACTCACATAAGTGTATCTTGATTTAATTCCTTAAAACAAGTTCTAAAATTATCCATTAAATTATTAATTCCTAAATTAATTCAACGGATAATTTTTAATTAAATTCAGATGTTGAGAATGACCAAAAGCACTAAAGTTATTCCTAGCGTAGTTACTTTTAGTTTCTTTTTTTATATTTCTGTTCTAAAAATACTTCCCCAATACAAAAAGAACTTTTAAAAAGAATTATACTTCCGTATAATCACAAGCAAGTCAAGAAAAGAACAAGAACAAAGACATACATTGCAAAGGAAATTTACATTAATGTATCATCTTACAACCAATTCCAATGAACAGAAATCTAAAACACACTCTTTACAACAATTCCTTGCAGAAAGTGAAGTTCTAGATGTCTTTTAAAGTCTCCTAAGTGTCTCCTGAAGTTCTCTAGAGCTTTTTCGTGTTTTTCGTGTCAGAAGATAGTTTTCTGTCTTTCTGTCACGTCTTTTTAAGCAACTTAACTTCATTAATTTGCTTAGCGCATAGGTGCGTATGCGCTGTGTGAATTTTCTTAACTGCTACGCTTCAACTTGTGTTATTCGCTCAGTGCACAGGTATTGATAATGGTTGAAAATACCGTTATCTGTGATGTAATTTTGATACTAAATGCACCCTTTTTTGCTTAGAAACTTGCTTGAAATCATGATTTTTTGCTAAGTTGTGTGAATAAGAGAATTGAGGCTGAATTTGATGATTTTATGACTAATTCCCCTTGTTTTGGCAAGAAATAAGATAGTACTGAGAGTAGAGGTGAAGTGTCAAGGAGATGGAGCTCATAAAGCCTTGGAAAAACACTAGAAGGGAGGAATGCTAGTAGCTTGGGCGCCCTTTTTGGAGGCTTAAGCGCAGAAGAGTGCCGCTCACCGCTGGGCACCCCTTTGGAGCGCTTGAGCGCCAGAAGCACGAAGCTTGGGCGCCCCTTTTGAAGGCTTAAGTGTCAAGGATAATCGCCCACCGCCCGTAAATGAGGCGCTTGAGCATCAACGACATGGGTTGAACTTCGTTTCTGTTCTATTTTCGCTCTATTTCAAGGACCGACGCGTCCCAGGTTTTGTATCTTTGACAGAGGGAGCGTAACAACATACTCTTT
The DNA here is from genome assembly GCF_000741045.1 of Vigna radiata var. radiata. Lineage (NCBI taxonomy): Eukaryota > Viridiplantae > Streptophyta > Magnoliopsida > Fabales > Fabaceae > Vigna > Vigna radiata. Next base: position 30,885,763 of record NC_028351.1, on the reverse strand, counting down.
GAATCTTTGGAGGTGGATTTGGATGCGAGAGCTTCCATCCCCAATTTTTAGGGTTTTTCTATCTCATTATTCTCCATTGTTCATCTAGTTTCTCCATGTCTATGGGGAATTAAACTCTATATTTTGTTGGGGGATGATCTAACCTTGTGAATCGCATGTATTTGAATTGATTTTTAATTATATATGCTTTTTCATTAATTGTTAGAGTAATTCATCTGTTGCAACGCTTGCTTTGTTTAATTCATTCAATAGCATGATTTATGAATTGCATGAGTGTCGAGAGGTTCCTTACAATTTAGGTTCTTGTTGAATTACTCCCAAGAGTAATATTTCTCAAGGATGAGGGTATGAGTCTTGGTCGTCTTAAAGCTCTTGATCTTCACAATTAATCACTAGAAATGCTAGGAATTGCATGAGGTAGCGTTAAGGACAGACTTATTCTCCGAGGGATCGGATTTAAGTGATTTAGTGAGTGACGTTAACATCAATGCATAAAGAAGAATTCTTACATACATGAGACGGAATTTGGTGAAATCTAACCCCAACAACATACTTATCTCATATTAATCAACATTTGTTCATCATTGTGCTACTCTGTTATCGATCAACTGCATTCATATTTAATTTTCTATTTTTGGATCTGAAACCAATGATCTCGTTTTCTCTAAGCCTTAATTAATCGAGTTATCACACGACTGTCTAGTGCCAAGAGTCTCTTGGGACACGATACTTGCTCTTACCATTTTATATTACTTGTGCGATTCGGTACACTTGCCGATCCATCAACAAGTTTTTGACGATGTTGCCGAGGACTCACAGTTTAAGTTATTCTATTTGTGTGATTTTTTATTAACTTTGACTTTATTTTTATTTTATTTTTCTTGTTTTTAATTTTATTTTAATTTTAATTTTAATTGTGTTTTGTGTCAGTGTTTTCGTTTTTTGTGCTACAAGTGTTTTCTAGGGTTTTGTGTCTAGTTTATGCAGGATATAGTCAAGACTAGGAGCAACAAAAATTTCGAACCCCTTCTTGAAGGACTTGAGACTAGTAGAATGCCAAGAAGAAATGGTTTATCTAGAGAACCTTCTCTAAATAAAATTTCATAGGCCTCACAATCTGATCAGGAAAGCATGATGGTAAGCGTATTTTGGAAAATTATGCAACAATTATTGGCCTTCACCATTTTAACAGCATTGCAAAGTCGAGGGTCAACGCCACCAGTATGGAGATGAAGCCTGCGTTGATCCATCTAGTGAAGAACAACAAATTAAATGGACTGTCACATGAAAGTCCATGTGAGCATCTGACTACTTTCAATGAGATCTGCAATACTGTGAAGCTAAATGGAGTGCCAAATGATGCTATTAGACTGAGCTTGTTTCCTTTCTCTTTGGGAGGCAATGCTAAATTGTGGTTGATCTCTTTTCATGAAAACAACTATACTGAGTGGGAAGATGTGGTTGCAAAGTTCATGAATAAATACTTCCCATAGACAAAGATCAACAAAGGAAAGCAGGAAATCTCTTATTTCAAACAAGGCATGGAGGAGACATTAGGGAAAGCATGGGATAAATACAAGAGCTTTCTGAGAAAGACGCCTGCCTACTCATGGTTTTAATGAAGCAATTATAGTCATTCTTTTTCTTGGAGGTCTTCACTCGCAGACAAAGTTAATGTTGGATGCCTCAGCTGGAGGGACTCCATCACAACCTAAGGGAGTTCTATAGTTACAGTCTTCTGATGATTTGCTTGCTCAAAACAAGATTATCACTCAACAGTTGGAGGTCTTGACAAAAAGGCTTTCTCAGCCACAAAAGGAGTTCCAAAATGTCTCACAGGTTCAACAACAACTTTGTGAACTATGTGGTGGTGACCACATTAATCGTCAATGTGCAGTGCCTAAGAATCTCAACGAAGAAGTTAATTGCATGGGCAACCAGTTTCATCCCAACAATTATAATCAAGAGTGGAAATCTCATCCAAGCATAGGACAAGGTCAATTTGGGCAAGCTGGCGGACAATTCAATAGACCACCAAAATAGCAGCAACAACAATGGCAACAACAACCCTCTCTAACTGATTGTACTACAAAGCTTGAGGAGACTCTCCAACAGTTCATGCAGGCAACTCTCTCCTATCAGAAGAGCACTGTTGCTGCTATAAGGAATCTAGAGATGCAGGTTAGTCAAATAGCCAAGAAATTGGAGGAGATACCTATCAATTGTTTTGGGGCTAACACTGAAGTTAACCCCGAGGAAGAATGCAAGGCTATTGTGACTGTGAATGATGAGAAGGAAAAAGAGAGAAAAAAAGAGAAAGAAGAAGAGAGAAAATAAATTTGAGTTAAAAGAGAGAGAATAAAAAGAAGAGATTGTGAAAGAAGAAAAAAAAGAAAAAAAAAGAGGTTGAGAGAAAAAAAGAAAAAAATGAGAAAAATCCTCCTTACTTGAAGGAGTGTTCAAAATATGAGAAAAATCCTGAATATGTTAAGTTTTTGAAGAAACTCCTCAAAAGAAAGAAATATCTAGAGGAGGAAACAATTGAGGTATAGGGTGAGTGCAGTGTGATCTTGCAGAAGGCACTTCCTCCTAAGGTTAAAGATCTAGGAAGTTTCACTTGCACTATTATGGGCCACAAAATAGGGAAAACCCTAATTGATTCAGGATCCAGTATCAATTTGATGCCCTTAACTGTTCTTGAAAAGATTGGTGGTCTTGAAGTCAAGCCTGGAAAGATGACTCTTTTTATGGTAGATGGATTCACCAAAAGGCCCTATGATGTGGTAGAAGATGTGATGGTTCAAATTGACAATCTTAGATTTTTGGTGGACTTTATGGTAATGGAGATGGGGGAAGATTTGGAGATCCCTATTATTCTTGGAAGGCCATTCATGAAGACGACCAAGGTGGTCATCAATGTTGATGATGGAACTATAGCACTTAAAGAAGGTGGTTTTCATTGTCTTCAATGCTGAGCAGCAAGTCCAAGTGAAAAAGACTAGTCTCAAAGTTGCATGTAAAGATGCAAAGCCAGGCAAGAAAGGTAAAAAGTGTTTTTTGTCACAGGTAAAGGAAGAAGAAAAAGACAGCAAAGGAAAATGTGCTCATGAAGACTCCCTAGAGTAGCATGAAGAACTTAGACTAGGTTTACTTGTGAGATTCAATAAAAAGCTTTGGGTTGTGAAAGAACTCAAAGCCGATGTACTGATAGAGATTGAATCACCAATTTCAAGGAGAGCCAAAAAGGTGAATAGGAAACTACTGAAGATCAATTGGTGTGGAGAAGGAAAGATGACACCAAGATCAAAGATGTGACATGAGCTTATTAGGTCAAGCTAGTGACGTTAAAGAAGCGCTTGCTGGGAGGCAACCCAGTGTTTTAAAAACTTTCATTTTAATTTGTTTATTGTTCTTTAGTTTGGATTTTTGTTATTTGAATTATGTTTCTGTTTATTTTCTGTTTGCTTGATTCCAGTGTGCATAGTTGTAATTACAGAATGTTTGAGGGGTGGAGAGAGATTAATTGTTTGATTTGAGTGTTGTTGTGTGAGCTAAGTTGAATCTGAGAACTCAAGGCCAGGGAAACCCAAAACAAGCCAAAAAGCTAAGGGAGAGAAGTGTCGCACCACGCTCAAGCGCCCCCAAGCGCCCTCTGAGGGGCGCTTGGGCGTCGCGTTCTGTAGTTGTTTTTTTAAGAGGGCTACTAAGGAAATCTTCGTTAGTCGACTCATAATCAAGGGTATGTGTTGTCATACTTTACACTTTACTTATTATGTCTTACCTTTTTCTTTTTATAACAAATTGTTTCATTAATTATAATTTAATATGGACAAGTGAATGACTATACTAGACATTGGTTGTGCTATTGATAATTGATATAATTATCAAAATATTATGATCTTTTCACTACGTGTCACACCACCTTCTGATGTAAGACAACATTGACTAATATGTATTATTGGTTAGAACAACCGGTACCGCATAGAGGAAAGATATTTAGCGGAAAGCTAGTTACGGTCAATAGCCAAGTTAAAAACTGGTGAAATGGTTCTTTTTAAAATCTTGATTCTTTTAATACTTTTGACAAACAATTGGTGAATAAAAGGAGTAGAGTAAGAGAAAATCACACAAAGTATTTTATCCTAGTTCGAATCAAAAGATTCTACATCCAGTCGTTAATCACTATGAATAGTGATTAACCTTTTTCACTAAAATGTAGTTGTACAGATTACAATGAGATAATGAAATAATAAAGAAAAGAAAACACCTTCCTTCGAAAAACGAATGGAATAGGCTGCTCAATCAACTTGAAGAGAACAACTTCTACCTTATACACACTAAGTCCAACCTTCTCCTATTCACAAGACTTAGCTTGACATGGGTCAGAAACTGAAAAACCAACTCTTAACTGCCAGTGATAATCGATTATTATAAGTTATAATTGATTATTTGTTTTCGTTATGGGGTTTTCAAAAAGTGATAATCGATTATCATGAGGAGTAATCGATTATTTTCGTGACTTAGGAATTACTGACTCAGACTGAAATAATCGATTATTCTGAGCAATAATCGATTATTTGTGCGAGCAACTATTTTCCATATAATCTTGTGATAATTGATTATTATACTAAATAATCAATTATTTGCGCAAACTTTCTCTGGACAGAAAAACTTCTAAGTGTTTACATCAACAAAGTTATTCCTATTACAATTTATTCTACAAAAATGCTTTTAAAATGAACACAACAAGAGTCTTCAAGTTCTTCGTCTTGTAGCATCATCAAAAAACCATAACATCTTGAAGACACCAATGCTCCTCATTGGTAACAATCTCCACCTTTTTGATGATGATAAAATATCTCTTGGTTTAAAAGCATCTTTGATTTCCTACACAGATTTCAGACTTACAAACATACTGATAACTCTCTAATTTTGCCTATTTTTCAGTGTTTAGGAGTCTTTCTTAGTTTCTTTTAGGCTTTAATTGTGTAGAATTAGGATAGTTTTAGGTTTTTCCTTTAATTCTTTAGTTTTATAATATTGTAGCTAAAATTAGGATTTTAGAAGTATTTTTTTTTTAGTGTTTGTGATAAATAGGAAATTAGTATTTTTTTATAGAATTCTTTTCTTTATTTTTGTTTAGATAGGATTTTCTTTTCTTTAATTTCTAAAATGCCCTTTCCTTTAATTGTTGATTGATTTTTTTTTGCAAATTGGGTTTTGGGCCTTGGTCAACTAGGTTGATTTGGTCAACAAAAGAAATGTTATTTGAGCCGCTGCAGCTGCAATGCAAATTAGAAACGCTGAAAGGCTGATACGTTGGTGCTACAGATGTAACTTGGGTCGCTGTGCTGAAATGCTCCTGGGCCACTGGTATGCATTGATGAACTTGGGCCGCTGGCATAATTGGGTTTCAATTAAATGAAACGTTGCGTTTGGGGTTGGAGAGGCCTGACTAAAGAAGTTTTGCAAGGGTCTTTTGTTTGAGACCTCATTCGGCAAAAACACTCTTTCAAGCAAGAGAAGAGCGATTGGAGAAAACCCATGTGCTAAGGATCAAGTGAGAGGAAGAGAAGACTTCGAAGAGCTCCATGGCTTGCAATCTCTGAACTAGCGATGGCTAGGGCACGTGCAAAAAGGCTGACTGAAGGAGCTGAAGAGATGAGGAGCTGCCCGTGGAGATGATTGAAGGGCTGAAATTAAAGAAGGGAGAGTCGTCTGATAATGAAACGTCCCGAGCAAGTTTCTTGTTCCCTTTTTACCTCTTTTATTTTTCTCTTTTCTCAACCCTATAAAAAGCGGCCTCTTGCCATGTAAAAACACTCTAGACGGAGACACTTTCAGTTTACAGTTTTAAATAGTTAGGGTTTTCATTCGTTCGGTACATTTTTTGTAAATTTCGTTCTTCTTAATAAAATGTTTTTTTTTTCTTTGATGTTTTCATTGTTTCTGTTTCGAGCTGAGTGATTCTGAATTCGATTTTGTTCGTGCAATGTTTTTGTGTGTTTATGCACTTGTTATGTTTTGACAAATTGATTTGGACTCTATAACTCTACATTATATGATTCCTTTGGAATCAAACTCCATAGTGAGCGTTCATTTTCGAGATGTCTTCTCGAGTCAGAGATGAGTCCATTAAATAAAGATTCATCAGATTTTTGTTTCTTTTTTTTGTTTCTAGTATGTGTGATTGTATGTTGTAATTAAATTGTGTTTGGGAATTTTGAAGGAAAACATCCATAATTCTACATCTTGTTAGATGTAATAGGACCCCGAGGTGGGTCTAAATTTTCAAGAGGTCTTCTTGGGAGATGTTAAGCTTCATAATTGTCAGATTATGTTCAATTTCAGTCTTGTATTTTCTGTTTTTGTGAAAGTGTGCACTGGTCGAGTAATTGAGTGAGAACTATCATTTCAAGTTTTGAATTAAAAAGACCCTAAAGAGGACTTAACTTTTTATGGATGTCTTTCTGAGGAATGTCTTTCTGAAGAGCAATTGAGACTCTTTCATTCAATCTATTGCACATTTGTTGCCTCTATTCTTTCTTTTTGCCTAATATCTTCATTTTGCTTCTTTGTTTTTAGTATTTCTGTTAAATTGATGTTAGAATAATTTTAGTTCAAATCGTGATTTTACTTTATCTGCCATTTGGTTTTGTTATGTGATGATCTTCTCTTTGCATTGACATTTACATTTTTTAGAATATGCATATAATTAGGAAATTTAGTTGTTCATTAGTTTCATAGGTTGGTATCTAGGTTTATTTTAGTTTCACATTCATTAGTTTAGGATCATTTTAGTTGCATTTAAATTTTCATATCAGCTTCTGTTGTTGTTTCTGTTGTTTCTGTCATAGGTAGTTTATAGTTCTATTTTTTTTCTTTCATTTCAATTCAAGTTCTTTCTTCTTTTAAACAATTTATAGATTTTAGATTTTCTTTTCCTTTTAAATTTCAATTTTATTCATTTAATGTCTCCACCTAGTTTAGATAGTTAATAAATAAAACAAGATCTAACTTTACATTTTCTAAACTTGATTTTCACTGAATCTGTGAAATGATCCCCTGAATACCCTATACTACATTAGTAAGAACTAGGATTTGTTGACTTTTTATGCGATCAAAAAGTCTTTCAACACAAATGAGCATGTTAGTTATAATTGTACTAAATAGAAGTTTTCTCTCCGTTTTTTATCATAAGAAAAAAGAAAATATAAGTACTCCCTCTCAATTTGTTCTCTCCCTCAACAAATAAATTTATGAAATAAAAGATAATGAGAAGGTTGGATTTATTTACACAAATGAAATTACGACACACACAATATGTAGGAACATAAAAGACAACAATGAGTGAAACTAAAACAATCATCTAATCTAAAAGGTAGGACTTGGGGGACGATTTGGAATTTGAAGATTTAGTCGTTCCTAAACCAGTATGAGAGTCTTCAAAGCTTTCATATACATAATCTTAGGCGAGACTCGGAGAGACGCGGAGACTTCACAGAAGACTTGTGTATTTTCATTTTAAACGACAATATTATATGAAAAAAAAAATAAACATCGTCCTTACAAATAATTAATGAATTGGAAGTTAATATTTGAAAACAAAATTAAGAAAGTGCCCGGAAAATGCACTTCAAAATGCAATTCTGTCCAACAAATTGTACGTATGCAATATATTTTTATTTGTGGGTACCAAGATGGTTCATTTTCCTAACAACATAGAAAGAGTCCATATTATCACAAATTAATAGTTTTACACGAATAAATAATGTTATTTATTCGTACAGACAAAATATTGTATGAAAATAGATACAATTATAAATTCGTATGTTGTCTATATTTTTCTTTAAGGATATCTTAAGAAAAAAATTTAAGTCCAGCTAAATATTAAGAAAATATTTTAATAGTGAAAGCTTATGCCAGCATTTCTACGTTGTTCATATAATATCGTCATCTCATATTACTAGGAAATGATTTTGTTATAGTAAATTAATTTGGGGTAATGGGACCAAATGTAAAAAATATTGCCAAATTAAAAAGGAAATTCAATAAATGCAGTCATTATTGGAAAATTAGACATTGGTCTTTATTCAAATAAAATGACAAGGGAATCCTCCACTTTTCCACCTTTCTCACTTTCCTCATTATCAACGGTGGGAAATTTTTTGGGACAATAATTCTATTCCAATCAATTGACTTATCCGAAGACTTGTGAAAATTAGAATTTTTAGATTAAACCACAATTTAATATAAAAAAATAATCGATCAAATGTTTCCTTAAAAAATAGTGAAAGATTATAAGTCAATATTCTAAAGATAATAAAATTAAAAAAGTATTCTGAAAATGCATTTCGCAAGGCAATTCTTTTTTAACAAGTTGTAATATTTGCAATAGCTTCTTTTATGAATAGCAAGATGGTGAATTTCACATAGAAAGAGTTGTAATTAACACAGTCCAACAGTTTTCATATGAGTAACAAAATAACGTTATTTATTTCTATGTCGAAATAAAACAAATACCATTCGAAAATTTTATTTTTTCAGTGATTTTCTTATAAAAATTTGTGATATTATTATTTATAATTTTGTTTTATAAATTTTTTAAGTTCTGTGAAAAAAATTATTTAAATAATAAAAATCCAGATACGTAATAAGTTCGTTTAAATTGTCTTAGTTACAAATGAAAAAGGAAACTTCCTTTTTTTTTCTAAGATATAAATTAATTAATATTTAAGTTAACAACAACAATTCTTTGTTACTTTTTCAAAAATAAAAATTTGTAATTTTTAAAGAGACAATGAGTTTTAAAAGAACCGACTCTATTATATTTAGATTACCATTACTTTTAAAATATTATTTTCTGATATTTTACAAATCTCCCTTTAATATATATTAATAAAAGGATTGGATATCAATCCAGTCTCACTCAATTTTGAATTGAGAGGAATCATTCTGTTATGTGGAATCCAAATCCAAGTGAAGTAGCTCTCTTGTCTGATTTTTGATATCCTTTCAGTAGGCTACCCCCACAACCCTTTCGATCTTCAACAATAATTCCATTTCTTCCTTTACACTACTTCACAACAATAATCCAGATTTCTTCTGCCAAAAATTAAACAAATAGTTAATTTCGCCAAAGGTAAAAACAACAAAACATAAATAATAAATAGTGAATGACAAATTAAAATTTGACGTTATTAATTTTTTTAAGTAAATAATACTTTATAATTAGTAACAATAATTATGATGTATTAATATAAAAACATATTGTTCATACAATCGTTTATGTTTATACAAATTTTGGCTTTAAATGTGTTTTTTTAGATTTAAAATACATTCTGATTTTTATTTGGTCTGTAATAAAAAATTACTTTTTGTTTCCTATCTCTTTTTTATATATTTTCTTGTTCTGTTAAGTATTTTCTGAAATATTTATGGATTTTCTTTATGTTCAAGAAATTTATTTTTTTTTGGCAAATCTTGGTTATATGTGAATTAGCGAACTAACTAATAACCATCGTGAAATAAAAAATAAGAAAAACAAAGATAAAAGAAATATTATGGATGAATACACGTGGAGAGAAAAACATTTTTAAATCTAAAATCTTTTAGTTACTTTTTGTGCTTTTTAAGATTCTATTTACAATAATAATATGATCGATAATTATTTATATATTGATAGTTTAAAAAAAACGGAAATTTACCATAAAAATGCCTTCAATATTGATGGTAATATCACGTATTGTTAAAATAGTTTATTAAAATAATAATAATAATAATAATAATAATAATAATAATAATAATAATAATAAAGAAAAATATATTAAGTTTGTAAGATAAGGATAAAATATATTACCTCCTATGTTGTGTGCAATCTCTTCAAAACTTTCACCATTGTCATGACATAGAGGCTGTCTGATAAATTAGTTAAGAATTGGAAATATGCATGACGCCAAGAACGTATTATTAAGATTGAGCCAAATACTCCCCAAAAGCTTATAACAAATCCAATTATCATACTTAAATAATATTCACGGTTGAAAATCAAATTGTCATCCTCTTGAAATTTAATGATTGGTCCTTGTCTTGCCACTCCATCAATGCACAATTTCTTTAATGGTGGTCCACAGAGATCAACATTATATTCATATTTTGATGCATCGAAACTCTGTAATTGTGTGCCAGTTGGAATTTTTCCAGATAAATAATTATGTGACAAATCTAACATAGTGAGTCGATCAATTTCAGCAAGACTTGAAGGAATAGAACCAAAAAGTTGGTTTTGTGACAGATCAAGAAATTCAAGTGATCTTAACTCTCCGACATTTGAAGGAATTTCCCCTTTCAATTTGTTTCTTGATAAATTCAATGACACTAATCCAAATAAACCCTCTATTTCTTTTGGAATTTCTCCTGATAATTGATTGCTGGAGAGATCAATGCTATTTAAAAGTGATAATCCCATGTTTGTGAACATTTGTTCTGAACCTTTCCACATCAAGATTGCATTCAAATCATATGAACTGCCACCTGAGGTAAAATTAGTGCTGAAGGAATAAAAATGACGTTGATAATCTCTCAAAGAAGTCATTTGAGCCATTGAGGAAAAGTTTTTTATGCATTTNGGAATTTCTCCGGATAGGTTGTTTTGGGAGAGATCTAAGAGTTGAATGCTTTTTAGATAACAAATTTGTAACGGTAAACTCCCACGAAAATAGTTGCTTCTTAAGCTTAAAAATTGCAACTGCGATAATTCGTTCCCGATCCAATTTGGGATAGATCCTGATAATCTATTTTCTGCTATGTCTACCATCACCAACTGTGTGCAATTCTTCAAGATGGAAGGGATTTTACCTGTTAAATTATTATTTCTTAATAACAAAACTTGAAGTCCAACGAGTGATCCCATTGAAGAAGGTATCTCTCCTGAAAACTTGTTCTGACTCATATTTAAGAAAGTNAATGACTTAAATTGGGTCCAACAGTCTGGAATTTGTCCAGAAAATTTGTTATTTGAAAGGTCTAATTGGTATAAAGTTTCAACTACACCACTAGAGCATAAAAAGGAAAAAGAATTTGTGAATTTATTGTTTGATAGATCAAGAACTATTGAGCCTCGTAAAAATGTTGGAACATGACCTTCAAATTGATTTGATGCAAGACTAAGAGAATGATAATAATTCTCTATTGGCAAATTTGGAATTGTACCTTGTAAATTATTACATGAAACATCAATACTCATCTGTTTTGACAATCCAAATTTGGTCCAAAACCATTTTGGAACGGTACCTGATATTCCACTATTTGAAATGTCAAGGGTGTCAAATTGGTTTTGTTTCTCTAGCCATTTGGGAAACAATGGACCAAGCTTGCAAGACCTCAATTCAATAGTATATAATTGAAAAGGCAGAGTCCAATTTTGACTAAATTCTAACGTCAGTGAATTATCTGACAACGTCAATGTTGTTAACTTTGTCATATTATAAAAATGAGAGTCAGTAAACACACCTTTCAAAGAGTTTGACGTCAAGTGTAATACCTCAAGTTCTGTTGGAAATCGAAGATCTTCAGAAATTGTCCCGTTTAGCTTGTTACTATCAAGGTACAATTCTTTTAACGATGGGAACATTATGGCGAGGTTGCTAGGCAAAGTACCACTAATTTCATTCATACTCAGATCTAATTGTTGCAATGAGTATCTAGAACATCCAGACAAATGATTAAATATCACTGTGAGATCTTCACTCAACTTGTTTGAAGATAAATACAATAACTCCAATGTACACGTGCTTCCAAATGATTTTGGAACACCACCTTCTAAAGAGTTATACCCAATTGATAATTGCTCCAAATGAGATGGCAATCTAGTGCCTTCAGGTATCTTCCCACTCAATTGATTCCCAGAAAGATCCAATATGTTTAAATATGAAAATGCTGAAAGGTCAGGTACGGAGCCTCTGATTTGATTGGATGCCAAACTCAATTTTTGTAATGAGTATGTAGAACATCCAGACAAATGATTAAATATGACCGTAAGATCTTCGCTCAACATATTTTCAGACAAATCCAATAACTCCAAAGTACATATGCTCCCAAATGATTTTGAACCACCANCTTCTANAGAGTTAGTNCCTTCAGGTTTCTTCCCACTCAATTGATTATCAGAAAGATCCAACGTTTTTAAATTTGAAAATTCTGAAAGGTCAGGTACGGAGCCTCTGATTTGATTAGATGACAAACTCAACTCTTGTAGTGAGTATCTAACACAACCACTGGAGAAATTATGAAGAATTAACGAAAGGTCTTCGGTCATATTGTTTTCAGACATGTATAATAAACGTAGGGTGCACATATTCATGAATGATTTCAAATCTTCACCCTTGAACACATTATAGGAGAGGTCAAGGTGCTCAAGCAAATTCATGGCCAAGCCAAACTGATTTGATGTCAAACCCTTCAAGAGGTTTGAACTAAGGTCAAGCTCAACAAGGTTGGAAGTGGTGTTTNACACCCACTGGAATACCATTGGTTGTGTGAAGGAGTTACGAGAAAGATCAAGGACAGAAAGGGAAGTAGAAAAATTGAAGTTGGAAGGNTTGAATGAAAGGAGGAAATGGTCAGAAAGGCCACATTTAGATAAACTGAGTTCTCTTAGTTTTGGTAGCTTGGCAATGGTTCGAAGGCAGCTAGGAGAACTGTTAAAATTAGAGATGGAATTGAAGGAAAGATGGGTTAAAGAATTAAGATTAGATAACCATTGATCACTAGTGAAAATTTTGAGAGCACTATCATATCTTCCTCCAAGATAGAGTTGATGTAAATTTGAAAGGTTTCCTAGTTGGGATGGAATGTATCCTTCAAAAGAATTGTAGCTGAGATCAAGATACTGCAACCGAGAGAGATTTCCAAGTTGGGAAGGAATGTATCCTTCAAAAGAATTCCAACTGAGATCAAGATATTCCAACCGAGAGAGATTTCCAAGTTCACGAAGGATTGAACCATTCAAATAGTAATTTCTTGATAGATTCAAATATTTCAAATGAGAAAGAGAACTTATCTGAGTTGGAATTTGTCCACTAAAACCACATGAAGAGAGATCAAGATATCTCAAGTTGGTAAGAGATCCAAGAAACTCTGGAATATTAGTCTCTCGAAAATAATTGAAACTGAGGTTCAAATACTGCAAATGTCGCAACTCCATTAACGACTTGTGTATCTCTCCGATGATGTAACACGAGATGTCATAATAACCACGAAGAGAAAGAGATTCACGATGATAATATCCAGGAAGGTGGAGGCTTATAATATGAGCTGTGAGGTTACTGCAGCGAATCCCCTTCCATTGGCAACAGTCGGGAGTGGTCCAAGAGGAGAGCATGCCGAAGTCATCAACAATGGCAGCCTTGAATTGAAGGAGTGCTTCCCTCTCATTTGGAAGGCATCGGATATGGTGTTGTCCATAAGCAACCTGCAAGACCACACTCAGCACAAACATAAATATAATGACTTTGAGAATATTCATGATGATGAAATAGAGAGAGTGAGTAGTATAGAATTATATTGATATGTGTTGTGAATTTAGCACTCCCAATCCCATATTTATACTCACACCAACTCCTTAATTACTTTATTCTAAGTCGTCGTCGTGTTTGCCTGTTTCCATTTTTTTTTATTCATTATATCAACTAATTTTTGTGGTCCATAAATAACTTTATTATGCATTTCAATAATATCAATAATATCAATTGACTTGGAAGAAGACTTGTGTATTTTCATTTTAAACGACAATATTATACGAAAAAAAAATGAAAAAGTACTCTGAAAATGCATTTTGCAAAGCAATTGTTTTTTAACAAGTTGCAACAGCTTCTTTTATGAATAGCAAGATGGTTAATTTGACATAGAAAGAGTTCTAATTAACAGAGCCCAACAGCAGAGCCCAACAGTTTACATATGAGTAACAAAATAACGTTATTTATTTATGTAGAACTAAAACATATAAAATAAATGTCATAACAAAATTTTTTAGTTTGTGTTTCTTTTTTATAAAACTTTTTGAAATTATTCTTTCTAATTTTGTTTTATAAATTTTTTAAGTTCTACGAAACAAATTTATTTAAATAATAAAAATCCAGATACGTAATAAGTTCGCTATGGCAAATTGTCTTAGTTATAAATTATAAGGAAATATTGACAAATCAAAAAGGAAACTTCCTTTTTTCTAAGACAACAAAATATAAATTAATTAATATTTAAGACAACAACGGCAATTCTTTGTTACTTTTTCAAATATGAAAATTTCTAAATCTTGTGAATTTCTACTGTAACAATGATTTAAAAGTGATATTTCTAGACATTTTCTATTTTATTTTCATCATTTGTTTTGCATGAAAAATTACTAATTAAACACGGGATGGTATATTTTTAATTTTAACTATTTTTACATTATATTTGAATATTTAATTTATAAGTGTTGTATTTCCCGTTCAAATGACAGTGTTTTTCTTTTTTGTAGTGATATAAATTTGAGGGTCATTATACACAAATACTTTTCATTGTTTGTCATATCATACTTCTGTGATGGGTTTACTTTTCAATTTTCCAAGTCCTCACCCTAAATGTCACTCCAACTCATATATAATATTTAATTAGTTAAATACATCTTTATCTATTATTGGGGATTATTGTTTTTCTTTTTAAAATTACAGTATCTATTCAATTTACATAAAGTAATAACTTAATTTACGTGATGAACAAAATAAACTACAAATTACATTGCATCTACAATGAAATTGTTATTAAATGAAATGTTATCGGTTTTACAGTATGAACACAAGTTTGGTATTTGTAGAATAAATCAAATCGTGAGAAAAGTTTTAGGGCAATAATTCTATTCCAATGGACTTATCCGAAGACTTTTGAAAAGAAAGGTAACTCACACTTGGAATTTTTAGATTAAAAGAGAATTCTGTATAAAAAATAATCCATCAAACATTTCCTTAAAAAATAGTGACAAAATTATAAATGAACAATTGAAAGATAATAAAATTGAAAGATCCAATAGAATCAAGACAGATCAAAAGATCTGAGATGAAATTCAAGACAAGTTTGTCCAGATTCCAATGGAATTGAATCGGCATGGACATAGGTAAAATGAACTCAGTCTGACCCATGCTCAAGTTAGTTTTGGCTTAATGTTAAGATGAGACAACCAAATCTGAGTTGAGCCACATAAATTAATAAATAGTAATTTTTTAAATAAGCGTTATCTTTTTTTTAATTTTTTTTAAATATTTTTTCAATAAAATATTTTGAAAAATAAATAAAAATTCAAAAGAAAATATAAAATATTAATTTTATTATGCATAAACATACGTTATTTATTGGTTATATTATATACAAACAAATATACAATATTAAGAAAAATATGACAATGACAAATGTCTCAATAAGAATTTTTATTATTTTAGTGTATGAATAAAAACTATTGGTATAATAACATTTCAAAATATAATCATTGAATTGTCTAGTACGTTTCATGACATGACATTATTTTATAAGACAATATATACAATCATAACATATATATCATATATGTACCTATAAGCATGTACATCATCATAACATAACCTATAAGCATGTACCAATTACATGTAAACACCAATATTTCTTAACTTCAATGATTTGATTGTCACGATATTGTTGTCACGATATTGCTGTCACGAGATTGTTGATCTTTGCAACTAGAAAAATACTGTAAGAAAGAAAAATAGTATAAAATTAGTCAATTAAATTTTTACTATAAATTAATTCTGACAATGAAGATAACTTACATCAGTTGGAATTGTCCCTCATTCACAGTATGTGATAATTTTCTTCATATATCAACATACGTAATACCCATAATCATTGTCGTTGGGTTGTTTTGGATACTAAAAAACCAAAATTAGAAAAGATCTTTATAATTTGAATATAACAGCAAACCAAAACTCTAGTAAACTCCAAACACATTCAGTGCATGGTAACAAACAACTATATACCATATACAAGTTTAAATTCCTAATAGTAAATCATAATTTCATTACAATCGTACACTCCTCCAACCAGTTTCACAATAATACAAGTTATTTCCCTAACCATGTACAACAAGGAAATAAATCTTCAATCATTCAAGAATACAAATCATTCACCTAACCAAACAATGTAGGGCGTCACAATGTGAACTAAAGGTCACATAAGGTCATTCAACAATTTAATTATCACAGTCAAGACTATACTACACATAAAACATACTAGAGTAATGTACCTTAATTGGTGTCTACTTGATATTGTTTGACCTAGACTTTGAAACCATGTATCTTGTCTGGGCTCGATAGATTTGTATAACCCTAGTGAATAAATAAAATTAATGCATGTGTAAGTAAAAACAATACCACTAAAAGTATACATATATGTGAACTAAAAGTATACAATTCTTACATGTCAAACAATTTCTTCAAATCTTGCCTCAAACTAATGTCTACCGCCACTAGGTTAAGATAATGAATTATCTCCAGTTTAAGATTGATCCTGAGCAAGACCCATTGTTGGCTACAATTTGAAATGAATCAATAAAATTAGAATCCGTGCATCTAACTTTGAAAATAATACGTTGTTGATAAAGTTGTAAAGTATTACCCAACAAACTTAACCATCGTCCAATTATGAGGAAAAAAAAAATAACTATTTTTTGCATTTTGTCTTTCATTGGTAGCTCATGTGTTATGATTTAGGGTGATATAAAAGGGAAAGCCTTATCATTTGGCTTAACATAATTTTGTTATAGGTAAGTTATAAAAGAAAAATATAAATATTTATTAGTAATATGATAAGGTGTCAATCTAAGAATGGAGTTAATGATAAAATGTAGTATATATGTTGTACTCGATATATATAGAAATTGTAGGTACACCTAACCATGCGTAGTTAATAACTTCTTCAATAATTTCTACATCAATGATTTATTTATGATCATCTAGTCCAAATATGTTTTTCTCCATTTGTATTGGAGCAAGTGACTCTGATGGCTTTAGTTTTAGGTATAAAGAGAGGTAGTCGCACCATTAAGGAAGATTGGGATGAAACAATTTACGAGGAGTATGTTGAATGACCATTTTCTCTTGACATTTCTTTTTAGGTGCGACACATTCATTTGTATTATTCATCTTTCTTTTTTAGATTGAGTGGAATCCTACAACATCATTAATTAAACTAGTTAGGTAATAGATAAAATATGTCCATAAATATGAATGAATATAGTTGTATAAACATACCTAATCAACAACCTGTATGAGATTGATTGGCCATGCCATCATGTCATCATCAATAATAGGTATAAACAATGATACATTTGGCTCCAAAGCAATATCTATACTAACTTTTACATATCTCTTAGGTAGAGGTCTACCATGTAATGTATCACTTTTAAAATTATGCAATTTTTCATCGGCAACTAAGCAAAGTGATGGTGATGATACAAACAATTTACAACTTGAGACCCTACATTATAAAATATAACTATAAGATTAATTATTTAAAGTGATGAAATGTAAATAACTTTTAAAGTAAACAAATTACAATAACATTACTTTTAATATAGAAAATAAAATTATAAGAGAATCTCCAATGGGACTAAATATGAAGACCTATGTAAGTTTAAAGTAAGCAAATTAAAGAAATAATGAAAGTATAATAGATTAGTTAGTTACTTCGGGAAAACTATTTGATGATAATGTGAAACTCCTTTGGCCACTATTGACACCAATATCAACTTCTTCAATAGTATTTGGTGTGTAATTTTTCGAAGTGAAAAAATCTCATTTTCCATCATGCCATTCTTCCAGTCATGTCTTTCATTTGAGCATTCAATGTATCATGCTCATGGTGTGTATGGTGCTTTTTGGACGAGAAATAATCTTTGTGACCGACTCCTGTTAACACTCTAGCAAGTGTACTAGATCGTTTCAAGTAATATAATTGGTAAACCCAATATCGTTCTTCCTAAAAGACTCGAAGGCCTTATCGTTCGTGCAAATTGAAATCGTAAGACTTCTAAAGAAAAATTAATCGGTTTGGATGCAAGAACAAATAGTAAACATGCAAATGCGATTGATTCAATTGACAAGAAAAAAAACTATGGATGAATGGAGTTGTTGGGGTTTACAATTTCATCTTATTCATTCTCTCTTATCTACTCCTCTTATTTAATTCTCTTTGTTATCTAATTGTCATGCAAACTTTCTTAGTCTACCCTTAACTTGATCCCTCGGTGAAAAGAGCCTATTATAAATTACTGGCTTGCTATCCCTAGCCTCCCCTAGTAATTAATAATGCATTATAAACGGAAGCAAAAACAATTGATCGTCCTACCCCCTATCCCTAGGTGGTATTGCTTAATCAAGGAATTTCCCATCAGTTCATGACAGTACCGTACGTTCCCGTATCAATAAAGACAAACAACAATTATCAAATGAGTTAAACGATAAAAGCATTAAGCGCACATGAGAACCCAACAATTGATAATCAAAGCACACGACAAGCATATAAATAAATAAGAGTTTCAATAAAAGAGAGTTTCAAAATATTACATTGTCCCCCAACAATAAAAGGGTTTAGTTCACCATTGTCATGGTGAAACTAGATGAAAAATAATGGAAGAATGGAAAAACAAACCCTAGATTGGATAAAAAGGAGCCTAAGCATCCAAGAGATCTTCTCCAAGGAGTGAAAACTAGGTTTGGCCGCCCCTTTCTGTCAAAAGAATACATCTAAACTCGCACTAGAGCTATTTATAACCAAGAAAAGTAACAAAATTTAGGCTCAACCCAGCAGACAACCGCCCGACATCATATTTTGACGCCCGACGGTTTCCCATCAGCCGCACCACCGCTCAGCGTCATATTTCATCGCTCGACGCTTTCCCTTGAATCTGGCCACCGCCTGGCGGTCATTTTCACCGCTGGGCGCTGGTCAACTGCTCTCTGGTCAACTTTTCAGCATTCTGGTCAACTGGTTGACTTTTCTGGTTGACTAATTGACTTTTCTGGTTGTTTGGTTGACTTTTTTGCATTCTGGTTGACTTTTCTGCACTGCAACCGTTTGCATTGTTTTGCATTGTTTCTCAACAGATGTTACACTTTATGAATGACCAATCCACTAAGCAAAGATGTAAGCATGAAATTTATCAATTCTCACTAAGCAAGTGTTTCACTCAATCACTCAAGTGTTTAAGGTGACACTCCAACTCTCTATTATTCACAAGTCACATGAAACAAAATTGTCATTCGTCTCAAGCAATCAAAATCTTCACATGCAAATGCCAGGAAAGTCAACCAATCAACCAGGAAAGTCAACCAGTCAACCAAGAAAAGTCAACCAGTCAATCAAGAAAAGTCAACCAGTCAACCAGAAAAAGTTGACCAAACCATCGGGCGGTTAATCGTACCGCCAGGCGATTGACCGGAGTGCCGGGCGGCTGTTTTTGGCGCCGGACGGTTCTGTGGCTTTAGGGAAACCGCCGGGCGGTGGCGATTACCGTCGTGCGGTGGTCCACTGGGCCTGGGCCTGTTTTCTGACGCACTCCTCGCCTATAAATACCCCTATTACGAATTCATAGTCATTCTTTTGACAGGGGAAGACGGCCAGACCTAATTTTGCTCTCTAGAGAGGATCTCTTGGATGCTTAGGCTCCTTTTCATCATTTCTAGGGTTTGCTCCTTCATTCTTCTTCCATTTTTCATCTAGTTTCACCATGTCTATGGTGAACTAAACCCTATTGTTGTTGGGGAATTCAATGTAATCTTTGCGCAAACCCCACAACGGACCATTCTGCATCAATCTCAACAAAGAAGAGAGGGATTTATGGATTTAATGATTTAGGGATTTAGGGAATGATCAAAGAAGAAGGTTTGAACGAATAAACTTACCGATTGAACGAAGAAACCAACAAAGTGAGTGAACGCAAGAAGAATGGACGAACTTCTTCTCTTTGAGTGAGAGTGAGCGAGAAGAACGGCTAGTGTGAGACATTCTTCTTCTCTACCAATGATCGTGAGCGAGTGTGGGTGAGAAAACTTTAGTCGGTGAGCACGAGACTTTTGCGCTACCATTCCAACCATCTCCACGTGAGTCTGAGAATGAGTTAGGGTACCAAGGGAAGAGCCAACGAGGAGGCATAACTGGTGAAGCGGTCTCCAGTCCCCTCAACCTTGTAGTGAGCAAGGGGTGGAGGGTAGGGTTCGAGGAGAGGGTATCGCGAAAGAGGCGTTTGCAATGGAAGTTAGGGTTTCAATGGAGGCTACAAAAGAAGGACTAGAAAATAATGGGTCGATGAGACACAAGAATAAGAGCTCGAGAGAGAACGAGAGGGAAGAAGAGGGGTTCGATGGCTCGATTAGAGGGAAGCATAAGAGCTCAAAAGGGGGACTCGATGAGAAACTTCGATGAGAGGGAAATAGGATGAAAGGAGAAATTTGCAGTACTGATTCTATCTCTTAGTTTTGTATTAGTTTTAATTTTTTAATTTTTTTTTACTATTTGTTGTAAAATCCGTATGTAATATCTGTATATAAGCAGAATTTACTTACATACGGATTTTTTATACGGATTTATCCTTGGCAAAGCTCCTACCAATAGACACTACCATTATATACATATTTTATGTACGAAAAATCCGTATATAAACTTTTTTTCTTATTATATACGGAAAAATCCGTATGTAACTGATCCGTATAGAAAATCCGTATGTAATGAAACTTTTATCTACGAATTAGAATCCGTATATAATAATCCGTATATAAATAGCATTTTTCTTGTAGTGTGAGATTGTTGACAACACAATATCTATATCACTCTGGTTTATGAAGACAATACATTTTTAATAACACATATGTTGTTGATGTGTTACATGTTTTATTGCTTATTGATTGATATCTTGTTGAACATGTTTCTATGATTTTACTGATATGTGAATGCATTTTTGCTGAGCTTGTACATGTTACATCATATTTGGTTGCATTGCACATGTTCTGAAAGAAGAAAACCACATGCACTCTTGTGAACTTAAACTGTGTGACAAAGTTGACAGTTAAAGTTGACTTCATTATTAATTGAATCGACTGTACTAAAGTCTTTGTACAAATTTTCAGAAACAATTCCATATGAGATTTTGAGAAGGAAAGAATTTAAAAATGTTTTGTCTTGTCGAAGTCGACTGTGTGCGCCATGCATTAGACTGCATTAGTTGTTTGTTTTGAAATTTTGTTATGCTCATGAACAGTAACGACTATATTTTTAAAAGTTAGTTGAGCATTGAATGAGAGTCAATTGTATTGAATGTGGAATTAATTTGTTTGACTTGATTGCTACTGCTTTGACTGATCTGTTATAATTGTCATAACTCAGTCAACTGAATTAGTAGCATAATCAACTATAGGAGCGTCTAATTTATAGAAATCTATAAATAGACGAGACCTGATCTTACTAAGGGACTTTTGACGAACTAACATTTTCATATTCTGTTTCAAATTGATTCCCTGAGATTTAGAGCTCCAAGAACTCATCAAGAAGACGGTGGTGATCTTGCTTGAAGGAGTTTCTGAAGGAGATTGACATTGCGTTACTGCTTGATCAAAATCTGCACAATTGAGGTGTTTTTGGGTTGATCAAGATTTTTGTTGGCATCCGTGGTGATTGTTGCTACCTGTTGTGATTGTAGGGTTTGTTGGTACACTTTGAGGATTCCTCAAAGTGGGTTGCAGATTACAGGAAAGAGGACATCTCGCTGCAAGTCTTGCTGAGCGGTTTGCCTATATTTTGGTTAGAGGGTTAGAGAGGTGTTTTATACTTTTTAATTGGAGGTCTTCTATAAAAGACTTGTTGGAAAAACCTTGACCATTATAGTGCATTTGCTTCCTGGTACTAGAAGGACATTGGATGTAGGCATTGAGACCGAACAAGTATAAAAACCTACGTTTGAATTCTCTATCCCTACTCTTTTACATTCATTCGACTTTACAATTCACGTAGTCAACTTTACTTTTTCCGCTGCACATGAATTTCTATTACTTGAAATTCAATAAAGTTTGTAAAGTTTTATCTTTTGTGTAAAAGATTGTGAAAAGACTCTGATTTTGCAAACCCACCAATTCACCCCCCTCTTGGTTTTAAAAAGAAGCCTGCCTGTTTTCCAACAAAGATGATAGTTGATCAAGAGAAAGCTGTGATGAGTCTTCAAACGTGGACAAAATTGTTCGTAGGGGTTGTCAGTCTTGTAAGTGTAATGAACATTATTGTAGTTGCAATGTTCATGGGAAGGGCATGATGTGTTGTTGTAGGTGTAATGTAGGCCAGTTTAATGTATTTTTCCAGTTTAATGTAATTAAGATGTGTTGCAATGTATTCTTGTTGTTGTAAATGTTTACTAAATGTAAGATTTTGAACCAATGAGATGAAATGGTGTGTCTGATTTGGTACATTTTGGTTTTGTTTTTTGAAGAAGAAGTGGAGGCAATTTGGATTGGTTTTGTTGAGTTAATTCATAAGAAGTGAAAGACCAAATGGTACCGAACGATAATAACACTTCAATCTTCATCCTCCTCTGAAAATCTCCACTCCCTAATATTATCTCAAAGGTCGAACGGTGCCAAACGTTGGCCGAATGTGTTGAGCATACGATCAATTTTTAAAAAGTCTTCCTCCTCTTCTCAAAAACACTTCACTCCTTAATAAAGGCCGAACGGTTCCAAATTTAGCTGAATGGTGCCAAACATACAATCAATATTTAGGAAGCCTTCCTCCTCATCTCATAAACTCTCCATTCCCTAATATTACCCCAAAGGCCGAACGTTGCCAAACTTTATTAATATTTAGGACATCAAGATGGACATGCTATATTAAAACCAAAATATAAAACATTGTTCATACAACAGTCCTTTGATCTATTACATTTCGTTTCATGTATTAAAATGTTCATAAGACATGTCGTGCTATGGTTAAGCTTCTTCCAAATGTTGTTGACTACGAGACAATGGAATGGGTTATTCTCCCTATGACTGCACAACAAGTTCTTCATTTCTTTTCGGACACTGTGTTATGTTATGACCCACTTCCCTACATAGCTTACATCTCTTCAGCAATCCACCTTTTGTCATTTTGGTGGTATCATTCTTCACCTCCCACTGCTCTAACCTCCTTTTCTTTTTAGGTGTACCAGGAAACTTTTTTTTTATGGAGGCATCACATCAGGATATTGTGTGATCTCCTAGAGGTTACTTCCATTAATAGGATAGATAATCGAGGAGTAAATTTCTTCATAGGTTTACTTCTGAAAGCAACAAGGTATGTTGTCCTCTCCATCTATGTTCAGAAACCTCATTGCTACTAATGCATGAACACAAGGAATTCCATTAATTGTCCACTTTCTGCAAGAGCATGAATATTCATTTATGTTCACCACAAACTTGTCCCCACTTTGAAAGACATGTTTGACTTCAAATAGCTTTCACTACAAGAAAAATTGCAATTATCTACCGCCAAAATCCGTATATAAACCCAAAAATCCGTATATTAAATTTGGTTATATACGGATTATATACGGACAAAATTCCGTATATAATACCCTCGTAGCTAAATTTATATACAGAAAATCCGTATATAAATTATATACGGAAATATCCGTATATAATTTAGTTTATAAGTGTTTTATTTCCCATTCAAATCACTTTGTTTTTCTGTTTTGTAGTCATCTAAATTTGAGAGTCATTATACACTAATACTTTTCATTATTTGTCGCACCACTACAAAAATAATATATTTTAGTGGAGGTTTATTTTGGGCGGTTATGGAAACCTCCAATAAATTCAGACGGTTTTTATAAAAACTGCAGTAAAGTTATGATTTTTTTTAAAAAAAAAACAAATGCTTTTGGCGCATTGGGATGGAAATAGCTAAAAAAGAGCAAAATAATTTGGCCTTCCGCGCTCACATTTTTCTTCTCTCTAATTTCCATGATCTCTTCTACACTTCGGCACACCTCTTCTTCATAATTCTCTCCAAAGCTGTTCTTGGACACCGTTTTGTGTTGTTCATTACATTGGTCTGAGTCTTCATCGTCCTCCTGAGTCGCATTCTTCGCCTAAGTCGCGTCCTCGCCTGAGTTGAGTCCTTTGCCTAAGTCGCGTCCTTCGCCTAAGTCGCGTCCTTCGTTGTCCATCATTGTTGCTTGAGCTTCGTCTATCACAATTAAGTTCTCTTCTTCGACAATCCCTAACTCTCTTGCCCTCTTAGCCTCATTTGAATTCTCTTTTCCATCACCCTATCCTCTTTCCAAAACCCTAGAAATTGGTGTTAGCAATTTGGGTCACTTATATATATTTGTGGCCAGTGGAAGATTATTAGCCAACCTTATAAAGTGATATAATTAAGATAAATATGACTAAGGGTATATTTTTCATGAAATAATATTGTGTAAAGACCAGCGGAGCCAAATTATAATTATTGAAACAAAAGAATATTAACCGTCAGAGGTTATTTAAAGTGTCATGGTCCACATATGTGAGCACAACTATTGATTCATGTTTCTTTCTCTTTATCTCCATCAGAAGAGAAAATGAAACTATTGATTCATGTTTCTTTCTCTTTATCCCCATCAGAAGAGAAAATGAAACTAAAGATACTCTCCAAAGAGAAAATCAGAGTTTGTGTTCATTAATTGTTCCTAATGTCTTCAGGTAAGGGTATTGAGAATTGTTTTGATTAAAGGTTTATTGCTCATTAATTATTGATATGTGATTAATTGGCAAAAAGTTTAATTTGATTTTTCCAATTTTATGAGAAATTGTGATTATAAAATTTTGGGAACTTTTCATTTAATGGTTTATAATCTGTATTAAATTTTTGGTCATGAATGCATTTGGACTATGATAATAAAATTTTCTTCAGTTGATATTCTCTAGTACTTGAAACCCAAACCAATTAGCATTAATGATAAACCCTATTCTGGAAACCTTAATGTTTATCATAAAGTTGGAAATTAAAATACCAATTATGTTTCTGGAATTTAATCCTCTAGAAAATCCTTTTTAAGAACCCTAATTAAAATCAGAAATCTAAATTGGGAAAATTCCCAATTTGAAACCCTAATGATTGTGAACCCTAAGTTGGAAAAATCCTTAATCAATTTTTGTTCCCAATCTGTTTCGTTTGTGCCTCAAATTGAAGTTTTCACTTTGTTTCATCACGAACGAGAGATAGTTTTAGAACCTGGATTTCTCGCGTTCTCGTTCTTCTTTTTCTGTTTTCGTGTCGTGCCACAGAGGAACAACTTTATCTCCCTTCGCGGTGTGGTATGGTTCGTTGTCGATGAACAATAGAGGAATTCGCTGTGATGGCTCGCGCAGAGCATAGGTGATCTGTGGTGGTTTTTGGTTCTAGTTTTCTGCAGGTGTAAGATTGGCCTCAAAGTAAGGTTCGAGTTCTTCCACCTGGTTCATCGCCGGCGAAGGACGAAGTTTCCGGTTTCTTTCTTCAGCGGTGGTCTTTGTCCTCTGTTGCGATTAGACTTGTGGCACGTCCTTCTTCCTCTTCCCTCAATTTGGTTTGATGCCGGCGAGATGTGTAAAGCCACGACTCTGTTTTATGGTTTAGGTGGGCTCGCGGCTTGCTTGCGTTCGTCGCCTACGATGGAGTCGCGTCGCATCTTTAACATTCTGCCATGAACAAGCTTCTCTCATTCTCTAGTGTGGTGGCTGATGGCAACAGATATGATCACGACAACGGTTCTTCGTGGCTGACAACAACCCTAGAGTGGCTGACGGCAACCTTAGAGTGGCTGACGGTGAGGTTCAACCCTC
The DNA here is from genome assembly GCF_000741045.1 of Vigna radiata var. radiata. Lineage (NCBI taxonomy): Eukaryota > Viridiplantae > Streptophyta > Magnoliopsida > Fabales > Fabaceae > Vigna > Vigna radiata. The sequence continues at coordinate 30,859,871 of NC_028351.1, read as the reverse complement.
TACATTTTGCGTCATCGGCTTGCAGGTTATGACGCAGGACCAATTTGGGAAGGTCCAATAAGCATAATCTGGGATGGTCAAATAAGGCAGATCTTTTTTGGAGATTTTTTTTTGTATGAATATGGATTTAAGCAGATTTGCATTTTGAACTTTTATTCTTTTTTTAAAACTCAAACTTGGTGTCAACCCAATTTATTTTAAATGATCCATTTTTGAAATATTTAATTTTGGGTTACATGGATTTGGATTTAATTTTAGACTTTTATGGTTTTTAAAATTAAAAAATTTTAAAATAAAAATAAAATTAATTATTAATTAAGAATAAATAAAAGTAAAATTAGTAATTAATTAGGAATAAATAAAATTCAATTTTGGTCTTGTTTATAATTTTTTAAATGAGCTATTGATAATTAAGAAATCACTAAAGTGAGTCTTTTTTATCTGAAGTAGTTCATAGAGAAATTATAAATGTTCGTGTTTATGTATATCCATGCGAGTATTGGTCGGCTTTAAGGAAGATTAATATTTAGTCGAATTGTATACGCACCTATGATGGTAATATGTGATAATTATAAGGTCTTTTACATGTCAATAATAAAATCAATCCAAAGATAGGTTTGTTAATGGACATGTTCTTATTATTAGTGTTGATCATTACACCAAGATACCTCTAGTAATTAATATTACTGTCCAAAGACTTGATATTGATGTGGCATTGGGTGTCTTGAGATGGGATATACCATTGTTTGAATATATTTATATAATTATTGATTTTACGATGTGAGCTTAATTATTTTATTTCTCTTGTATAGAATACAGTTACAATAGCTTCAATATCTGCCAACTTAAAATCAGTTGCGATCCTCAACGGTACAAGTTTTAAGGATTGGAAAGACAACATAGAGATAATTCTTGGCTGCTTAGATCTTGACCTCGCGTTAAGGATTGAGAAACCTCCTTCTCTTCAGGACTCAAGTACCTCTGATGAGAGGAGAGAATATGAGAAGTGCGATTGCTAAAATCACATGTGTTTGATGGTCATTAAGCGCGACATTCTAGAATTTTATAGAGGTACTATATCTGAAGAAATTATAAGTGCTTAAGATTTCCTTATTGAGATTGAAAAATGCTTTGCGAAAAGCGAAAAGGCGAAAGTAAGTGCATTTCTTCAAAGCTTGACTTCCATGAGGTATCAAGACAATGGAAATGTCAAACATTGCTTCAAAACTTAAAGCATTGAAACCTGGTTTAATCGATTAAAACCTTGCATTTTTCTTTTTAATCGATTGGGTTTTCAGCATTTGCAATGTTTTAATCGGTTATAACTTGGTTTAATTGATTAAAACCTTGCGTTTTTTACTCTAAACAACAAATATACACTATGTAAGAACAAGAATAAAAACGTAATACAAATATAAGTTCTAAACATCCAACTACAATTATTACAAAAGCCTTTAATAGTTAAACAAGTCTTCAAAGGATCTTCTTGTAGCTCTTGACTTGAATTGGGCATCATCAAAACTTCATCTTCATGATTTTTCTAACAGTCTCTCGGTCCTACAAATCCATACTGAAATGTTTTGGTACAGAAAGGAATGAAGACATAAAGCGCATCAAGAATAAACTCTCTAAATACAATGTGAGCTACCTCTTTTAAAGCTCATAATAATCTTTATGCACCTCTTTCAATTAGGAGCTTGCTTGGGTTTGGGGGGCTTATGTACTATATGAAGTTTTACTATGGACTCATAGCCGACCGATCAAGTACAATGTCACACGACTCTAGAGAACCAAACGATCAACATGTACGAAAAGGCCTTTCAGTCGCTCGGTCCTGACAATAGTAATGCACATAGTAACACTTCATATAATACACAACCGAGGCATATTTTCGTTTTTTTTAAGAATAGATTTGTTTCTGCAACATTCCCAACTACAAAAACAGACCTGTATATATTAAAGTTTATAGAACATTCCAGAACAATCCTGAAGCATATTTTTTCAATAAAAATTTAACTAAAACATAAATCAATTCAAAGTAATCATAAATGAACTTCTTAGAAGCATAAATCAATTCAATGTAATCATAAATCAACTTAGAAGAATAAATCAATCCAATGTACCAAGTTAACCTAATCATAAATATGCTAAGGTAGAACTTACTATATACTAACATCTTTATACTACTATAGAGTTCAATTACATATTTTGCAAGTGTCTTCCTTATGGATTTAAGGGACTTGTCTAGAATTGAAGTAGTAGAATTGAATATCTGCATAAGACACAATGATTTCAATTAGTGTATATGAATTATAAACTATAGAGAAAAGCAATTAAATAAAACTAAATATTAGCATTTCTCATCCACTTGTAACATGGGCACGAATAATGCTTATCATCCAATACATGATGTAGTAACCACACTCATATGACCCCCTTTGTCTATTACACAACAATATATCATCATAGTTAGAAAATGTTAAGGAACCTCATTGGAATGGTACAAAATGTAACAAATTATGGACTAAAAGACCAAACCTTAAGGGTCAACCATGCAAGCTTTTTAGTTGTAGTAGTTGATCTCCCGGACAACATCATATGTGCTGCAAGGAAACTATTAAAAAAGAAAAACTAACATTAGAATACATTTATAAGGAAGAAAGTCCAAACTTTGAGGTTCTTACCAATCTACTACTTGTTTGAGAGGGTTGGAGGAGACTTGTGCAATGAACAAAATCATGTAGTAGTGTTCTCTTTTAGGCAAACTACAAGTAGCTGCCAATGATGCCTGAAATTGGTAATAACTTGATTGTTATATTTTAAAATCAGAAATGAAACTTTAAAATTAAAAAACTTCACTTACCCAACTATATAAGGGAAAAAATATAGATTCTTCCCCGTTGCAAAACAACTGGTGACGTATGCTTGGATGTCATTAAATTTATTTTCTTCGTGATTCATTAGGGGTCAATGAAACCATATACATAATTGAACTCCCATCTTATTAGTTACACCAAACATATACCTGAAATCAAGAAAATTTCTGATATAAGTAACTTGATAAATCAATTTTCAGTTGGAAAGACAATTGAAAAGTCTATTAATTCGTCGTGTCATATCCATGTTGTATAACTTCTTACGAAACCATTACAGATAAGATGTTCCCTAATTAATATCAGTTGCATTCAACTTTCTCCCATTCAAACAGTTGACATAGGGACACCTAAACTTGACTTCATCATCACTTGTATTGTCATTATATTACGCAAATTGTATAAATTCATCTACCCATCTGTCGTACTCGCCACTGATGCATGGTGAATTAATCCAATGTCAATCTGTACGCATATTTACTGAAATTGTTTGCACAATTTCAATAATTTGGAATGAGCACTTCGATCACTTTTGTATTCAAGGTGTGACCCTATCTCATTCAAGAAGATTCAATTTTATTAGTTTATTAAACATATAAATTTTAAACAACTTATCTAAAATTTCACAAAATTTTGCCAGCATTTTGCATTGGTCTTCAGGTTACACGAAATGAAAGTGATTATAAATCAAAATCAAATATGCACCTCAAGATCATTACAAAACACAACTGCAAATTTTCATGAAATTTAAAACATGTATATTAAAATTTATATATATTAATAAACTATGAAAAAGTTATTACTCTTCTTAAATCGTCCAACCGGACAATTTAAGATTCAGTACTTTTAAATTATTATTACCATCTCCTCTCTATTCATTTGTAAAAAGTGCATTTGTTGAAAAAAATGTGGAGATAGTAAATAATTTTTGTATTGAATCTCAAACAGGAAACTAAGGATAATTCATAAAAATATATATTCAAGCAAACAAATAATTACCTATGTGATCTACAATATATACAAGAAAACAATATATTCAAGCAAACACTATATTGAAGCAAAGAAATAATTATATGTTCATATTAAAAGGAAATTTTTAAGAATAGAAACCTGAGAGCGTGAAAGGTGGTCAAAAACTACAATATTTGCACAAAAACTAAAAAGGCTTAATACCTCTGATGGTCCCTATTTTCGTAAGGTTTGTTCAATTTGGTCCTCATTTTTTTTTTTGCGTTCAATTTAGTCCTTAAGCTTGTAAAATATGTTCAATTTCATCCTTTTTGGAGACGCCGTCTAAATAGTTAACGACAAACAGTCCAGACGTGCAAGGGAGTAACGAGTTGGCATACATTTGACCACGTGGATCCCCTGAGGCACAATTACGTGGATTTAATTATATTGAAATTGAAATTGGTCAAAATATTAGGTTTTTTTTATGTTGACCTAATTTAAATTAAGGGTGCTTCAAATGCAATTTCTTATCCCCAATTAGTAGCGAAGTCTGGAACATGGTGGGAAGAAGATCACTCACGTCTTGCTGAAATCGAAAGCGTTGTTCGTTGGCAGTGAGACATTCACTCATTTTGTCGTGATTTAAGGTTACTATTCTGCCATTATGGTTAGTGCTCTGCCATTCCTCTGTGCGATTTTCTTGAACACTGTTTTTTGTGCGAACTGTTTGTGCGAACTGTTTAGGGCAGAGTTTATGTTGATTGTGTATTGTTTATGGTAAATGTGAGTGTTTTATGTTGATCCATTGGTTTATTGTTTATGGTTTCCCATTTACCCCTTACTTTTAGCGTTTACATAGTGGTGGGTAATATTTCCATAGTGGTCCCATATTTCCATTGTTTACGGTTTCCATAGTGGTCCCATATTTCCATAAATTTGATTTTGTAGGGTAGCGTTTGGAATGTTTGAAGATACTTTTAAAGTTGTGGTCCACCATGGTGGGACCCTAGTTAAGGACCTACCTTTTGAATATGTTGGTGGGGAAAAAACATATTGGACTGTGGACCCTGACAAGTGGAGTTATTTCGAAGTGGTAGATTCCATTAAGGAGTTGAGGTATATTAAAGTGTCTGAGTTATTTTATTCAATTGAAAATTGTCTGCATAAGTTGTACGATGATAAAGATGCAATTAACATGGTAGGCGTTGCCAAGTATTTTGGCGCGGTAGTTAACTTGTATGTGGTCCACGTTGTCAATGATGAGCCAGAGATTATTTATGAAACTGAATTAAATGAAGAAGTTTATTTGCTCTGTGATGGAAGTGTAGATAGTGAAGGTATCCATGTAGGTGGGAATGAGGAAGATAAAGTGGAGGTGGAATGGAGGAGGCTGAAGTGGCTGTGAATGTGGAAGAAGCTGAAGTGGCTGTGCATGTGGAGGAGGCTGAAGTGGATGTGCATGTGGAGGAGGCTGAAGTGGATGTGCATGTGGAGGAGGATGAAGTCAATGTGCATGTGGAGGGCATGCAAGGGAGGGAAGAGGAAGAAGTAGTCATTGAANAATGTAGTTTAAGTGAGGATGATGAAGAAGAAGAAGTGGATGATGAAGAAGACGAACTGGATGAAGAAGAAGAAGAAATCGATGAAGGTTCTGTGCCAGTAGAAGTTTGTGAAAATGATAGTACACATAGGCAGACCAACCCAAAGGATAGAGGGTTGTCAGATGATGAGTGAGACTCGGAATTTTTGGACAGTCCAGAAGAAAGTGGAAGTGAGGATGGATGTGATGAAAGGCAAAGTAGTGGTCCATTTGGGATGTATGTTAAGCCAAAAAAATATGTCAGACTACAAGTGGGAAGTGGGAACGAAGTTTAGTGATAAAAAAGACTTTATGGAGGCTATTAGAAGTTATGCGATCCATACTGGTAGGAATTTAAAGTTTGTCAAAAATGACAACAAAAGGGTACGAGTGAGATGCTTGGGTGCCCAAAAAAAATGTGAATGGATGGCTTATTGTGGATACTTAGAAGGCTGTAGAACATGACAATTGAGAAAAATATTGGATAGGCATTCTTGCAGTAGGCAATTCAATGTGAAAATGATGAATGCTAAGTGGTTGAGTGAGTCATTGGATACCTCACTACATGAAAATCCGAACTTGTAGATAAATGAAATAAGATCAAAAGCTTTGCGGAAATGGAATACAAATGTCTCAATATCAAAAGCTCGCAGGGAAAAAATACTAGCCTTATGCAAAGTTGAAGGTTCATTTCAGAAACAGTTCACGAAAATATATGATTATGCTCATGAATTATTGAAATCTAATCCTGGTTCAACAGTGAAAGTTAAAGCAGACAGTGAAAGTGGTGAGACCATATTTGAGAGGTTCTATGTTTGTTTGAAAGCTTGCAAGAATAGTTTCGCCTCTTGTAGGCCATTTATTGGGTTAGATGGATGTTTTCTTAAAGGGAAGTACAAGGGGTAGATATTAACCGCTGTTGGTAGAGATCCCAATGAGCAGATGTTGCCTATAGCTTATGCAATTGTGGAAGTAGAAAACAAAGAAACTTGGACTTGGTTTTTGGAGTTGTTGATTGCAGACCTTGGAGGCTCAGAAGTTTGTAATTCATGCACGTTTATGTCTGACCAACAAAAGGTATCTCTATAATTACTGTTTGTTGAATTTCGTTCTATAAGTTCTGTTTGTTCAATTTGGTCCTCATTTTCGTTAAAAATGTTTAAAATGGTCCCTTTTTTAACAGGGTTTAAAAGAAACTATGATTGAACTTTTACCTAGGGCAAAGCACAGATTTTGCATGAGACACTTATATGCGAATTTCAGAAAAAAGTTCAGAGGGCACGCATTGAAAACTCTGATGTGGAAGGCTGCTACTAGTTACTAACCCCAAGCTTGGGAAAGAGAAATGTTAAATATAAAAGATGTCAACGTAGAGGCTTACAAATACCTCATTGGTATTCCCCCAAGGTATTCCTTCTGACAATTTCTTAATCATCCTCTTATATATTTTTACCTTCCTAATAATTAATTATTCGGTGTAATAGGTATTGGTCTAGATCTAGATTTACAAGTCGAGCTGTATGTGATACATTAGTAAATAACATGAGTGAAGCTTTTAATAGTGTTATTGTTGATGCTCGTGGAAAGCCCATTATAACCATGCTAGAGGAGATTAGAGTTTACATCATGAAAAAATGGGCAACCAACAGAATCAAGATGTCTAATATGGACTTTCATATTTGCCCCAAGATTTCAAAGAGACTTACAAAAGAATCAACTTTATCTAAAAATTGGATCCCTAGGTAAGCATTTCCATTTGTGATTAAATATTTCCTATTCATCACTTCATATTTAAATTTGATTGATGTATTACTTGATGGCAGTTGGTGTGGAGAAAAATTGTTTGAAGTAAGGCATTCTGCAATGATTACAAACAGGTTTGCAGTCAACCTCGACACTCAAGACTGTACCTGCAGGAAATGGGTCGTTAGTGGCATCCCTTGCTGCCATGCAATTGCAGCAATCAAATTCTTAAATTTAAATCCAAAAGACTTTGTACCCATTTGGTTCAGAAGGTCAACATATGATGAAACCTATTCGTCTATCATATTTCCAGTGAATGGGCACCTTTTATGGGAAAGAACATCATGTCCAGACGTCCTCCCATCATTCAAGAGAAAATTACCTAGAAGACCTAAGAAAAAAAGAAGGTTGGAGGGTTGGGAAATAAGAAGGGATGAAACGCAGATGAGCAAAGGTGGCCACCGTAAAAAATGCAGCATATGTCGTATCGTTGGGCATAACAGAAACCAGTGCCCCTTACCTCCACAACCTTCTGAAGAACCAAGTCAAGAAAGGACAGAACCATGTGATGAACAACCACCCCAACCAACACAGGAATCCACTGAACAAACACCCCAACCAACACAGGATTCCACTGAACAACCACCTCAGCCAATCAGAAGGGACAAATTACCAATTAGGAGACCAAACTAGAGTTTATAATGTTCAAATTTTGGTGCACATGACACTCAATCTGTTTTGAAATACTTTACTTATTAAGACATGTTGTGTTTTGAAATACTTTATTGTAGTAACTGGATCTGTTTTGATGTTTTGATGTACCCAAGAACTAACTTTTGATTAAATGTTATCATGTGTTATCATGTTATCATGTGAAAGATATTGTTGTTTAAATGTTTTGACGTACACAGGTTAAGCCTAGATTTTGACCATCACCAATTATGGACACATCACTCATTATCAAGGGGACCACATTCTTATATTTTTATCTAAAAAGAGGACTAAATTGAACAATTAAACACAAATACAATACACATTCCATTAAGTGATATGTTACAAAAGACAGTCGCCCATATCATCACAATGGACCACCTTACATAACAACCACAACCTTCAAAACACTAAACAATACACATTACAATCCACATTTGGGATGACCTAAACACACACAGAACACGTCAATCTAAAAACCCACTTCGAAGACATCAACATCAGGGGTATTAAGCCTCGATCTAATTACCCACACAACATCACTATGATCAGTACAATAACAATACACATCACTAATACTAATAAGTGGATCCTTCTCTTCAAAGCTNNCACNGTCTTCTCCATATNANAAATCTTGCTCCTTAGCCTACCAATGATAACATCCTTTTCATCAACTTCTTCTTCATTGCACCACTTGAAATAGTTACACCACGTCACATTTCCAGCTCCACTCTATTATTCATCAAAGGCAGTGTTAATTACCATCACATAAACAAAATAGAGTTTAATTACAAATGTTTTTATTCACATCACCTTGTAGTTACGACAACCCCAAAAGTATTTTCTAGGATTCTTTGAAGTTCTAGCCATTTTTACTACTGTCCTCTCACCACAATTGCAAATTGGAACTATCCCTACCCCCATTGAACCAGCACCATGTGAGGAATGACAATTTCGGCGGCTCACGCCCTGGCAACAACAAGAAGAAGATTGCGATTGAGACATGGCTAGCCAACCACTAACAATGGGAAGAAGATTGGTTAAGCTGTCGGACCCTGCCTTTCACTGGAACAAAGTAAAGAAAAACCTAATTTCAGAATCTGCACTTGTCAAAGATTGGGTTTCAATAAATAAAAAACATTTCTTTCACAATCCACGTAATTGTGCCTCAAGGGGATCCACGTGGTCAAATGTATGCCAACTCGTTACTCCCTTGCACGTCTGGACTGTTTGCCATTAACTATTTAGACGGCGTCTCCAAAAAGGACGAAATTGAACAAATTTTACAATCTTTAGGACTAAATTGAACGCAAAAAAAAATGAGGACCAAAGTGAACAAACCTTACGAAAATAGGGACCATCAGGGGTATTAAGCCAACAAAAAACACATCAATTAGTCTCATGATTCTTAATCTTAAACTTTATTTAATCAGCAAATCAACCAATTTAATACAATAACCATTATATCAATCTAATCATCAAATAACAATAACCAATATATCAATCTCACAAAAACAATTATCAAACACGTATTCATCTTAACCTTATGGCCAATACATCTCACAACAATTATTATATCAAACACATATCAATTTAATGACCAAATAACAATATAATTGCTAGTATTATGACCAATATATGAATCTCCCACCAATTATTAACACTCAAACACAAGAAAAGACAATGAACCAACTGTGACAGATGCGCGCAAAAGAAATGGAGGCAACCAAGAGAGCAATGAGCGAAAGAAATGGAGATGTAGAGTAGTTCGTTCGTTCACACAAGTGACAAACGACAATGTGCGAGAAAATGAAATGTAAGCAGCGAGATAGAAGCAGCGGTAGGAGCAGCATGGAGTTGTTGAAGGAAGAACCAGAGGAAGTAATGCGACAGAAATGAAGGCACCATGGAGTTGTCGAAGGAAGCAAGCAGTGACAACACCAATTTCCTTGGAGGCACCAGTGGAAGAACACACAAACGAAATGGAGGCAGCGCATAGCCCTGAGCGCGACAGAAATGGAGGCACCATGAAGTCGTTGGAGGAAGCAGCAGAGGTAGCGGCAATAAGGCACCAACATAGAAGAAGAAAGCGCGAGAGGAAGCAAATAATGCGAGAGGAAGAAGAAGAACAGTAAGTTAACTTTTTTTAACCTAAGAAAGGGCTACTACTTTGTTTCAAGGAAAAATCGATGCCTAAACTGTTAAAAAAAATTAAAAATGAAAAATGAAATGACAATTTTGAAATTACGCTCAACTTATATGCCTCGGTTTATAGACTAACCGAAGCAGAAAGACCCTACGACATCGGGTCAATGCCAACCGAGGGAATAAAGGTTGGATTTTGGAACGTTAAGTTCCAGATGATGTCTAGGTCTGGCAAGACATACTGCCTCAGTTCAAAGACGAACCGAGGCAGTATGTCCTTTTTTGAGATTTTGTAGAGTATATCAATGTTTGTAGAGGGATTTTGCAGTGTTTTTCAAAAAAGTTGTCGGACGAAAAGTCTGATTTGTAGATGGGGTTGGTGAGGTGGTGTAGAGTTTTCTGCCTCGGTTGACCATGTAACCGAGGAAATCAACCCTATAGGCATTGGTTCCTATTGAACTGAGACATATAATGTTTCAATAATTACATAAATGCCATCGCGTTTTTATAGGCTTCAGTTTTTATGAAGTTGAGGTGTATATAACATGCTAAAAGCCTTTTTTTACTAGTGTATGCCAATTATAATATGGAATATGTCCATATAAAGGAAGAATATATGTTACATTGCAGTAGTTTTTTTTTTCCAAGTTGAACCTACTCGTGACTCTGATGTGGTTGTGAAAACCTCTCAAACCTCTCAAAGAAAAACAATTATTAATCTTCTTAAATCGTCCAACCAGATAATTGAAGATTCAATACATTTAAATTATTAGTATTGTTTCTTCTTATATTAATTTTTAAGAAAATACATTTATTCAAAAAGTTTGGAGATAGTAAATAATTTTTTTATTCAATTTCAACATAATCGTCCAACCAGATAATTCAAGATTCAATACATCTAAATTATTAGTATTGTTTCTTCTTATATTAATTTTTATGAAAATACATTTATTCAAAAAGTTTGGAGATAGTAAATAATAAAGGCTGATTGAATAAAACAAAATATATTCAAGCATAAAATTAATCAAAAATTCAACATACAAAAAATAAACAACAAGCTAGAAAATTATAGGCTCATATTAAAGATAAATTTTCATGATAAATATAAGACAATGGAAGTGTGAAAGGCGAGCAACAATGAAAAAGAATGGACATCATGTTTCAGAGAAATATTTCAAATCCCACCATAATCCTGTCACAGTGCTACAATACTTGAAGACAAATATTAACAACAGATTAATCTAAGGAACAAACACAAACACAAAAACACCAAAAAAAATAACCACGACAATCATATGAAGTGAGTTGAGCAATAGACAATGACACTAGCTCATAGACTTTGAAGTGGTAACCTATGTTTCTTTTGCAAATTTAACCCTAGGCAAACATATGGCAGCAATTATTCGTAACACTAATGCCTAAAGACTTTTAATCAAATAAAAAAAATTTATAAATTTCAGTGACAATTTTAACCTTTTCATCAACCTTTTGGTATCAGTTGTTCCAATAACCGATGTCATATGTCCTTCTTAGAAAAAAAAACAAAACAAGTGACAATTTTAAAATTTTGATCAACTTTTTGGTTTCGATTGTCTAGGAAACCACTATATAAAGTAGATATGATATCGGTTATTTACATAACCGAGATGATATATACTTCTAAAAAAAACGGACATAATGTATAAGGCCTTGAATGAAGCCATTGTTCACAACATTCAATCTATCTGTAAACTGAAACAACAATGGAAATGAAAAATAATTAGATTATAAAGGAGGAAAAGGGAAAAATAAAGTGAAAAATAAAACAATCAATACATGAGATAATAAGATAAAGGTATTGAGACCGAATATAATTGGTTAGATTACTGTCTAAAGACAATAATCAGTTTATTTTAGTTAGTTAAGGTTTTATGATTTTTGGTTTTTCCCCTTCTTCCCATAAACTCTATAAATAGAGTTTCCCCTTTCATTTTCAGTAGTTGTATGATGCAAAAATACCATTTAAGAGAATCAAACAAAGTTTATTCTTTTCTTACCTTTCATGAAGCCCTTGTGTAGATCTCCATCTCTTCTCCTCCCAACATCCATGGTTGATCGCTTGCAAGGAGTTCCACACTTTTCTCTCTCTAGTTTCCATAAGAGCTTTGAGCTCTCTCTCTTTTGCGTGTGACAAAGGCAGCTTGTCTGCCAGAGCCTTTTTCCCACAGGCATTAATCCCTGCACCTCCACCTTTTGGCCTTCCACCTCCCCATTTTTTTTAATTTTTTCTATATTATTAAAATAACCTTCTTTGAACTTTTTTATTTACTTTTTTAACCCTCTTTTATTTAAAACCCTAGATTTCTTACTTTCCCTTTCTTACTTTCCCCTTTTCTATTTTATTCATGGCAATAAACAACACTCCCACTTTCAGACTCCAGATCCGTTTCCTCCTTTTCACTATCGTTTTCATTTGTTAACCTCTGACTCCCAACTCTTAGTCCTCTACTGTGCATTTCGTGGCTTTTTGGTGTGTGCGGCGGTGCGATGGTGTTTCGTTTTTGGTTGTTGGTCTTTGAGAGGTTAGCTTGTTTGTTTTGGTTTTTTCTTTCGTGCATGTTGTTGTTGGTTTCTATGGAGGGCTCTGCACGAGAGCTTAGTTTCCATCTCGTTTCGTTTCTTGAGCATAGTTGTCTTGATTTTTGGATGTGATTTTTTAAATGTATGTAATATAAAGTTTCAGTGTTGCTTTGTCTGTGGGTGTGATGTTCTTTGTGAGGATTTATGAGAAAGAAGACGTCGGGCATAAATGGAAAACGGATGTAGATATCCGTCAACGGAGATGAAGATGAAGAACTCTGTTGCAACTTTCCTTCCACCAATTCTCAGAAAAGAGAGCACAAAAGAATTCCAAAAAACAACAATGAAAAAGAAACGAGAGAGAGCGCAGAACGTTGATAAAATAAATTAGATTTTTTTACGTTAAGAGATTGGAATTAAAATTAACTTATAAAATAAATTTTACTTAAGGATATAATAGGAATATAAATAAAAAATAAAAATGTAAATAATAAAAGAAGAGATAAAATTGGAATGGGGAGGTAGAGGACCAAATATGTGGAGGTGCAGGGATCAACGCCCTTTTCCCATGAGATATCTTATCTCTCAGCGGACTCTCAAGCGAAGTGGACCCTTTTGGGTCTGGAGGGATGTTGGGCCTTATTCCCAATAAAAGGAAGAAAAAAGAAGCACGTTTAAAGAATGGGAGTTACTCCCTCCACCTCTCCAGCTACTCCCTACACCTCCTTAATTTTGTTTTTATTCCAAAATTGTCCTTTCTTACATTTATTATTTACCTTTTTAACTTTTGATGTCACCCCCTACACCCCCACACCTTCTCATTTTCACTTTCACTCTCTAGCAGCAATACTCTGATTTTCTTTCCTCTTCAACCCCACCCACCACTTTACCTTTATTTTTGTCTTTCTTTGCAACCCCAACCCCCCTTCTCTTTCTTTATTTCTCTCACTAACCCTACCCCCACTCTCCCTTTCTTTCTTTCTCTCCATTTCGTTTCTCTGTAGCCCCACCCACCACTTTCCCTTTCTCTCATTCTCGTTTGGTCTCCAAGAGGTTAGTGTTTCTATGTTGTTGAATTGTTGAGGATTTAAACACCAACGAGGTTAGTTGTTTTGTACATTTAGTGTGTTTGTAGTAAACAATATAGGTATTGAATTTGTGAATTAGTAGGTGTGTATTCCTTGTGTGGGGCCATGGATGTTAGATAAAGAGGAGACCTTGGTTTAGTGCTTGTCAGGGGAGAAAAGGTATGGTTGTATATAGTTAAGGGTGTGGGACTAGATTGTTCGAAGAGAGAGAGATATTTTTTTGTATGATTAACGAACAAGTACTATTGAAAGGAGAAGAGCATGGATTTTTCCTTTGCATGCAAGTAAGTAGGATGAATGTTAATGGTGAAAGAAAGCGTGGAAAGCTGAACGGATATGGAAAATCTGTTCAGCCTTCAACGAATATACACCTCCATCGACGAATGTGGAGATGCATTCTGCGCAGAAGTGGTGGAGGTGTGGGGGTGCATTCATATAGGGACCTTTCTGGAATAAAAAAAAAATTAATGAGGAGATGCATGAACTTGGAGAGGTGGAGGGAGCAACACCCTTAAAGAATTTGGTTAGTTTATCACAAACACAAAAAATTTAAAAAAAAATAGTAAATCAAAGTTGAAAGCAAGTTCTAAGCTCGAATTTGAGGTTCTAAATGAAATAATTACTATGCCTTATTACACATACTGTTTGAATTCTAGGGGTGGGCAAACTGTACTGTTTGCACCAAACTATAAATCCATTACAGTTAACTATAAAGTAGTTTAAAAAAACTGGACTGAACTAAAAAATAGTTCAAAAAAACTGTACTGAACTATTTTTTAGTTCAGTTAACTGATATACAAAACAGTAAACTGTTTTGTGAAAACATTTCAGAATTAAAACTAAATGATACATAGCAAGATGAAAACAATTCTCAATTACAGACAATTACAGTTCTCAATTAAAGCTAAACAAATATTTCTCAATTCACCTAGACAAATTAGAGACAATTATAAACTGGCTTGGCAATATAACAAGGTAAAGAGACGTCATCCATTAAAGGGAGTATCACAACTGGAAAGCACAATCAGAGTGACATGGCAGCAAGAACCAAAGCGCAAATTAGTTTTACGAAAAATTTCACATAAAAAATTAATTACCTCAAGAATAACGTAGAAAATAATAAATTGAGAAGTGTGAACCAACCTTCCTGATATTGGCTACATTTGCCCCTCCTTTACCCAACGCTTTACCAACAACATTGGCTGGAATCAACATATCCAGAGTTGATGGGGGAGGTAAACTGTGCACAATAATTCACCTGGACATTATCGAAAACTAAATAAATACAACAAATGCGACCCCATTTATAACTGGAGACCCCAAAAAACCTTGAAATTGTGGCACAATTACAACTACAAATCATTTTTGAAACCTTGAAAGAGTCTATAGATCTTTTAAACCTTGAACAAGATTTTAAAGAAACAGTCCACAACCATAACTCCAGCAGCAATTCCCTACAATACCAAGAAACTCAACAGACTTTGCTACCACAATTTAGAACCTTAATCTTCAAAGAGTTCCTTAATCTTAACCCACGAGCCAAAGGAAACAAGGAGAAACAACATAGAATCACAACAAAAAACCAATTTTTCAACAGCAAACATTAAGGAAACAACACAAATGGATCCATACACTGCAACATATCATAACTAACCACACGAACAACAAAAAAAAAATACAAAAGAACCCTAGTTTCTCCCACTCCACACAAGTAAAACAACAGAGACACCCATCAAAATTCCATCAAAAAAGTTACCACCTTTTCACCTGAAAAGGGAGAGGGACATAACAAAACAAAGAAATGGCAGCATTTCAGCATGTGCGGTGCTATACGTACCATAGAGTGAAATAGTGGCAGAGCCTTTAACAGTTATACGACAACAAAGAGCGGAAAAACCTTCGATAGCGGTGAGCCTTCAACGAGGACGAGCCTTCAATGGCAACGAACCTTCGACGAAGGTGGTAGAGCCTTCGACAGTTCGACAACGGCAGAGTACAGAAAAGCCATCAACAGGGAGGCGAGCCTGCGACGACGACAGCGAAGAATCGACGGTGGCGGCGGCAAACCTTTGACAACGAGGCTTTGATGGCGTTTGACTGGCAGCGAGCTAAGAAAGGAATGTAATGGAATGTAAGAGAAAGGGAGAAAATTGTGACTGAGAAGAAATGACCTAAACTTCAGTTAACTCCAATTAACAGTTAATTGTGTAAGAAGTTCGGTATTTTTAAACTGAACCAAGTTTTTAGTATAAATAGTTTTAGTTTTTTAAGTATAAAATAGTACAGATTAACTATAGTTAATGATTTTTGAATGAACTATGCCAGCCCTAGTGAATTCAAATCATGTCCAAAAATCCAAAGATTTTTAACAACGAATTATTGCAATAGCTGCAGCCATGCCATTGTTTACTAATAATAGCAATAAATAATCCATAGATTATGAAACAATTCTCATCCATTACAATGATTGAAACTTGGATTGGATAATAAGTACCATTTTATTTATTTTATTAATTAAAAATTATTTTCTTATTGTTAGCACCTATAAATTTATATTATTGAAGAGTGGTATAAAGAAAATGAATACTTTTAACTAGCATAATATTTGGTGTAAAAAATAGATATATTTGTTCTTTGCGCAATATATTCTTTATATTAATGAAAATAGATTTTAAAATTCTTATGTAAAATTTCATTGTAAAAGGTTATATTTGCACTAGTGTTATTAACAAAGTCTATGAAAAATTACTCAATTCACAACATGCAAAAGAACAATATCATCAAAATGTGACAATAACAAACATAGTGGCGAAAACGAAACCCTAAAACAACAAAGTAGAACACTTACCACAATCGAGACTAAAAATGACAAAATAGGGACTGAAATTAACCTCTTTGATGCTTAACTTCTTCGATGATTAACATAACATTCCCAATCGTATAAAATGATACTCAATTCCAAGAGACAACACACACGTAATTATAATGTTTTCCGATATAAGGAACTCCAAATTCGCAATTTTCTCTAATGTAAAAAAACTCCAATTAAACCCTAAAACCTATTTTATAGTTTTTTCATTTAAAAATAACAAACGAAATAAGTTGCACGACTTCTTCACAATAACATTGTACAAAGCTAACACAATTTCCTCATTTTAAAATTACATCATTTCAGTAATTTTAAAGACAAAATTATACCATTTTAATATTTTTGTAAAGAGTTATTGCTCATTTATAATCAAGATAGAGTTTTTCTTCAACAAAACTTAAATTTAACTTATCTTAAAGTCCCGCGTTTATAAGTACCTAGTCAGGAATGTTCAAATTATTTTGAAAACACAATTAATTAAATGAAGTTGATAAAATAAAAATAGAAAGATATTTCATCTTATTATATAAAAGTATATTACAAAAATGGCATTGTGCCTTGTATTTAACCAAAAAAATAGGAATTACGGGTGATGTGATGAAAGATAAAAGAGTTTGTCAGGGGATGAATTATAAAACCAATTTGGTATTTCTTTTAATTAAAATAACCAAATAACATTAATTCTAAAAATATCCATTACACGTGTTTAACACTAAAAGCCCTTATGTCAGGTATAAAAAAAAATTATTTGAACATCAAATAACTTATTCAAATCATTTAAACATTTTAACATCAAATAATGGAATGGAAATGTAGTTTACAAAAAAATGGGAATTTCATACATCATAGAAAAAAATTTGACTGCTTATCTTTCCAAGTCTTCTTTATATTCTTTTCTTATTTTTTTGACGAGAAATTTCTAAATCTTCTGTTCTTTTTCCTCTGTTTTAGTCCTTATTCTAGAAACAAGTTTTAGTCCTTATTCCGGAAAAAAGTTGGCGTCCTTATTCTAGAAAGAAGTTATAGTCCTTATTCTTGAAAGAAGTTATAGTCCTTATTCTTGAAAAAAGTTTCTAGTCCTCAGAGTATGTTATATATAAGGCCATTGGCATTGTGATTCTTCACGGTATCAGCTTATGCGTTTGTTAATTTCACAGTTTTCATTACCATAATTTAAAAAATGATGCCAATTTATATAAAATTTATTCTAGTCTTAATTTTTGTGTGTTTGCTATCTCAGGGTGAAATGTTTGTGCAAAACGGGTGAGGTGCATGCAGAGGTAGAGGCAGGCACTTCTCCACTTAAAGGGTGGCTTTGTTGATAGATATGGCATGCTCTCGTCTTGGACCACTGCTAATTGTTGCCAATGGAAAGGTATTCATGGATTTTTATTTTTATCTAAGGGGTTATTTAGAAAAGATTATGTTTATATATATATATATATATATATATATATAT
>NC_028351.1:30838406-30841819 GCF_000741045.1 Vigna radiata var. radiata | reverse complement strand
TATATATATGTATGAGACATTTATGACATATTGAGTTTTATCTCACATTCTACATTATTTCTTTTCTTGTTTAATTTTGTTATTTTTACTTTAATGTGACACTTTCACTGATCAAATACTTGAATTATTCCTACAGGTATTGTCTGTAGCAACATAACTCACCACATACTGGTGGAACAATTCCAAGCCAGTTTGGTCTTCTTTCACATTTGAATTACTTAAATCTTGAATGGAATTCCCTGGAGGGTTCAATCCCTTATCAACTTGGAAATCTCTCCAAGTTGCATCATCTAGATCTTAAGGGTAACTCTTTAGAAGAAAATGTACCTTCTCAACTTGGAAAACTGTCAAACTTGCAGAAGCTTTATCTTGGATATGGTGGGACTCTCAAACTTCATGATGGAGCTTTTTGGTTGTCTAATCTCACTTCTTTGACCCATCTTGACTTAAGTTTGATGGCTAATCTTAACAAATCTCATAGTTGGCTACAAATCATTGGAAATTTACCAAAACTCTAAGCTTGTCTGGTTGTAGCCTTTCTGATCATTTCATCCATTCATTGAGCCCTTCAAAGTTCAATTCTTCTACTTCCCTTTCAGTCTTTGACCTTTCTTGGAACAAGTTTACATCATCCATGATATTCCAATTGGTGTCAAATATCAGTTATAATCTTTTTGAGCTTGACCTCTGTGGTAATAACCTCTTGGAGGCTCCTACATCAAATCATTTTGGTTTGATGATGCATTTTCTTGACCGGCTAGATCTCTCCTCTAATAGACTTAAGGGTGGGGCGATAAAATCCTTCATGGATATGAGCACCTTACAATATTTAAATATGTATGGAAATAATATGACTGAAGACCTTTCATCAATCGTTAATAACTTATCTGGTGGCTGTGTGAGGCACTCATTACGAGAGTTTTATCTAAGTTACAATCAAATGACTGGCTCCTTACCTGACTTTTCAATGTTCTCCAATTTGAAAATATTGGATCTTTCTGTGAACCGGTTGAGTGGAAAGATACCTGATAGTAGCAAATTTCCACCTCGGTTGGAGTCTCTATCACTTGAATCAAACTCATTGGAAGGTGGAGTTCCAAAATCATTGGGGAGCACATGTACTTTACGATCGTTACACCTTTCAAATAACAGTTTCAATGAAGAGCTTCCACTGATAATGCTAAACTTGTCAGGATGTGCTAGATCCTCACTACAAGAGTTAGAACTGAGAATGAATCAAATCAACGGTACACTTCCAGACTTCTCAGTATTCTCATCTTTAAAAACTTTATCTCTCGATGAAAACAGGCTAAATGGTAAGATTCCCAAAGATATTTGATTTCCTACTCAGTTGGAGACTCTCAAAATGAATTTGAACTCTTTGGGAGGTGTGACCAGTGACTCTCAATTATCTAACATGTCAAAGTTGCAGTTGTTAGATCTATCAGACAACTCATTGGCTTTAGAATTTAGCCAAAACTGGACCCCGTCCTTTCAATTGGGTTATATAGGGTTGAGATCTTGCAAGTTAGGTCCAACTTTCCCTAAATGGTTCCATACACAAAATGTNTTACGTATCCGAATATGGAACGTAACTAGAATAATATCTCACACACTCAAAACAAGCAAAAGAATAATAAAAGAATGGAATTGAACGAATGAATATCTTTTATTGATGGTAGTGTATGAATAAACAAAGGTAAACAATAATTGGGAGCATAACCTCCATCAATTATTTCTAATAACTGGGAGCAGAATCTCCGTCAATTACCTGAGAGCATAACCTCTCTTGCAAGACTCACAAATCAAAGCATACCTTTAACCCTAGACTGTAGCCTTATTTATACTATAGTATTTCCCGCTTTCCCGCCCATCTCCTACTAAATATCTCTCTAGAATATATCTATATTTAATGTAAATATCCCCCTATATAATCCCCTAGTATCTATCATTAATTATAAATATTATATATTGTATATTTCTTTGGACTGTATATTTATTTACTATAGTTATCTTGTCCTGAATAATATCCTAATATATGGCTTTGATCACTCTAATTAACTTCTCTAGAATATCTTCTTAGAATATCTTCCTTATTAGTCTAATAATCTTCTCACCCATCCTAACTGTGTGGCAGTTAGGATGCTTCCTCGCTACTTCCAACCGTTCGGCCTGGTCGTCTCCACTTATCTACCGTTCGGTCAACTCGCTCCCCTTTTGTCAATCGTTCGTTCAACTCACTCCCCTTTTGTCAACCGTTCAATCAGCTTGCTACCCAGCCTTCCACCGTTCGACCTACTTGCTCTCCTTAGTAAACCGTTCGGTCAACTTGTCCACTGTACTCCACCGTTCGGTCTCCTTCTCCTTCTCTCCTATACCTTCTTCTCCTTCTCCTATGCTTTCCAACCCTTACGATTACCCCCTCCTTATATCCTAACAAAATGACATTGAAATTCTTGACATTTCTAACTGTGGAATATCAGATTCTGTTCCGGAATGGTTTTGGAGTAAAGTTGCAATACAAGGATTGACGAAAATGACTATTTCATTCAATAAACTCAAAGATTGGACATACATGAACTACTATGATTTGTATTCATTGTTGACATGGAAAGGTGCAGATCATATATTCTTAAACAATGAGTTATTGTTGTTGAAAAGCATTGATCTTTCAAGCAACNAATTATCAGAAGAAATTCCAATTGAGATAGAGGATTTGATTGANCTCATATCATTAAATTTATCAAGAAACAATTTGACAGGAAAAATTCCCTCTAATATTGGAAGGCTAACCTCACTTGAATTTCTTGATTTGTCAAGAAACCAAATATTGGGTTCAATTCCTACTAGCCTTACCCAAATTGATTGGCTTACCATGTTGGATTTATCTCATAATAATTTATCAGGACAAATTCCAATTGGCACTCAACTACAAAGTTTTGAGGCTTCGAGTTATGAATATAATTCCAATCTTTGTGGGAAGCCACTTGACAAATTGTGTGGCGCAGAGGAACCACCACATGAAGCAAATGTTGATGAATCAAAGGAAGATGAAAATTTTTCTGTTAATGGTGCATTTTATGTGAGTATGATACTTGGATTCATTACAGGCTTATGTGTAACTTGTGGCTCCAATTTGTTCAATTGTCCATGGCGACAACTATATTTTAGGTTCTTGAACAACTTAACCGACAATATCTATCGCATGATCACAGCAAAAGTTCNGAATTACAAGNGGTAGCTTAAAGGCTTGCTGTTATATATTATCTTAGTCATTCCATATTTACTTGNTTTTTCCTTTCAATAGCAGTTATGATATATAAACTTTATAAATAATGTATTATTACGAGTAGCATTATTAAATAATATATAGTTCCTCTTTATATTTTGTATGATTTGTCCTTTTTCTTAAT
>NC_028351.1:30835588-30837906 GCF_000741045.1 Vigna radiata var. radiata | reverse complement strand
TATATATATATATATATATATATATATATATATATATATATATATATATATATATATATATATATATATATATATATGGGGTTTGCTAACATACGTAATAGAGATTATTTTAGATAATAATAATTTTTTGTTTATAGAATGATATCTAACTTCGTCAATATAATGACTAATTATTTTGGTCCCTAAAATTTATTGCTATTTAATTATTTTCTTATAATGCATAATAGGAAGTCATTCACTTTAGTGACAAGGTAATCACCATTACTTCCCAAACACAATTATGTTTCACACTACAAACTAAGTCATAATTTTGACTTTCACTAATTGATTTTATTTTTATGAGTTTAATATTTATAAAGTTAAGATAGCTCTTATAAAACATTTATGTTATTTATTCATAGGAGTGGGACTAAATAGGCATCAATTTCCACATTCTTTTTTGTTTATATTTCCTTTTTCATAGGTTTCACTACTCCTTATGACAATCTATTAATTACACTTTCCATTCTACACCTCTACTATTTTAAAAAAGGTTTAATACCTATTTTGGTCCCTCTTTTCGAGGGGTTTGTTCAAAGTGGTCCTCCCTTTTTTAAAAAGTTCACTAAAGTCATACTTTTTGCAAAAACTGTGCAAGTTAGTCCTTTTTGCTAACGACGTTAATTCTGCTAACGGCGAAACTGCCACCTGGCAAATATTTGATGACTTGTACAAATAAAATTCGTTGTAGTCCTCATATTGGTTTAAAAATGTTTATTGTGTTTCTTGTGTTGGTTTAAAAATGTTTACTGTGGTCCCCTTTTACTAAAAAAAAACGTGTCAGTAAACTAAAGAAATCTAATGTCTCACATGTTCTGCGGAGCCAAGATCATCATGTCATCTTAGAAGGGTAAGCCATTTGTACATTGTTTAATACATGTTAAAGATTTCAGTGTGATCTAGTAATCCATGCGCTAACCTTTTGGGAAACTATAATCACAATAATTTGAAGTTTATCAGTGTAGTTTCATGTGTTATATTAGTAAGTGTGGAGATGTGAAAAAAGAACCACAAAAATTTTAGGTACTGCTTTTAGAGAAAACCCCAAAAATTTCCACAAAAGCATTTTCCATTGAAAAATTTGTGAAGCCGCTTCCTGTCTCTAAGTAGTTGAGCACTTGATCGAGCATTCCAGCATGGCTGCATGTTGCTAAAACACCCACAATAAACATTTTTAAAGGGGGACCACAATAAACATTTTTAAACCAGCACGAGGACCATAATAAAGATTTTTAAACCAATATGAGGACTACAACGAATTTTATTTGTACAAGTCATCAAATATTTGCCAGTTGGTAGTTTTGCCGTTAGCAGAATTAACGCCGTTAGCAAAAAGGACTAACTTGCACAGTTTTTGCAAAAAGTAGGACTTTAGTGAACTTTTTAAAAAAGGGAGGACTACTTTGAACAATCCCCCCGAAAAGAGGGACCAAAATAGGTATTAAACCTTTAAAAATTTCCAAAGACTACATTATTTCCTTCCAAATTTCGATGTCGAATGTCAAAATTATCCCTACATACATGACTTCTTTTCTCTCAATTACATTAACCTTGATTCTCTATAATTATGTTCTTTAGTAATCCTGGAAGTACTCTTTAATGTAAATTCTAACCCTATGAGTAAATTATTAGAACCTAAGGTTATCAAACGCAAGGTGATGTCTCTCTCCTGGTTGAATGATTCCTTGCATTAATGAACAAAACTCTTTAAACCAAGTAAGCATTAGTAAATCTAATTAGATCTAAACATTAAACAAATTTTCGTTGCATTTAGGTTGATGAAGTATGATGATTGATCAAGTCATCAAAGCAATAAGAATCAGTTAACCCATATATAAAGTAAGAACATATATAATATATATCCACAGTAATGAAGGGCATTACCGAAGGCCACAATCCCTCGGAAAACGCCATAAACCATTGCTAAAGACGCATTACCAAGGGCTCGGCGACAGTCAGAAAGCCCTCGATAAATACGTTGTCGCTATTTTTACCGAGGGCTTGTGGCCCTCGGTAATTACCGAAGGGCGGGGAAAAATGTGTTGTATTTGTTTTTCTTGTCCAACCACACATACCTGCAATGTAATGTTCACAACATACACATACCTGCATAACAGTTTCAATCCACAAACAAACCTGCATATATATTGTCCATCCCAAAATCTTCCGTTCATTGATGAAAAATCATAAAGTACTAACATTATCATCCTAATGTATTGACATCAAATATGTTCTAACAATATCATAATAGCAATATCATCCAATTCTAAGCAAAAAGA
>NC_028351.1:30828884-30833153 GCF_000741045.1 Vigna radiata var. radiata | reverse complement strand
CTAGAAACACAAAAAAAACATCTTCTCTAATATTATAAAATGCCTCAAGATGTTTAGTAACGCAAAGTATACATTAAAATTACACAGCAACATAGATTTCCCTATATATAAATTCCTACTTCTCCAGAACATACATTAAGACAATGACTTATGTGAGTTATTGCCTACTGTTGGCTAAGGAAACCAAAAGGAAGAAAATTTACCATTTATATAAAATCAACCAGTGAAATATGGCAGAAACTTACGCAACGACACCCTTCTCCAAGATAACAAATCACCATCCCTGTAAAAGCTTAACCTGCAACGGGTTGTGCAATTACTTTCTTGATGGCTTCAGCATATGTCCTATGCTGATAGGTCAGAGTGGATTCCAGCAAGTCGAAGAGCGAAGTCTTAGGATTCCAACTTGGAAAATTATCAATCAGGTCAAGTAAGATATATTCTTAGAAGGTCAAATAGAGTGAGAAAGTGACGAAACTTACCAAGCTGCTTGTTTATTATGGTAATGTCAGGAATTCTCTTGTCACTGTCATCATATCCCTCACCATAAAATTCTTTTGAGCTCACATAAATGGTTGGGGTTTCAGGAGTTTTTTCTCCACTCACCTTTGAGTAAACCTGTAGAATGAAATAGAATTAACAATTCATTATTGAATTTCAGAAACATTAGGTTTGAATTCTAAAAGTAGGTCAAATAATTAAAGACTAGATCACTTCACCTGAATCATTATTTTAGCAAGCTGCCACAAAAAATAAATACAGTAAAAAATATTGCAGGAAATTACAGATCCGAAACAAAAACTAAAAGGGGAAGAGTAACGAAACGTGTAGGTTAGAGAGAACAAACATGTATTTGTTTCCGCTGGGCTTGAGATCAACTATTTGAACAACAAAGAATCTAGGGAAGGGTTGGCGAGGAGCACCGAAACGCCGTTGGGTGTGATTGATTTTGCGGCCACTTGATAGAAGCTTCTTGATGAGCAAACGTAGCGGAATAATGAGACATCGAGAGCAAAACAGAGAATAAACGGAAGAAATTGTTAGAAAACCCTAAACGAATAAATTAAAGCCAAAATGATTGGGGAAAAGCTCAAAAATGGATGACGAACCCTAATCTGGGCCGAAGGAACCCTACAAATGGGAAGAAAGTCAATATGAACCGATTAATCGGTTCAAACGTAAGATTGATCGATACAAAATTATTTAAACGATGAAAATGGAGGTTAAATTGGTGGAAATCGAAGGACAAACAGTAGAAATGGTTTTAACAGTAAAAAAATTGGTTAAAAATGAAGGAAAAATGAAGAGGAGGACAAAACCCTAAGATTTGAAGGTGGTTTTGTATATGGAAGTAAAAATAGAAGGAAGAAATGGAGATTTGACCATAATGAAGTGATTTTGTGATGAACAAACCTGTGAATCTCTGAAGAAAATGTGGATGGCTGAGAAGCGCTCGAGAGAGAAAATGATGAAGATGACAACAAAAGTTCCATGGTCGCAGGATGAGAACTCCATAAATGGTTCGACAAGAGGCTGATAGATCGACGAAGATGATGGAGGGAAAATGCTCCAGAAGAACAGTTCGATGAGAAGAAGAGACAATGAATAATGGCTTGATGACGATTTGTGATTAGGAAAGAGATAAGAGGGAAAGATGAGAAGGAAAGCTGAGAGGAGGGAAAGTTGTAGAATGACTCTAAGATCTTTCCAATTCTTTGCATTTCACTTAGTGTTAAAATCTTTTAACTTTTTTTTATTTTTTTTTTTAGCAGCCGTATAAAATATCGGTAGGTAACAGTTTTATTATATACAGATCCAAATCTGTATATAATAATCTGTATATAAATAGGTTTTTTCTTGTAGTGTATCTTCATCGTCCTGCTCATCTGTAGATGGTTGGAATGGTGTGGGCTGGACTGATCTGGGCTGATGAGGGACGGCGGGTGACGGGGAGGGTCGTGGCTGGGTCGGAGGGACAGTGGAAGGAGTGTCTGAAGTTTAAGGCAGCGCTCTCATGACCAGGTACTTGAAGCTTGAAAACTCGTCTCTCAAGTCAGTGTATTCTTCTCTCAATGCACGGTTTTCCTGGTCACGTTGCTCTAGTAGCTGTGTCAAGCGCTGGATGGCCTCGTCAGCAGAAGGGGTGGAATAAGAAGAAGGTTGCTGCTTCAGTGTACCTCCTCTCGATGCTGTATAGTTTGCAGCAAGTTGTCCTGCACCGTAGACTCGTCCCTTTTTCTTCCCACCAATGACATTGACCCAGCACTGTGTCCTACAGATGTCGTCATTTGCATTACTCACATCATCCGGTGTAGGAGCTGACCCATGTTCGGATCTAACCTGTGAAAGTCTTGTAGAAAATTCTTCCTGTTGAAACATTAAAAACAATGTTAGGGAATGATACAATAACATAATCATGTGGATTACTAATACTAGGAGTGTTATTTACACGAGTCTTGCGAGATCTTTCATCAACGAATTCATTAGTGCCCTTCTGAACATGGGTCTGTGCAAAGACCTCGTCAACATTGACGGCCCGTCCAAGAGCTTGTGCCTGTAACATAATTTAGACTTATTAGTGTATATGAAATAGAAAATACATAAGTTATATATGAAAGAAACAGAAAAGTAAAGAAACTTTACCATACGAATGGCATGCTCGTGAATTGTGATCGACCCGCCAGTATGCAAGGCACCACCCTTTTCAGACGCTCTGTTCCTCTGGTTTGTAGCACTCTTCTTGTGAAGCTCTACTGAATTCCAATGTGCAAGCAAATAGTTCCAAATGATTTCACCCATCCAATAAGGGCACTCCCCTGCAATTCGGGCATCCCTAAACATCTCTGAGAGCCAATGAGATGCTCTAATGTAAAAATTTCTATGTATTTGACTTTCATGTTCAGCTTTCCACTGCACCTTCTTCTGTAATGATGAACAAAACAAACATTGATTAAGACATGGTAAGATATGAATGATAATTAGTTTAAAGTGTTGTTCACCTTAAAACACTCCCAGAATGGTTTTCTGTCGTCTATAGGTATTGCTCCCCAAGTAGGCCATGGAGTCAAATACTGTTTCTTAATTGATCGTGTGATGGCCTGGGAAGCAACCTTGGATAGAATAAACCTTCATATAAAGAAATAAAAGTCATTTGAAATAAGACAATGTTTAAAACATCAATCAAAGTTAAAAAAGGGATTAAAGTCTTACCCTTTTTCCATATGGCTCAATTCATGGTTGATCATGGAGGAGCGGGTCAACATCATCACCATCACCAGCTGAATTTGGATCAGTAAATGGTGTGGCAGTCTCAGAAGGCGGTCTAGAAGATGAGGAAGGTATAAAAGTAGGGTCAGGGGGAGGAAAAGGCTGTTCTGCAGGGGTAGGAGGAGGAAGGTGTACTGCAGGGGTGGGAGGAGGAGGGTGTACTGCAGGGGTAGGAGGAGGAGAGTGCACAGTATGAGTAGGGGGAGGGTGTACTGCAGGAGTAGGAGAAGGGTGTACTGCAGGAGTAGGGGTAGGTAGTGTAGTAGGCACCCTAAGTACATACTTTGCGGTCTTCTTTGCCTTTTTTTAGGCCTGACTACCCCTTTCCTTTATCAGGACGGTCTGAACCTTCTCCTGTCATTACTGCATTGAATATGTTTACAAGTAAAGTGAAACAATAGAAAAGGCTAAGGAAGGATCACTACAAATTAAAGTGAATTTCAAATTATTGCATAAAAAAGTTAAGATAGTCAAATTATTTCAAATAAGGAAGGATCACTCTATTGAAATGATAGTTCAATTTGCTACAATATTTAAGATAGTCGAACATTCAATCATTGTCATCATGATCTTCATCTTCATCTTCTTCATCATCATCATCATTTTCTTCTTCATCATCATCATCATCTTCATCTTCTTATTCATCATCTTCATCATCTTCATCTTCATCATCTTATTCTTCTTTTTCTTCTTATTCTTCTTGTTCTTGTTCTTGTTCTTGTTCTTCTCCATCATCATCATCACTTTGTGCAAGTGCTTCTAATTCATCTCCATCACCATTAGGGTCGCACAATGTGGTTATACGTTCAACTTCAATATTTTCTTGTGGTTGTGACATTTGGTCAAGTTGGTAGGGAACATCTTCCTCAACCTCATTTGAATCAATGTGACCTCTAGGCTTGGTTTGTATTGCTATAGTCCAACCACGCTTGTCAATATTGCCGAATGGTGGATATGGCACATAATAAACCTGTCTGACATTAGTTGGAAGAATGAAAGGAT
>NC_028351.1:30826314-30828644 GCF_000741045.1 Vigna radiata var. radiata | reverse complement strand
CCATGGGAGTTAATGCCTCATTAAAAACCTACAAAGATACCAAAAAAATTTTAAAGCAAGAGTCAAATTAACCTTGCTCAAAACATAGGAAAAAGTACGGACCTGATTTCTAAACCATTGGGGAAACTCTGAGTGTATTCTAGTAGAAGCATTTCCTTCTGCGACTTGCTCAACCACATGAAATGAGTTGGTACAAATGAAATGAATTAGTGTATAAAAATTTAACCATTGCAAACGTAAGAGTTGGATGATGACATACTCAAGGTACGACTTAACTTCACTGCAATTGATTAAGACATGGACATGAGCAGAGTTGAATTCAGCATCAGTTAACCAATGAGTGAATTCTTTTCCCGCATGACGGCCTGATTGTCAAAAACCTGATATTGAACCTTGACGACGTTCAACTTGCCATTGCATTTCGTTTCTGACATTAGTGGGGGACAACATGTGAACAAAAATACGTTGTCTCTCTATATAAGTAAGCTGCACAAATTGAGCCTTCTACTCTAACTTTATTTTTAACTGAACGTTTGGATTCTCCGATAAACCTTTCAAAGGGATACATCCACCTGTATTGCACAGGTCCCCCAAGCCAAGCTTCATATGCAAAATGGATTGGAAGATGCTCCATTGAATCAAAGACTGCAGGAGGGAATATTATTTCTAATTTGCAGAGAATAATTGGGATATTTTCATCCATCTTTCTTAGGCATTTTTCCTCTAGTTTCGTGCAACAAAATTTTTTAAAGAAGTTACTGATTTCTATCAGTGGATGTAACACGTGTTGTGGCAAACAACTAAAGGTAAGAGGGATGAAAGTCTCCATGAATACATGACAGTCATGACTCTTCAAGCCTTGAATAATACCGTTCTGAACATTGGCACATCTGGACAAGTTAGAAGAATATACATCTTGCATTCTAAGCTCTTTGATCCATCCACACACTATTCTTGCCTCATCTTTTGAGATGGCGTACTTTGCTTTTGGTTTGAAGAATCGACCGTTAGCTTGCTCCTTCAACTCTAAGTCTTTTCGTGCACATATCAGAGGTAAATCTTTTCTTGCTTTGTCATTATCTTTTGACCTTATTCTTTGCTTTTCACCACTTTCCTAACTTTATTAGACTAAGTTAGAGTTGTTAGGATGTTTACATACCTTAGAATAAGTATGCATTAGGTGAATTGACCAATTATCACTTTAAAAGCTCACTTTTTAGGTACTTAATAGTCAAATTTCCAGTTTGACCTTATTCTTTGCTTTTCACCACTTTCATACCTTCATTAGACTAAGTTAGACTTGTTAGGATGTTTACATACCTTATAATAAGTATACATTAGGTGAATTGACCAATTATCACTTTAAAAGCTCACTTTTTAGGTACTTAATAGTCAAATTTTGAGTTTGACCTTATTCTTTGCTTTTCACCACTTTCATACCTTCATTAGACTAAGTTAGACTTGTTAGGATGTTTACATACCTTAGAATAAGTATAAATTAGGTGAATTGACCAATTATCACTTTAAAAGCTCACTTTTTAGGTACTTAAGAGTCAAATTTCGAGTTTGACCTTATTCTTTGTTATTATGAGTATGAAAAGCTATCGTGTGACTAGTTTTAGGTTCTTGGGTGTCATATTTTGAGTTATAAGTTGTTTTTGTAGTGTGAGTTTCTAATTAGCTAGGTTTTACCATTCTAAACTTCTTAGGACAGTTTCTTAGAAGTTTTTTAGGCTAGTTTAGTGTAGTTTGCAAATTTTAACCATTCTAGTGCATTTATTCTAGCTCTTTTTCAAGAAGAAAAAGTTGTAGCGGGTGTCAATTTTGTTGGAATCGGAGGGGTATGGTTAGAAGAGTATAACGCAGCGGAATTAAAACTTAGAGTAGCATATAAGCGTCTTCAGTCACTTTTAACAAACAAGTTGGTCCTTTTTCGCAAATCAATTTTCGTTAAGAAAATTTATCAAACACTTAATATACTTAAAATGAAATGAGTGTAGGGAATAGAAATATCATACAAGTATTTTTATACTGGTTCGATACAACAGAATCTACGTCCAGTCGTTAATCACTTAACAGTTCCACTAAAAACAATCTCACAGATTTACAATAAGTGAACAAAATATAAAAGAACCTTCCTTCGACGAGCGAACCGGAAGAAAACCACTATGACAACTCGAAGAGAATCGCTCCGGCAATCGACCAATGATTCGCGAGCTTCTCCTTTCACGAGACCAGGCAGAGCACCTTGCTAACTCGAAGAGAGTCTGCTCCGGCTATCGACACACGATAAGCGAGCCTCTCCTTTCACGAGACCAAGCAAGGGAACT
>NC_028351.1:30822010-30823895 GCF_000741045.1 Vigna radiata var. radiata | reverse complement strand
CACAAAGTTAGCAGTACCTGTACCAATTTTTAAATTGTAATATATTTCTCCCCTTAATTCTCCCCTTATATTTCTTCTCCCCCTTTTTGATCATAAGCAAAAAGAATAATGAAAAATCTTCCCCTAAATATGAGCTCCCCCTCAATTATATAATATATGCATTAAATTGACATAAAAGCTCATTATATTAAGAACAAAAAGGAATTACAAGAAATTCATAAAGATCAATACTAAATAACACAAAGAAAATAACACAACAAACAATCTTAGTGGCCTAAACCCTAAAATTCAGGACTAGGGGATCTTTCAGTAGGTGGGATATTGAGATGACTCTCAATGTTAGATAGGCGAACAACAAGCTCAAGGAATTGATCAACCATTTATTCATCAAGAGATTGTTGTCACTCATAAGTTTCATCAAAATGTGTCTTCTGTGCTAGACTCATATCCTCCAATTTCTTAGATAACCTTGCAAAGTGTTCTTCCATAGAAGTTGAGGAAGAGGAAGGTATGTTGGATGGTCCAGCATCAGACGGAGCAACAACACTCACTAGGTCAGCCATATGAGTGTCCATGTCATCATCTTCATCTTCATCAGGATGGTCATCATCTTTGTGGATAAGAACTCTTACTCTGGTAATGAATCCCATCTGACGAAAGATAGTATCTCCAATTTCCGATCCCATAGCCTCAATGGCTTGGACAAGTTCTCTTTCAACATTTACTCCTCTGTATTCTAAAATCCTAGAAAAAGAAGAGCATAGGAAAATTGATATGGATGGGATTTCTTGGCTTTTACCATCGTGTCAGCAATGAGAGCAGGCCAGTCGATGTGTATGTGATTTAGAATCCCATACACAAGAAGTAAATCCTGCTCAGAGCATTGAGCATGGTTGGTTGCTTTAGGACATAAAATCCAGACAATCAAGTAGTGAATCGTCCTTTCTTCAACTTTGAAACCACCAACAAGTAATTGCCTTCTGTTGGTTTGTTGTTCAGGATGACGCAGGAAGGATTGGAAAGTCATCAACCTGTTGAAATCTTCAAGTCCTAAATGACCTTTGACAGCATCATCCCAGATGGGGAGTTGAGCAACATTGGTCCACACGTCATCATCTAAAATAATGTGCATGCCTTTTACCTTAGTGGATATAATTCCATCTCGATAGTGCAAGTTGAAGTAGAAAACTCTTATAAGATCGGGATAAATG
Source organism: Vigna radiata var. radiata (assembly GCF_000741045.1). Taxonomy (NCBI): domain Eukaryota; kingdom Viridiplantae; phylum Streptophyta; class Magnoliopsida; order Fabales; family Fabaceae; genus Vigna; species Vigna radiata. The sequence goes on along the minus strand of NC_028351.1, from coordinate 30,822,684 downwards.
CATCCTTTTTGCTCTACCAGGTGTATTAGTCCTTGCTCAGCAAAAATATCTGCAAATTGAAAGCCATAGAAACAGAAAAAGTCAAGACAGATATACTTTACCGCCATGATTTTCCTTTCTTGCCAAGAGTTTACAAAGTCTGCATGTTTCCCTTGATCTGAAATCCATCCATCTATGTTTGCAAGACGTGGTTGAGAGGAAGAGGATGCTCCAGTAGCTCTGCGACGATGCCTTCTTGAATCAGCCATGGAGAAATTTCAAGGAAATGAAGTTTTGAGAAGGTGAAGAGAAATAGAGAGGATTTTAGCTCTAGATTTGATTTCAGCAGTATTTGGGGGCAAAGAAGTGTCTAATAATCGATTATGGGGGGTTATTTATAAGAAAAATGGAAAAACTAGCCGTTTATAGCCGTTATGGGACGCTCCAATGACTTTATTTTTGAAACTGTCAGCGTGATAATCGATTATGGCTCGTGATAATCGATTATCTGCTCAATAATCGCTGCCCAGAAATTGCATGATAATCGATTATGCCTGATGATAATAGATTATCTGCTCAAAATTTTCCATATTTGAGTTTTAAGGTTGAATAATCGATTATTGTCTTGTGATAATCGATTATGAAGCGTTAAGTTTACGAAAATGCAAAAATTTTCATAGGTTTTGATCCTAAGA
>NC_028351.1:30784790-30817400 GCF_000741045.1 Vigna radiata var. radiata | reverse complement strand
AAAGTCTAAGCGCAGGTGCGACCATTCTGTCGGCCATGCGCTGAAAACTTTTCCTTCTTTAAAAAAAAAAAAAACTAAAATTATTTTTAAAGTCTAAGCGCAGGTGCGACCATTCTGTCGGCCATGCGCTGAAAACTTTTCCTTCTTTTAAAAACCCAACGAAGTTTATTTTAAAAGTTTAAGCATAGGTGCGACCATTCTGTCGGCCTTGCGCTGAAAACTTTTTCTTCTTCTTTTTAAAAAAATCGACAAAAATTCATTTTAAAGGTTTAAGCACAGGTGCGACCATTCTGTCGGCCTTGTGCTGGAACCTTTCCCCGTTTTACACAGACATCGAAACACTAAAACATCCTTTTTCCAAATAAACAAACAATCTCTCATCTAGAACTACGTAACCCTGATTTCTCACTTTGAGAATACGTAGGAGCAAGGTCAATCCTTGTCGGGCACAAAAAAAATAAAAAATATATTTTGTTTCTTTAGAGTTTTATTTTTTGGGATAGTTAAACATTTTGCAAACCACATCTTTATTCGCGTATTTATTTAAAGGTACTGCCTTCGGGCAGGCGTTGTAGGGTGCTAATACCTTCCCTACACGTAACCGACTCCCGAACCCAATCTTTGGTTTTCGTGGACTGGGCTTCATCATTTTATGGTTTTTCCGTAGTTTTCCAGAATAAACTATGGTGGCGACTCCAAACTCTTTCTCAAATTGGTTTCTTTTTTGGATCGTCGTCCCGTCGCGATTCCGGTTGCGACAAAGGCCTTCAACGTATAAGACGTCTTTTATCGTCAATGTGTTTCCTCCTCCAATGTCTCCGATTCCCATTATTCTGCCTTTGTTGTTATCCCCATAAGTTACAAATCCTTGCTTCTTCTTCACAAAAGAGATGAACCTTTTCTTGTCACCTGTCATGTGTCTTGAGCAACCACTATCAAGATACCACAATGACTTCTTTGACTTAGTTGGTTCCTACAAAACAAATTAGCAAGAATTTTAGGTCCCCAATCTCAATATGGGTCCTTGGGGTTAGTTTNTGCAAATATATATCATTTCACAGCTTTAACCCATGCATATTTACCATTTGGAACACCAAAATGTTTAATATTGCACTTGTTTGATGTGTGACCATGCTTCATACAGTAAAAACAACACACATCACTCACTTTATTTTTAATAAAAGTCCCTTTAACAACCCAAATTTTTCNAGTTCTTCTTACTTTGGATTTATAATTTTGATGCATGTTTTTGTTTTTAACATTGCTTTTATTAAAGTTTGTTTTAGCATGTGAATTTATCTTAGTTGCCTCAGCAAGTAAATTTTCAAGTATATCAATATCAAACATATGACTTTTACATGACAAGCGTTCAACAGGTTCAATAGTAGCAATAGCATCAGACAATTTTATTTCTAATGTACTAATTTTATTTCTCAACACAACTTCATCGTCAAGCAATTTATCATATTTCAATTTCAATTCATTATGCTCCTTTTTTAGCATTTTATTTGCAGCATCAAGTTTTTCAGATTCATTCATAAAATCAAAGAAAGCCTTTTGTAAATCTAATTCACTAGATTCAAAACTGGAATCACTTACTTCACTTCTTGTATCCTCTGAATCCGCCATAAGACAAATGTTGGCTTCTTCATCTGAGTCACTTAAGCTTGTGGAGCTAGAAGCATTGTCTTCCCAAGCTATGTAAGCTTTCTTTTTCTTTTGAAATTTTCTTTCCTTCTTGTCTTCACTTTTCTTGTTCTTTGGACACTCAGATTTCACGTGCCCTCTTTCTCCACAACCAAAGCATTTCACACTTGAAGGAGATTCTTGACTTTCTCTCCTTTTTTTACGAATTTTGTCCTTTCCTTTTGCCTTCATAAACTTTGCAAACTTCTTTATCATGAGGCTCATGTTCTCCACATCATCAGAATCATCATCTTTAATCCTCTTAGAGCTCTTTCCTTTAGAGATTTCGGACTTGAAGGATAATGTTTTTCTCTTGCCTTGATCCTCTTCAGCAGTTAGTCTCCTCAACTCAAGCTCATGCTCACGGAGCTTTCCAAACAGAATTGGCATTGACATCTAAGTGAGGTTCTAAGACTCCAAGATGGCAGTCACCTTTGGTTGCCAAGACCTGTCTAATGATTTCAAAATTTTCACATTTAGCTCATCAGTATCAAAATTCTTACCCAACCCTGTTAAGTGGTTCACAATATGAGTGAAACGCTTTTGAACATCAGAGATTCTTTCTCCAGGTTGCATTCTGAACATCTCATATTCCTGAATGAGAGTGTTCTTCCTTGCGCGTTTCACGTCCTCTGTTCCTTCATGAGTGACTCTGAGGACTTCCCACATTTCCTGTGTTGTCTTACACACTGAAATTCTATAAAACTCATCAAGTACAACAGTAGATGAAATTATATTGCGATCTTTAATATCAAACTGAGCTCGTCTATTTTCTTCAGCAGTCCAATTAAAATATGGTTTTTCTACCTCTACACCATCAATTGTGCTCATAGGGATATAAGGACCATTTTGTACAACTTCCCAGATGCCTCTATCAACAAACCCCATAAAAATTTCCATTCTAACTTTCCAGAAGGCATAGTTATCTCCAGTAAAAAGTGGAGGTCTGTTAATGGAAGCACCCTCAGCATATACAAGGTTTTGATTGTGACCGGCCATTTTCAAAAATATTTTGAAAAACTATCAAATCAAGCTCTGATACCAATTGTTGGAATTGGAGGGGTATGGTTAGAAGAGTATAACGCAGCGAAATTAAAACTTAGAGTAGTGTATAAGCGTGTTTAGTCACTTTTAACAAACAAGCTGGTCCTTTTTCGCAAATCAATTTTCTTTAAGAAAATTTATCAAACACTTAATATGCTTAAAATGAAATGAGTGTAGGGAATAGAAAAATCACACAAGTATTTTTATACTGGTTCGATTCAACAGAATCTACGTCTAGTCGTTAATCACTGTAAAAAGTGATTAACAGTTCCACTAAAAAGAATCTCACAGATTTACAATAAGTGAACAAAATATAAAAGAACCTTCCTTCGACGAGCGAACCGGAAGAAGACCACTCTGACAACTCGAAGAGAATCGCTCCGGCAATCGACCAACGATTCACGAGCTTCTTCTTTCACGAGACCAGGCAGAGCACCTTGCTAACTCGAAGAGACCCTGCTCCGGCTATCGACACACGATACGTGAGCCTCTCCTTTCACAAGACCAAGTAAGGGAACTATGAACAAAGCTTTTGAGAACTTTCCTCTGACAAACAATGTTCTATTAAGCTTCTCAGTTCAAAAACGTTGCCTCTGAATTTTACAGAAGCCAAATATATAGCCAATTGCACTGAATGCCGAAGGCCAGGTCCCAAATGCCACGAATAATCGATTATTATAAGTGATAATCGATTATTCAAGTCCGTTACAGGGTAACAAATTTTCGTGCACAAGTCATTTTGTGATATTTGGCAGTTTAAACATGTCCTAAATGTTGTTTTAAACTTTTAGATCATTGCAATTGAAGCCAGATTCATCTATGTGCAAAATAGCATATTCAAACCTCAATTTTGAGTGAAATTGGGAACTAGAACGGTGAATCTGCTATATAGTTTGGTTTTGAACCCAATTAGACTTCAAACAAGTTTAAATTGATGAATTAAAGTTTAAACAAGAAGTAAGCATATGCGTTTTTTATCTCAATGAAATGAAGTAGAAGATATGCATGAGGCAAAATCATCACAAGCATGAGGGAAAATCATCCTAGCATCAAGATATCACAAGATAGTTCAACATTCTAAATAGAATTTACTTAATTCTATATTTCTCACAAACGAATCTAAAATCAAATTCCAGTAACACATGGAAATAGCTATCCAATACCAGCCACAATTCTTAACATATAGTTGTTAATCTATCCACAGTTTAGATCTTTTCTTTCTTTCCTATTATAAGAAGTGTCATAACCTATAGTATTAGGTTGCAGTTTCCCTTAATATGTTTGACTGAGAAATCATATCACAAAAACCAATCCTTTAATATGAGTATTTAAGGATCTGGAGCCATTTTGTTTTTGAACTCAGGAACCTTTGGAAATAAGGAGTTGTACATTCGAACTTCAAAGTGATGCCCTCTCAAATGAAAATCAAACTTCTTTATGCCATTTTTTTTTACTGCCAATGCTTCTTTGAAGGTGGTGTCATAATGCGTTTCTACTTCTTTGAATTGACCACTAGCATGCCCACAATAGTATTTCTTATTTTTCTCTTCTTCAATGAATATTGCTCCCTATTAATGGTCACTAGAATCTGTTTGAAGAATACTTTCCCATTTGCACGAATTTTTAAGGTTGGTGGAGCTTGGGCAATCTTTTTCATTTCTTGAATGGCTAGGGTTTGAGCAAGTTCCCAAGGAGGAAGATCCTTTTTTTAACATTTTGGACAACAGACTCATGTATCTTGCAGCACGAGGGATAAAGCCTTTGATAGATAAAACCTCCTTGTAGGATATCAAGGTAAGCTCTTCCTTTTGTTACCAGCCATGGCTTTAGACTGTTTAAGTAATTAGCGGTTTAATATCTTTATAAAGCATATATAAGCCTACAAAAGTCCCCACTTACTGAGCAACTGGCATAAGTGACATCATCTTGTGCAATTCTTAATCTCATCTTTCATGCAACATCTCAAATTTCTGACATTAAAGGAATGACTGAGATATAATGCGAGCTCTTTTTAAAACTGCAGAGGATCTTTATTTATTCAATTTTAAAAGCAAATACATATTTATTCAATTTCGATCATTTCATTTCTATCTGAATGACTCATGGAACTAAAGAATTTGGACTTAAATATCAAAGAATTAAACAATGATCACTGAAAATGACCATATACTCTAGACAATGATCATGACTAAAAAAACAAATAACCGAATGCAGTATTGCTCTGTATGTATTGATACAAATTGCACCAAATAAATTTTGGGCTACCAAATCTTATCTGCAACAAAGAATGAAAGAATAATAATGATGACAATTTCCCTACCTAGAAAGAATACTACTTCCCTTTACGTGTGTATAGCTTGATTATGAGCAAATCAACGAAGAAAGAAAATGAAATCATGTTGGGTGAGAAAAAGAGGACGAGGTACCCGCAACATCAACAAGAACCCAAGCTGAAACAGTGTACAAAGCTTGCTCAAGCATACTAAGAGATTTTCTTTCGTTTCACTCACTCATCTCAACTACCCCTATCCAATATTTTATTATAATTTATATACTAAGAGGGCTTCATATTTAACAGTTTTCTTATCATCGTTTGCTTTTAGTTAAGAGAAATTCTATCTGTTGTGATTGATGCTCTAAGAGTGATGTTTCAAGTTATATGCAGCAAGTACACAAAGCTTGAGTCCCATCTTCAAGAGATAAACAAGGAACAACACAAGGGCATGAGTTCAAATCAAATAGGATCAGTATCCGAACCTATCTTGGATGTGAACAAGAGACAGCGACTAGAGTTTCCCATAGCAAAAAAACCACTACAAATCTTTGTCAGAACACACCCCATGGGTGATAGTTTGGTATGTGCTAAGGCCAATCACTACAACATACAATTTGATACACTAGAGCAAATCCTAATGAAGTAAGTCTAAGTCAGAAGTTAGCACATCTACAAACTTCTTTGTTCTTAAATTATAAAGCACAAATCACTGCAACAAAGTACCATCAAAATCAAAACAACATTCTTCAGAGAACCAATGTTCCTTGGTCCCCTTCTTTGATTTTAAACCACGCAAACCCCATTCACAAAAGAAACAACTTACCTCTACGGCAGCAACAACCCGCACCTCCGATACCCTCTCTCACGAAGCCCTTCTCACGCAGTGAAAGCCACTTCGTCACACGCCTTCCTCGCCAACTAGAAGCTTTTCCCACACTGCGGCACCACCCTCTGACCTAGTGACAATACCTCCTCACGCCGCGACACCACCGTCTGATCAGAAATAATGAGTCGAGAAAGAAGGGTCGGGGAGAGTGAAGAGAAATTGGGTCTGAAAGTTAGGGGGAAGCTTTCGTTGAGGAGAAAATTGGGGAAAATGGAAGTCTGGCATCCCAAATTCTGATTTCATTAAGTGAATGAATATACCGACAGGCAAAAATCCTTCGATAAAATCGCTGCCCATTACCGAAGGACATATAAGTCCTCAGTAATCACCATATAACGTGATAAAATCGCTGCCCATTACCGACGGGCGAAAGCCTTCGATATATCACCTTTTACCGAAGGCCCAGAAACCTTCGGTAATAATCTTTCGGTAATTAGCTTCTTTCTTGTATTAATCAAGTTGAGAACAAAGAGTATAATGATGTTTACAATAAACACAAGGAGATGCTTCCTTCCTCTCATGGTTCTTTCTAAAGATGTTGCAATAAGTGCTTAATAACTCTACTAAGTCTCTATCTAAATGGTCTAAAAAATCAACATACAAATAACATAAGTATGTTATGTTTTTATAGAAAAATATTGTGTTGTCTGAACTCCTAAGCAGTAAACCATGAGGTTTTATCCCTAGGTGAGTTACCTCTATGTTTGGGCTTTCATCATAGTGTTATAGCAATGAAGCCTTCCTTCCCATGTGAGTTTTCTTGTGAGACTCACATTTTATTTTGAAGCTAGAGTCCTTGTAGTGAAAGTTTCTACATGTGTGACTTATTACCCACCAGAGTCGACGATTAGCCATAGTATTGATATTTTGAATCTTCATAAACCGTCTTATATGACTCAACGACAACTCTAGAGCTTAGGACCATCTTTATAATTTTCTTTATTTTATATGCGAAAACAACACAAATATGTCAAATTTCACTTTTTATAATCTTTCTACTCCTTGTTTTTTAATTAAAGACAAAAGGAGTTGTTTTACTAAAATTTACATCAAATTCATGTTAGATAGTATCTAAATATAGAATTATAAAATAAACTAGACACTTATTAATGCACTATTGTTGCAAGCTCATAGAATATCCATACAAAATACCTAACACCAATTGCAATAAAGTGACACCAACGTATCAACAATTTTAAGGCCACAATAGTAATGTTATATTTTGTGTAATTGGATTATTCTAACCTATACATTTTACTAGTATTATACCATGGACCTATATTATGATGTTTTCTATTCTGAAGTGTTCATAATGCACCTCGTATGCCTAATTTCATAATAGAAACAGAGTCGTTACCACTATACTGAAAATCTAAAATTGGACTTTCACAGATACCTAACAATCCAGATTTGAATTTCCAATCTTATTCCATATTATTTTCGTTACATTTTTCCTATGCCTTTGCTGACACAACCTTCTTTTTTTAACTGGAAACTCCTAAGTTATTTCTGCATAGACTTTAATACACGTCACTTTCTAGCAAGTTACAATCTACCAATCTAATCTTCTTCAAAGTTAATGAAAGGGAAGCTCATCCAAATACATCAATCACTCAGGTTATTAAGATATCTTCTACATATTTATGAACTTAATAGATATAAAAGTATAAAGTACATCTATTATTATATAAAACAATGGTTATACTAGTGTTCAATTAACATACAAAATCAGAATATACCTTAACCCGAATGTAGCTTGTTGTTGTGAATCATCATATAGTACTTTAAACGGATTAACAATTGAGCATGTATCACTTTACAAATTGCAATAGTCTTGTTTATCCTTAAAATAGAGAAAAAAAAATACTTATTATAAATCCCTAAAACAACTTCGACAAAATTTTAAGTATGGAGCATCTTTCAAGATTTTTATCATATAGTCCTGTTGCAACCGGAAATCGTGACGGGACGACGATCCAAAAAAAAAAACAGATTCGGAAAAAGAGATTTTGGAGTCGCCACCATAGTTTATTCTGGACAACTATTGAAAAACTATAAAATAATAAAACACAGTCCACGAAAACAGATTGGGTTCGGGAGTCGGTTACGTGTAAGGAAGGTATTAGCACCCTACGACACCTGCCCGAAGGCAGTACCTTTAATTAAATATGCGACTTTGATAAGGTTTTCAAAATGTTTAACTATCCCCAAAAAAGACATTATAAAGAAACAAAATATATTTTCTAGTTTTTTAGGAAATTTTTCAGAGAATTTGTATGGAAAAGATTTGGATTTTTCAGAAATGAACCTGACAAGGACTGACCTTGCTCCTACGTATCTCCACTTTGGATGGAGAATCAAGGATCACGTAGTTCTGGCAAAGATTGTTTGTTCTTTGGAAACAATTATATTTTAGCATTTTTATAAAAAAATGGAAAAGGTTCTTAGCACGAGAACAATGCGTGCGATCACACACGTGCTTAAACCTTTAAAACATATTTGATAATTTTATGAAAGGGGAAAAGGTCTTAGCACGAGGACGATGCGTGCGATCACACACGTGCTTAAACCTTTAAAGCATATTTTTTATTTTTTTCAAGAGAGAAAAGGACTTAGCACGAGGACGATGCCTGCGATCACACACGTGTTTAAAGCCTTAAAACATTTTTGATAATTTATTAAAAGGAGGAAACGTCTTAGCACAAGGACGATGCGTGCGATCACACACGAGCTTAAACCTTTAAAACATATTTTTTAATTTTTATAAAAGGAGAAAAGGTATTAGCACGAGGACGATGCGTGCTATCACACATGTGCTTAAACCTTTAAAAAATATTTTTTTAATTTTATAAAAAGAGAAAAGGTCTTAGCACGAGGATGATGCGTGCGATCACACACGTTCTTAAACCTTTAAAATATATTTTGTTTATTTTGTAGAAGAGAAGAAGAAAAGGTTTTAACACAAGGACGATATGTGCGATCACACATGTGCTTTAACCTTTAAAATATTATTTATTTATTTTTTTGAAAAAAAGAAGAAAAGATTTTAGCACAAGGACGATGCGTGCGATCACACATGTGCTTTAACCCTTATAATATATTTTTTATAAACCTTAATATATTGAGTGTTAGGCTGATGCGAACGATCGCACGAGCACTCATACCATTATTGAAAATTTTTATTATTTTTATTTTAAAACTTTATATGTTTTTATTTTTATTATTTTTTTATTTTTGTAATTTTATCATAGGAAAATAAATTTATAAGAATAGTAATTATATTTATATGGTTTTAATATAGATTATACTTAACTAAGTATTTAAAATAAAACATAATAGTAATATTTACATAAAGAAAAGTAACGTATAAAACAGAAAATAAAATAAATTAAAACTATATTCAGTTTATTATTATTATTATTTTTTAACTTTTGTAATTATATATCTTTTCTGATTTTTATAACATAATAAAAAGTAAATAAATAAAAGTTTAATATAAACAATCAAGTTAACACATAATAAGAAAATAATTGGTACAATAAAGGAATGTTAATGAGCAATTAAACACATATATGCAGTGATAATAAAACAATAGGTAAATAAAAGAACAGTAAAATGCATGCAGTGATCAATATTAACAAATAAAATTAAAAGAATAAAGAAAAGAAAACCGGCGAGGAAAGAATAAGGCTATGATGAAAAGGGGTTACTGCAGGGCGGATTTCACAGCAGCAAGTGAAAACTCTTGGAGCTCTGTTCACTATTATTCGCCTCGTACCTCAGATGTTTCCTCTTTCCCGTGTGGCTGGCCTTTTTTCGTCTCTCGCTATTCTTGAAAAAAAAAAACGTTTCTTCCCCTAGAAAGCTCTCCTTCTCCTTTTTTCTCTGTTGTTCTCTTTTCGAAATTGAATTTTCTCTCCTTCCATCTCTTTTTTACAAGGTGCATATTTATATACACACATTTGTAATATTATTGTGATCTTGCCTTAATGGCGAATTAATTGTCAATTAGCAAAATAGGAAAATAAATGGTCTTGATTGAAGAAAAATAAATCAAATTATAATAATTGTCAGAAAATTGTTCATTTTGAAAGAAAATCATATTTTTAATTATTGCTTGTAATGGAAAGCATGTGCTGGCTTTCTAGAAGGTAACATGTGCAGCTTAACTAAAATGTGCTGAAATGCAAAAGATATGGCTATGGTAGCCTTAGTAAAATATGGGGGTGCACCAAGCAACTTTATTCTTCAAGTAATGAAGCTTTGATTATTTGATGGGCTTGGGCTCAAGTCATCATGATTACTATAATGTTGATTTAAATTATTACCAAATAAAACAAAATTTTGAAAATATTCTAAAGTGATCTGTCATGCATTAATATTAATTGCTTATGGGCCTGCGCACCATTTTTCCAAGAAAATCACGTGGAGCACCTCTCCCATTTAATCATCATTCTTTTTCTTTTCATTTTATTCACGTGCACCCCCTTTTTTCTTTTCTTCTTTTTTTCTTTTTTTCGTTTTTCTTTTCTTTTCTTTTCTTATTTCTTTTTTTTAAAGACTAAAAATAAAATAAGATAAAAGTAAAAAACAAGTTCTATTATTTAGCTACCCGGACGAAATTGGGTGTTGACAACTGCCCCTCTTTCCTTATAATTACTGGATAATATGGAAATTTGATATTTTTGTATTAGCTGAGTAAATGTTAAGTAAAGATAGAAACACTAATTTCGTCTAGGTTTCAAAAGAGAAAAGGGGAAAATAAAAACCACTCCAAGTAGATATGATAACAGAAATCAATGAAGCGTACCATGATGCAACAAAGAGAGCTCGGCCATTGCTTAGCAGAGGGTCGATATCTTAGAAAGAAGAAAAAAGACTAGATTCGACCATTACCTAGTAGAGGGCCAATATCGTGGAGGAAAAATAAAATTCGACCACTGCCAAGAAGAGAGCCGATAGCAAAACTAAAACCTGAATTTGACCATTGCCTAGCAGAGAGCCAAACTCACAGAACAAAAAACTAAAATTCGACCATTGCCAAGCAGAGGGCCAAAACAAAACTAAAACCTGGATTCAACCATTGCCTAGCAGAGGGCTAATATCGCAGAACAACCTAGATTTAACCAATGCCTAGCAGAGGGCCAAAATCGCAGAACAAAAAACTAAAATTCGACCATTGCCAAGCAAAGGACCGATAGCAAAACTAAAACCTGCATTTGACCATTGCCTAGCAAAGGGCCAAACTCACAGAACAAAACTCAAATTCGACCATTGCCAAGCAGAGAGCCGATAGCAAGACTAAAACCTGGGTTTGACCATTGCCTAGCAGAGGGCCAAACTCACAGAGCAAAACTCAAATTCGACCATTGCCAAGCAGAGGGCCGATAGCAAATCTAAAACCTGGATTTGACCATTGCCTAGCAGAGGGCCAAACTCACAGAAAAAAACTAAAATTCGACCATTGCCAAGCAGAGGGCCGATAGCAAAACTAGAACCTGGATATGACCATTGCCTAGCTGAGGGCCAAACTCACAGAATAAAAGTAAAATTCGACCGTTGGCAAGCAGAGGGCTGAAACAAAACTAAAACCTGGATTCAACCATTGCCTAGCAGAAGGCTGATATCGTAGAACAACCTAGATTTGACCATTGCCCAGCAGAGAGCCGAAATCGCAAAACAAAAAACTAAAATTCGACCATTGCCAAGCAAAGGGCCAATAGCAAAACTAAAACCTGGATTTGACCATTGCCTAGTAGAGGGCCAAACTCACAGAACAAAACTCAAATTCGACCATTGCCAAGCAGAGCGCTGATACCAAGACTAAAACCTGGATTTGACCATTGCCTAGTAGAGGGCCAAACTCACAGAGCAAAACTCAAATTCGACCATTGCCAAGCAGATTGCCGATAGCAAAACTAAAACCTGGATTTGACCATTGCCTAGTAGAGGGTCAAACTCACAGAAAAAAACTAAAATTCGACCATTGCCAAGCAGAGGGCCGATAGCAAAACTAAAACCTGGATATGACCATTGCCTAGCTGAGGGCCAAACTCACAGAATAAAAGTAAAATTCGACCGTTGGCAAGCAGAGGGCCGAAACAAAACTAAAACCTGGATTCAACCATTGCCTAGCAGAAGGCTGATATCACAGAACAACCTAGATTTGACCATTGCCCAGTAGAGGGCCAAAATCAAAGAACAAAAAACTAAAATTCGACCATTGCCAAGCAGAGGGCCGATAGCAAAACTAAAACCTGGATTTGACCATTGCCTAGCAGAGGGCCTAACTCACAGAACAAAACTCAAATTCGACCATTGCCAAGCAGAGAGTTGATAACGAGACTAAAACCTGGATTTGACGATTGCCTAGCAGAGGGTCAAACTCACAGAGCAAAACTCAAATTCGACCATTGCCAAGCAGAGGGCCGATAGCAAAACTAAAACGTGGATTTGACCATTGCCTAACAGAGGGCCAAACTCACAGAAAAAAACTAAAATTCGACCATTGCCAAGCATAGGGCCGATAGCAATACTAAAACCTTGATTTGACCATTGCCTAGAAGAGGGCCAAACTCACAAAATNGATAGCAATACTAAAACCTTGATTTGACCATTGCCTAGAAGAGGGCCAAACTCACAAAATAAAACTAAAATTCGACCATTGCCAAGCATAGGGCCAAAACAAAACTAAAACCTGGATTCAACCATTGCCTAGTAAAGGGATGATATCGTAAAACAACCTAGATTTGACCATTGCTTAGGAGAGGGCCAAAATCGCAGAACAAAATACTAAAATTCGACCATTGCCAAGTAGAGGGCCGATAGCAAAACTAAAACCTGGATTTGCCCATATCCTAGCGGAGGGCCAATCTCACAAAACAAAACTCAAATTCGATCAGTGCTAAGTAGAGGGCCAATAGCAAAACTAAAACCTGGATTTGACCATTGCCTAGCAGAGGGCCAATATCGCAAAAATCTAAAGGTGCTAGATAAAACTGGGCTTAAAGACAAAAGACCAAAGTTGTGCTTGAGAGAAATGAGGTGTACAAACCTCACGGAGGGTGTAACAACCCTATAGATGAATGAATGATATAAGAATAACTTAAGTTCAAATTTTTGAAACATTGGTAAATACCTAGTCAAAACATTGAAAAGGGTTAGAAGCAAAGGTCGCATTAACCTTTTTCGTAACTTCTTCTACTTCTTTTGAGATGCATGATATAATGTCATGAGGGTGCAAGAATGCGGAAACACATGAGACATTTGTTTCGTTCTTTCCTTTTGCTCTTGCTTTCTCTTTTTGTTTCTCTCTTTTTTTTCACCCTTTTTTTTTTAAATTCCATGCTTGGAATCCACTGTCAATATTGTTTTAAAACACAATGTACATTCAAAACGCGTTCATTGAAAGCAACGTCAAGAGATAATGAGTCCTCTGATGGGAAGGAACAAAGCGTAACCAGGGGCTTAAATTCCCTTTAACGCTTTTTGCAATCCAAACTAGCTTGAACCTGGGAAGGTACAAGAAGTGGGCATGAAAAGTAGATGGTTGGATGATTATCTGTGGGCCACATTAGCATTTGAATTCCCCTCATTTGGGGAGGTGTTGTTAACATTTAAACATGCAGGGCTCACAAGACTGCCCCAACTTTGTTGTGCACAGTAAATGTGATTTGGGGAAGTGGAAAGGTTTGGGTAGGAAGGATTGTCCCAATTTGGCGATTCTCGATTGACGGGGAGACTTCGCATCTTTTTTTATCTTTTATTTTTCGATGCTTTTTTTCAAGTGATTGTGTCATTCACCACATCATTTTGTTCCAGAGTTAAATTCGTGAGAAAGATCAGGATAAACAGCCTTCAGTCGACGTGGACTTTAATTGGCTTGTACAGTGGCTACAAGTCAAAGGGTTTTGAAAGAAACGGATAATGAAGGCCCAAATAAGTGTTTGAAGGTTAAATTATTCGAACAAGAATCATCTGCAAGGTGTCAAGTCAACAGGCCTCCAGGGATTTGAAAATTCGGGCATCCTTTTTATTTTTCATTGTTTTATTTTTTTCATTTTTTCTTTTCTTTCTCTCCATTTAGTTCATTCACTTCAGTTGCCCTGCTGTGGCCCTTTATGATACTTTTCTTTTTTCATTTCCTTTTTTCAGAAATTTTCTCCTTCATTTTGGATGCCCTTGATGTACCCTTTAGGTTGACATCGACATGCTACTGATTCCTCTCGAGGGTGACGAAAACAATTATAACTTTATGCTCAAAGAGGGTGCAATTGGATAAATTTCTTTTATCATTTGGGTGAAGAAAAATGGCCACACGTCACTCTGAAGCTTGCTTGCCTTACTTTCTCTGACCTTAAACCTGAAACGAAACTCTGTAGTGATTGGCACATCAACTTCATTTTCTTTCTTCTTCTCTTATGTTTTTTTTTTATTTTATTTTCTCTTTTTTCTTTTTATTTATTTTTTTATCTCCCCGATCAACGGATCATTGGGCACGTGTACCATGATGAAAACTGCCCCAGTATTATATTCAAGACAATCCTTGTTTAAAAAGGGAAACGAAAAGGTTAAAGGTTCAAGTAATATGAATGCAGATGCTTTATCTGGAAAAGAACACTGGTTACCCCCAAAACCTTGAATCAGGAAAAGACTCATCACCGGTATTTTTCAAAACTTCGTTTGCTTTTGCTTTTCAAAAGTACTATACCCTCGACAACTTTATTGACAACAAATTCAACATGTGTCTTTTATTTTTTACTTATTTTTCCTTTCTGGTTTTTCACGACATCCTTCAGGACCGAGCTTGCCGACTAAATATACCCGTGATGCTTTTATTGACATTTGTTTAATTATTTTCATTTTCATTTTCCTTTTATTTACCTAGAAGCTCAGCGCGACATGCAATATTTCAAAAAGTGTGCGAACAAAGATTATGAATGAGACCATGCAGTATTTATTGAATGAAATAACACAAATTATAACAAGCTTCAAAGACAATGTCAATATCCTTTAATAGCATCCCCTATCACGGAATCGTCATGCATAAAACTTTTTGACCTCATCAAAATTAACTGGTAACGGTAATTCCTCCCCATCGATCCCTATGAGAATTAGTGCCCCACCAGAGAAAGCTACAAATGACCCTTCATAACTTGGGGTCCACTTGCCTCTATGATCCTTTTGTATGGGTAAAATCTTCTTCAATACCAGCTCTCTTTCGTGGAACTCCCTTGGGTGCACCCTTTTGTCGAATGCCTTCTTCATTTCTCTTTGGTACAACTTCCGTGACACACAACTGTTAACCTCTTTTCCTCAATGAGATTGAGTTGGTCATATCGGGCTTGAACTTAATCAGCTTCCTCTAATAGGGTTTCCGTTAACACCCCTCTTCCTGATGGGGTTTTTATCTTTTTTGACTTTTATTCCCCTAATCTCAATAGTTCTAGAGAGGATTCCGGATCATATTCACAATCATCTTTTATATTATTGACAGGGAGCTCAAAATTAGGAATATCGACATTGTTATTTTCAAAACATTCATTGTTATATCTGCATTATTTAAATTTGTGAAAAATGAATAAATAAACAGGAAAAAGATGAAGAAGGTCAAATGACGATAAAACACAAACATACACGATTTGATTATCACGCTGATCGGAAAAACTAAACGTCATCACGGGTAATTAAAACTATTACATTTTATTAGAATTAGGCATCACGGGTAAATCCAGAGTCTCCCAACTGTTGAGCGGTGCATCTAGGGAGTATACCCACATGAAACGTGAGCCTTCAGATCCATCTTCATCCTCTACGGCCGCTATTTGACCAGTATTGACCCATCCAACCCTGTGAAAGCTCTTCTTAATGTCACAAGTACGAATCTTTCCCACCTTGGGTTCTTGTCTTTCCGCATGAGCCAGACTGCACCCATTCCTTTCTTCAATAAACCCTTTTATTGTCCTCATATCATACTTGCATCAAACTTCTATCGAACAAGTCTTGCAGAAACTCTTCGAAGTCAACACATTTCTCAATAGAGTGCCCAACAGTTGGATGGAGCGCACATGCTATACCCACATCAGAATCTCCTCAAACTCTGGATTTTGCTCACGTCTCTTATTAACTCATGCTTTTCAGCTAGAATAGCGTTCGTCGAGGTGCTCCCATGCCCGGACAGTGGATTAGCCTCAATGCTAGGTTTATCTTCTTGAAACTTCAGCCACCCAGAATCGATTAGACTCTGCATTTTACGTTTGAAAGCCAAACACCTCTCAGTGGAGTGACCAACGCCTTCCCCATGATAACTACACTTGGCGTCTGCATCGTAATCCCTAGGGTATGGGGGCTGCATAGGCTTCATCGGACAAATGACAACCAAACCCTTTTTGAGGAGGTGAGGTAACAACTCTGTGTAAGTTGTAGGGATAGGGGTGAAATTAACAGATTGGTTCCTTCTTGGGTAAGTGCTTTGACCTGCATTCATATTCGAAACCGCGTTTGCCCCAACCCTCAAGGGTTCAGTTGGGAGACGCTGTGATGGATAATACCCTTGTTGTTGTTGAGGCCTAGTTTGATGAGCAAACGAGGAATTAGCAGTGTATGGTTGATAATTGTGAGCGGGAGCTTGGCCTCTCCACACAGGAGTTACTGATGTTGCATGCACGTCCCCTTCCTTCTTCTTTCCTGGATTGAAACTGGGTTTTTTGTACTCAGCAGTTGCAGACGGGCCATATGCAATTTTCCCATTTTTCAACCCGATTTCTATCCTTTCACCAATTATGATGATATCAGTGAAATTGACGGACACATTCCCAACCATATGTTCATAAAATGGTGGTTGGAGCGTATTTACAAACATCACCATCTCTCTGTCAAAAAAAGGCGGCTCCACTTGTGTGGCTAACTCTCTCCATCGTTGAACATATTCCTTGAAAGTTTCATTGCCTTTCTTCGCCATATTTTGCAGCTGCAGACGGTCTGGTGCAACATGCATGTTGTATACGTACTGTTTCACAAAGGCGTCAGCCAGATCCGCCCAGCAACGGATTCGAGATGGCTCTAAGTGGGTATACCAGTTCAATGCCATCCCAGCCAAGGTGTCTTGGAAAACGTGGATGAGTAGTTGGTCATCATAGGCATACGCAGCCATCTTTCTACAATACATTGTAAGATGGCTTTTAGGGCATGTACTACCCTTGTACTTCTCAAACTCGGGCGCTTTGAACTTATGTGGTATTTTCACACCAGGAACCAAGCTTAGTCTTGCAACATCACCAATCCATAGCTTTCGACTCCTTCTATGGCCCTATACCTTTCTTCCATAATTTTCAGCTTATTTTTAGATCCAATGAAACTATTGATTCCCCCAATCACTGTGGTGTGTCGTGCAGCCCAAGTTGAAGAGTCCTCCTTAGCAACCACATGTGGCAGCGCAGTTACTCGTTTTCCTTCAGTCGTATTTGTTTCATTCATCCCCGTACTCGCCATGGGAGCCGACACCGAGACAGGTCCTTGAGTACCAAATGGCGATACGTTAACAGTCATGGGAAATGAGAATGAAGCGTGCTCTGCTTCTGAGTATTCTCCTACAGGAGGAGTGTAACCTGGGGGTAACCCATAGAGCGGGAAGGGGATCGATTGGCTCACAGTGTTGAACATCAGGGGGTAAAGGTGGGCATTACCCTCAACCTGTGCAGACGAAGACTCTCGAGTAGTCTTTAGGGATTCGAGAGCTGCAAAGATCTGGCCGACCTGGTCTTTTAACTGGCTAACATCAGCCTTCAGGGATTCCTGCGACTCCTCCCAGTTTTCCATGGCTCTTGAATTGGCTCGAGTCCTATAGGGATGTCGTGGAAAATTGGCTCGAGTCTTGTAGGGATGTCGTTGAGAATGAAATATGCATGCATAGTATGGAAATGCAATGTCATTAATTTAAAAAAGGAACAAATAGCGTAAGGGTTACAAGAATACACAATTCTCCCTTTGTGCCCTAATAAAGGTTCACTACTTCGGATTAAAGGTCAAATATATGCAAGCTCACTAGGATGATTACCTGAACCTAAAGGTTGGTGGTCACTAAAGCTATGACCCCTTTCACAGCATTCCCACAACAGTCGAGTAATCAACTAAATGTGGAGACACGAGCAAAGAGAACAAACTCTAGCTGAGGTTCTCACGATAGCCAAACAGAAAGTATGTCCCAAATGGCACCGCTACACAACCCCTTTATTTCTAAGTTACACTCAGACCCGGGTATAGGGCCCCCACTCATGATATGAGAAAAGTGTGTGTGTGTGAAGGGAGAATGGAATGCACCCAAACCCTCACCTGCAAAACAACCAGAAAATCTTCCCAGGAGCATGTCATCTATCCTATGGTTCAATATCCAATAGATATAAAACACGTATGAGAATAATACAAATCTGAAAAAGAAAGGGGACAGAAACCACATCAAATTTGTGCATCTAATTAAATGGCCTAACTCTCGGTAACTCCCTAGTGGAGTCGCCATCTATCACAATCTGTCGCAACTGAAAATCGCGACGGGACGACGATCCAAAAAAATAAAGAGAGATTTGAAAAAAGAGATTTTGGAGTTGCCACCATAGTTTATTCTGGAAAACTATAGAAAAACCATAAAATGATAAAGCACGGTCCACGAAAACCAAAGATTGGGTTTGGGAGTCGGTTACGTGTAGGGAAGGTATTAACACCCTACGACGCCTGCCCAAAGGCAGTACCTTTAATCAAAATATGCGACTTTGATGTGGTTTTCAAAATGTTTAACTATCCCCAAAAAAGACATTATAAAGAAACAAAATATATTTTCTAGTTTTTTAGGAAATTGCTCAGAGAATTTGTATGAAAAAGATTTGGCTTTTTGGGAAATGAACCTGACAAGGACTTGCCTTGCTCCTACGTATCTCCACTTTGGATGGAGAATCAAGGATCACGTAGTTCTGGCAAAGATTGTTTGTTGTTTGGAAACATTTATATTTTAGCATTTTTATAAAAAATGGAAAAGGTTCTTAGCACGAGGACGATGCGTGCGATCACACACATGCTTAAACCTTTAAAACATATTTGATAATTTTATGAAAGGGGAAAAGGTCTTAGCACAAGGACGATGCGTGTGATCACACACATGCTTAAACCTCTAAAACATATTTTTTAATTTTTTCAAGAGAGAAAAGGTCTTAGCACGAGGATGATGCGTGCGATCACAGACGTGCTTAAACCCTTAAAACATTTTTGATAATTTATTAAAAGGAGGAAAGGTCTTATCACGAGGACGATGCGTGCGATCACACATGAGCTTAAACCTTTAAAACATATTTTTTAATATTTATAAAAGGAGAAAAGGTATTAGCACGAGGACGATATGTGCGATCACACACGTGCTTAAACCTTTAAAACATATTTTTTAATTTTATAAAAGGAGAAAAGGTCTTAACACAAGGACGATCCGTGCGATCACACATGTGCTTTAACCTTTAAAATATTATTTATTTATTTTGTTGAGAAAAAGAAGAAAAAGTTTTAGCACAAGGACGATGTGTGCGATCACACATGTGCTTTAACCCTTAAAATATATTTTTTATAGACCTTAATATATTGAGTGTTAGGCTGATGCGGACGATTGCACGAGTACTCATACCATTATTGAAAATTTTTCTTATTTTTATTTTAATACTTTATATATTTTTATTTTTATTATTTTTTTTATTTTTATAATTTTATCATAGGAAAATAAATTTATAAAAAAAGTAATTATATTTATAAAGTTTTAATATAGATTATTCTTAACTAAGTATTTAAAATAAAACAATAATGTAATAATAATATTTACATAAAGAAAAGTAACGTATAAAACAGAAAATAAAATAAATTAAAACTATATTCAGTTTATTATTATTATTATTATTTAACTTTTGTAATTATATACCTTTTGTGATTTTTATAACATAAAAAAAATAAATAAATAAAAGTTTAATATAAACAATCAAGTTAACACATAATAAGAAAATAATTGGTATAATAAAAAACGTACGTATTGAGCAATTAAACGTATATATGCACTGATAATAAAATAATAGAAAAATGAAAAAACACTAAAATGCATGCAGTGATCAATATTAACAAATAAAATGAAAAGAATAAAGAAAAGAAAACCGGCGAGGAAAGAATAAGGCTCTGATGAAAAGGGGTTACCGCTGGGCGAATTTTAAAGCAGCAAGTGAAAACTCTTGGAGCTTTGTTCACTATTATTTGCCTCGTACCTCAGATGTTTCCTCTTTCCCGTGTGGCTGGCCTTTTTTTCATCTCTTGCTATTCTTGAAAAAAAAAAAAATTTTTCTTCCCCTAGAAAGCTCTCCTTCTCCTTTTTTCTCTGTTGTTCTCTCCCAAAATTTAATTTTCTCTCCTTCCCTTTTTTTTTACAAGGTGCATATTTATATACACACATTTTTAATATTATTGTGATCTTGTCTTAATGGAGAATTAATTGTCAATTAGCAAAATATGGAAATAAATGGTCTTGATTGAAGAAAAATAAATCAAATTATAATAATTGTCAGAAAATTGTCCATTTTAAAAGAAAATCATATTTTTCTCTTTAGGAAGAAAGTGAATACAACAATCAATATATTATTTTTAATTATTGCTTGTAATGGTTGTCATAATGTTTATTCAAATTATTACCAAATAAAACAAAATTTCGAAAATATTCTAAAGTGATTTGTCATGCATTAATATTAATTGCTTATGGACCTGCTGCACCATTTTTCCAAAAAATCACGTGGAGCACCTCTCCCATTTAATTACCATTCTTTTTCTTTTCATTTTATTCACGTGTACCCCTTTTTTTTCTTTTCTTCTTTTTTTCTTTTTTCGTTTTGCTTTTCTTTTCTTTTCTTATTTCTTTTCTTTTAAAGACTAAAAATAAAATAAGATAAAAGTAAGAAAAAAGTTTTATTATTTAGCTACCCGGACGAAATTGGGTGTTGATAAATCTAATATGATAATTATACTTTTATAGTAAATTTACAAGGTTTAATTGAAAATACAATTCAATATTAATAAATTGAAGAAAAATTAAATTTTCCGCACTTACATAGTCTAAATCATAAAATTGCTATATAATATAATTCAGAAGCTAACCTCTCTTATATTTTGGTTATAACTAGTATTTCGCATCAAGAATGGTTATAACCTATCATAATACACCAGATGAACGTGTCCACAATTTCAAGAATTTCGCATCAAGAACTTGAAAATTTTGTTTTTTTAGTATAACTTGGTTTATTTACATCTTCTCCTTTTGTTGTATTGAAGGAAGCTCCATTTTCAAAAATATCTCTTATCGAGTGAAAGTTCCATGTATCTCCACTTTTATCACTACTCTTTCTCCACGTCACCTACACATAATAAATAATTAACATTAATAAAATCTCAATTATATATATATATATATATATATATATATATATATATAAACAAATACTTTTTTAATAAGTTGGATATCAAATACTTCCTTATTTCCTATCGTTGGTACTACAAAGAGGTTAGCTTCGCTTTTGAGACTAGGTTCCATGCTTCCACCAATGGCATATTGAAGTCATCCTTGAAAAAAATTGTTGGCTACGTGTGCATATCCGTTACGAATCCTGGAAGGTAAATTGTTTGTTAATAAGAGCAAATAGAATTGCTTATTACTTTAGGTATTTTTAACTACTTAAGATAACACTACATATTCACCTTGGCATGCGTTGAATGCAATTAAGTCCAAAATGATTGTACACCATTGTAACCTTCATATTCTTATCTCTCACATATCCATCATCATGTCAAAGAAGCATAACTTTATCTTGGTTTTTTAACCAATTATTGGAGATAGTCACTTGAGTAGAACCACGTATTACATCGATCAAGCAAACCATCTTAACAATCATAAAGTGTATTACGGTCAATCCAAAATTTTGAAGCAGTAACCAATCTTATTACATCTCTTTCTACTTGACCTAAAGGAATCACCCTTCCTTCAGGTCCCATGGCAATCCCAAGGGCTTGAGGTTTGCAATAGTGAACTCGAATGTCGTGGATAATTATGTTAGTAGCCTATAATCAAATAAGAAAAGTTGCAATAATATTGGTAAATCATAAAAATAATTTTCTTAATATTTATTATCTTCATAACCTTAATTAGTAGCAAGTATTAATTATCTTAAAAATCATTAAGCTTGCATTATTAGCGATGTGGACATTAACACCTCGGTCGTCGATGGTGGTAAAACTACTTATGAGAAGGGGTTTCTTTAGTTTAATTTGCATGTCCCTTTGGAATGTGATCCACATTTTATCTTAAAGGTTTAAACCTCTTTTTGGTCCCTAAGTTATAAGTGGATGTTCAGTTTAGTCCCCGTTTTTAAAAATGTAAATCTTTGGTCCCTAAGTTATAAAAAATGTATCAAATGAGTCCTTTTTTGACTTGAAATGCTGTTTTTGGTTGTTTCTTAACAACTCCTACATCTTTAGATTGCTCTGATTTGTTTCTTAATAATAACAACACTTTAGATTGCTCTTTGTACTTTGATCATGAACATAAAAAAATGACTCATTTGATACATTTTTTATAACTTAGGAATCAAAGGTTTACATTTTTAAAAGCGAGGACTAAACTAAACATCTGCTCATAACTTAGGGACCAAAAAGAGGTTTAAACCTATCTTAAATAAAAGAAGTTCCATACCTCAAGGTGTTCGGCTTGGGATTTATAGGATCATCACTTGAGTCAGTAACTTTGTAATGAATGAGGTCATTACATATGTTGTTCATCATCTTGCCAACATAACCTACAGAACAAGTGGCTAATATAAGATAAGTGGAAAAAGAGAACGGAGGTCTTATAGTATTTGTTTTCTTTTTGTATGAAGTTATGATGGAAGAAGATGATTATATATAAGTAAAACATGTTATTGAGTTGGTTGAAGTTGTTTATTCAAGCTATGATCAGGTAGGGTTTCTCACCAAGGAAGTTATGAATAGAAATAAGTGAATAGAAATGTTTAAGTAGTTTTAAATCTTAACCTCATACCTAAATATATTCATTAACTAGAGAAGCCAATTTACAATTTTAATGATATTGTTTTCCATGGTTGAAATTTAATTTAAAATTTATTAAACAATAATTTAAATTTAATATCATGTCTTACGGTATGGAATATCAATGTTATAATTAATTAATATTGTGATAAATATTAATAAATATTATGACGAATAAAAAAAATCTAAATTATAAAAACAAAGGTTTTAGATTTACGACAATAGTTTATTTTAAAAAATTATAGAAATATCATAAAGATAAAGTGTGGTGTGCGAAACTAGATTTTGAATCCAAAAATCGGTTTTCCATATAAAAAGATGTTACCCTACAACACTGGTTCAAAAATAATACCTCTAATTAAATATGTAAAATGAATGTGGTTTTTATACAAAAACTACCTTAAAATATTGGTTTCAACCAGGATTAACCTCGTTCCTAGCTATTTCTATTTCTATTCAGAACGCAAAATCAAGATTTATGTAGTTATAGATGAAAAACTTTTTGGAAAATCATTTTGAAAACTAATTTTGGAATTTGTTTTTTTGGATGAACCATATAAAGATGCACCTCACTACTATATATTTCCATTGATAATGAAAAATTATGAGTCACATAGTTCTTAAAAGAAGTTGTTAGAATGTTGTGTTTTAGTTTCTTTTAATTATTTTTTTAATATTTTTAAATTATTCGTAAAGAATAAGGTTGTTCCAAATTTTATATTTATAAAAACAATATGACGAAATTCAACTCTTTCATCATGAAGTATCAATAAATACCATATTTCAATCAAATAGGAGTGAGTTCGTACAACAGAAATACATTGTTTAAATGTAGTATGAACCACGAACTCTTTAGAATAACATGAAAAAATGTGTAGAAATAAATTAAATATATGAATGAATAACTCGCAACTATATCATATACGTAACATCAAAGTACTATACTTTTTGAATCATGTTATGTTAAATCAATAAATTAAATGAAACATAAATTTATTTACTTAACATAATATACATAATATGCTTAAGTCTCTCAATCCTTATACATATATAGAGATCAACATATGAAATGGTTGATCAGAATACACTAAAACAAAGTTATACTGTTCTCTATTTTCAAAACACCAACAAGACCTACTTCTGTATTAACATTCTTATTGTGTCAATACATCATCTTATTCAATAAATAAGTAATCATTTACAACAATGCAAATACATGTAATTGGAAAAATTAAATATAGATAATTGCAGCATTTTTAATGANAATTTGGTTCTCCTTTATATTATCATTTGATCGTATTATAGTGTTCGATATAGTGAAGATTTCATTCTGCTCCCTTGTTGTGTCGTGGTTCTTTATTTCTTTCATTTTCAGTTTCTTCATTCATCTCTATTATTTTCCAGTATTCACCTCTATTTTATTGCATATTTCGAGGCTACATTGAAAATGAAGAAAAAAACTTGAACCTGTAAAGTTTAAGCATAGACACAAAATTCATTAGTCAAGAATGTTTACCAGATTGAACGATAAAAGTAAAAGTAGAAACTAACCACTTAAAAGAGAACCTTCAGCCCTTTATGTTTTGTCCTAATTCAGAAAATATACAGTAAAATCAGTAGCATGATCATAGTGTCAGCTTAATATCATGAATGCAATTTTTTTATGAAAAACTAATTTATAT
This sequence comes from Vigna radiata var. radiata, assembly GCF_000741045.1. Lineage (NCBI taxonomy): Eukaryota > Viridiplantae > Streptophyta > Magnoliopsida > Fabales > Fabaceae > Vigna > Vigna radiata. The sequence goes on along the minus strand of NC_028351.1, from coordinate 30,792,724 downwards.
TATTCTCCTAGTGAGCACAAAATAACAAAATAAAACAAAGAGTATGTATACAAACTAAAATTGATGTTGAATAAGAGTAACTAGAAATCATGTACCTTTGGTACTTCCTTGATTTGATTTTGATATGAATATCCTCACTCTTGGAAAAATATATGTTTTCTTCTTTCTTTTCTTCATTTTTGCTTAATTGTTTCTGTTCAGAACTCTTAAAATATCCTCTTTATATAGATGCAAAATGAAACATATGAGATGAAGAGCTCAAATAAAAGTTATTGATATTAATTATATATTTTAATAATTTTAATTTTTTTTAAAGTGAGTCATTATTATCAATTAAATTATCATTTCAGTTTCGTTGACACTTCTATGAGTCTCCATTACATGTATTTATTATTAAGCATCATCTGTTAATTTTTTATGATAAATTTAATATATATTCATAAGTTACTTTTTCACATGGTTTTTCTTAAGTTGAACTTGTCTTTTCAATCTTTTAATTTTCAAATTTGAAGATAATATTATTTTTCATACCTTTAATTTATTCAACAGAGAGTCAAATAGAAATTTCAAAATTTTTCCTTAAAATTTTTAAACGACAATTATAAAGAAATAGTAATGAGTTAATATTATAGAAAGTTTATTACAATAAAATTAATATAAACATTAAATAATATACTTATTGCATTTAGTAACTATAACTTGTAACAATTAATATTTATTCTTTTTCCATTACACATATTTAATATTTATTTTATGGAAGCATTAATCAATATTAATTATATTATTAATTAAATGTAATATATATATATATATATATATATATATATATATATATATATATATATATATATATATATATATATATATATATATATATGGAGTTTCCTAACTTGTTTTTTTCAGTTGATACATTTTAGTAATATGTACCGGTTTTAGTAAACAAAAATACCCTCATATATTATGGATTCTAAGTTTCAAGGTTAAGGATATTTGAATAATTTTCATTCTCAAAATTAAAAAAAAAAAGACCAAAAACCTCCAAACTCGTATTTACATCATTTATTCCTTTCAATCTTTTTTCTTTCATCTCTTTAACTCCAACTTTTAACGTGTCATCTCTACTGTACTTCGAACCTATAATAAAAAACTAAATAAAAACATGGATGGATGATAGTAAACTTATGATTTCCTTGCAAAAAATCGTTTAATATTTTAACCATCGTATACTTGGAAGAAGGAAATGAAAAAGACCTTAAAGCTCATTAGTGTTATTTAAAAGTTCTTACTTTAAAGGATCCAGTATAAATTTTCTTTAGCCTATTACTATGAATTTTCTGTGTAGTTTGAACAAACTCAGCATCATCTTCAATACTATAATATTTCCTCTCGTTAAGTATAATAGTTTATTTAGGAATTAATTTCAATTCTTCTGCAAAAATGAGTTTTTTTTATTAGACATCAAAGAATTAGAAATTACGTCATAACTACTATGATGGATCCACTTGTTTTAAATTTATAAACTATTAAAAATAAGAGCGACATCATCTAAAGAAGGCAAACTAATCAAGGAATCAAACTTTAATAACACAACTTAGTAGAAATATCTAAATTCTTATCAAAAGAATATTCATTAATAAAAGAAATATTATCATGATTAACTACCGCTAACTCAAGTTATAACTTAACAACAACTGATATCAGAACAAATTGCACCATAATAGGGTAAACCACAAGTTCCATCAGATTCCACTGTAGGGTCCACCATAAGCTCTAACAAAAGCTGAGTTAGATAATCCCTATACCAATCTTGTGCACCAACATCACACGTATAATCGAAAACCTGAACATATATGTTTTGGTACATACATTTAAATATGACTTAGAAACAAATGTTTATCCTTGTTCATCTAAAGAACTTATAGGAATATGAAATTCCGAATAAAAGGCCATGCATATACCAAACCAAACTAGCAGAAACCTGGCCAAAGCCATTCACTCCAGCCAGCAATAAGCCAGCCAAGGCCGCTCTCGATCACTTCAATTTAATCATATAACTTCACCTTTAATTTTTCAATCTATTCTTATTAAATTTTACGTTAATTTCAATAAAATTCCTGTTTTGCTCACTGTGTTAACTAATGCAAAATATCTACATTGGATTACTTTACAATTGTTGCACGCCACAGAGGTATATTTAGTAGAAATCACATTTAGTTTGAGACTTATTATTATATGAGGGAAAAATAATAATGAATAATATTACATTGAAAGGTTAAAATGACACTTAAAAGTAGAAATTACATTTAGTTTGAGATTTTCTTTCCATTTACCTTATAGGACAGAAAGAATACTAAATAGATAAAATTACATTGAAAAGTTAAAATGATATTTAGAAAGTTCGAATATTTTCTCTCATCCTTCTTTCCGTGTAAGCATTTCTCTTTTCACATGAATCCGGTCGAGATCAACTTGTCTACTTCTTTTTGTACCGTCACCCTTTTTTCAGTGTCGAGCCTTCTTTTCTTCTGAGCAATCGGTCGAGCTTCTCGGAATATGGATAACTTGTGAGTGATGACGTCGGGGTGGATGCCGGGCATATCTGAGGCGCTCCATGCAAAGAGGTTGCTGTTGGTTCGTAACAGTGTGGCGAGGTTGCTTTCATCCACAGGAGTGAGGTCAGCTCCTATGTTAGTAATATGTTCATCATTCTTCCCCAGGACGAACGATTTGATCTCCCCTTGGGGTTGAATCTGGTCGTCTGTGTTGGTCCTTGGGTCTAGTTCGACCAATATAGCTTCAGGTCTTCTCTCCTTCCTGTAAGTCGTGGCTTTTAAGGAGGCGGTGTAACATTGCCGAGCAGTTTTCTGATCTGCTCGAACGGTGCATATTTCACCCCTTCCGGACGGAAATTTCATCGCCAAGTGAGGAGTGGATACAATCGCTCCAAAGGCGTTCAGGCATGGACGTCCGAGAAGAGCATTGTATGAAGTATTGGCTTCCACTAACAAGAAGCGCACACGGATTTCTCTGGATTGGTCACCGGTACCCAGGCGGGTTCTCAGGTCGAGGTATCCTCGGGTGTCAACGCGTTCTCCTGCAAAACCAACAATCTGCTCGTGAAAGGGTGTTATGGCCTCCTTTGCCAGAGCCATCTTCTGGAATGTTGTCCAGTATAGAATGTTGACAGAACTTCCTTGGTCGATTAGGACTTTGCTCACATCATACTCCGCAATTCGGGCAGTAATGACCATAGGATCATCCTGTTCCGGGTCCGGGGCGTGAAAATCCCTATCGGTAAAGGTGATGTCCGACATTGGCAAAGGGTTCCGGGCTATCGTGTGGACGCTACGCAAGTTCCGCAAGTGTCTCTTGCGAGCAGAAGATGAGGCTCCTCCCCCAGCAAAACCTCCTGAGATGGTGTCAATGCGGCCTTTTGGGGTTGTGTCTCGCTTTCTGGATCTGCTTCTCGAACGTTCTCGAGGGCGTTCGGGTTTTCGGTGCGAAGGCTCTGGACTTCTCTTAAATTTTTTGGGGGAACGCCCCCGTCGGCCTGTCTCTGCTTTAACAAATTCTCGCAAGTATCCCGCACGTACTAATCTTTCTATCTCATCTTTAAGTTCTTGGCAACCTTCGGTGGAATGTCCTTGGTTATCATGAAACCGACATATCTTGGACGCGTCCGCATCTCTAGGCGTACACCTTTTGTGGATGGTGATTAGGTTGGCTTGGAGGGCTTTGTCAAACACCTTTTCCCTTGGAGCTAAAAGGTGTGTATAGTGGTCATATCGAGGACCGAGCGGGGCTTTTAGTTCTCTTCGATGGGGCCTTTGATTACAACCCCTGTCACCCGTTCGTGTATCATCACGTTTAGCATTTGTGACCGGAGCTTCGATCTTCTTCTGGTAATGTCGTTGGTCCTCCATTTTGATGAATTTGGTCATTTTTTCTTGTAATTCTTCCATAGTTTTCGGCAATTTGGCATATAGATTTTCTGAGACAAATCCTGGCTTGAGGCGGTTGGGGAGGTTGTTGATAATGAATTCATGGGAGACACCCTTCACTCTCCTGGCAGTCTCCGAGTATCTGTGCATGAATGTCCTCAGTGGTTCGTCTCTCCCTTGTTTGAGATTGACGAGTTCGGCAACGAACACCCTTTCCCTCCGGTTGGCAGAGAATTGCCTCTTGAAAAGCGTGGTGACAGTATAAAAACTGTCAACAGAGTTTGGAAGAAGAGTATAGTACCATTCTAGGGCTTCGTCTTTGAGAGATAGGGAGAAGGCCTTGCATTTGACTGGATCGCTGTTGGAGTAGAAAGCCATGGAGTCGATGAAATTTCGGAGATGGTGTTCTGGATCTGTTGTTCCGTCAAATTTTTCAATTTGAGGGGGTGGTCGATCGGGCATTATGGCTTGCATAATCTCTTCAGTGAATGGTAGCAGTTCAGGTGATCGCGGAGGAGGACCGCTATCGTCATGGTGGTGATTATTCCGGCCGTTGTGGTGGCCATGATTGTGATTGCCAGTGTGGCTATTGTCTTTTGTCGTCTCCGGTCGTCTTTCTTTAAGTTGGGCTATTTTTGCTACGAGTTTCTGATGTGCCTCCTGTTGCTGACGAATCATCTGGGTCTGCTGCTCCAATTGAGCCTGAAGCCGTGTTATGAGCTCTGTATGATCAGTACCGTCCATGCTTCGGGTGGTCACCATTGGGAGTCTTCGCTTTTCGGCCCCACGGTGGGCGCCAAAATGTTTCGGTAGGAATTTCTGGGACCGAAAGCACTAACCTCAATGACGTGATTCCGCTTCCTTCTGACGAGAAATCTTCAAATTCCTTCACCGTCCGTTTTTTCAGACCGTCCGTCAATCTTCAATCTTTGCCCGGGAGGGGGGTGGTACCTGTAAAGGCACTCCGACGATCAAGTTAGATGTCGGTATTGGGAAACCCTCAATCCTCAGCAAGTGGATGCTTAGAACGGAGAGAGGGGAAAACTCAACTAGGTGTGTATGAGTGTGAGAGAATTTCAGCGTTAGTATCAGCGTAGAGTATGCTAAAATGTGCGTACCTTGTTTGGAGCCTTTTGCTCTTTATTTATAGGCTTTGGATCGATATAAAATCAATATAACAGAATAAAATATAAACATAATGAAATATAAACAAACTCACCTGAAATATCTCTGTTGAGATATTATTTGATACGAGATATATGATATTATATGATATTGTTCCTTTATTCTCGTGTGTGACATGATGGGCCTTGAGCCCAATAAAGCTGGATCAGTTTAATAATTCGGCCCATTTAACTGGTAGGTTTGACCGTTCGGTTTAACCGGTCGTCGAAGATATACTACCGTACACCCAAGTTTATAGTATTCTTCACCACATTTTTCAAATGTTTATTTCGGAAACTGGTAAGACTCATTTGTCTGCACAACAATTAATCTTTTCCACAGCAACCTCAGTGTCTCTTCTAACATTAACCAGAAGAACTAGGGTTTTCTTCCTGCCTCTTGTTTTTTCCTACAAACATAGTCAAATTTCATCACAATAACATATACCAACATAATCATAATTTACACAAACTTTTAGAAAATAAAATAATTTTATAAAACATTTTTAAGATCTCAAAATGTTTTGTATAAAGTTTAACTAATGGTTCTAAAAATAAATGTTATGATTCAAAGTAATTATACAATAAATATAGTTGTATGTAGTACCTTTGGTACTTCTTTGATTTGATTTGGGATGAATATCCTACTCAAAGTATCTTCCTCTTCGTCTTCTCCTTTATCTATGCTGCTGGCCATTTGTTGAAGCTCTAAATATTCAAAAAGATAGCTCACTTTAGGTTGATTGAAAACTCTATGAATCTACCCTTTATATAGATCTTAAACTAACATGGACAAGAGTAGGAAAGACTACAATATATTATTTCGAAGAAAATGTTTTTAATAATTTTATTTTTTAATAGAATATGAAACAGATTTAAAATCAACATACAATCAATGTTAAACTAAATTAAACCTTTTGTTTCTTTTTCTCTTATATTTCTATATTTGTTTTTCTCTTCTTTTGTTTATATGTTTTTAGGTGATGAGATATTGTTCTTATATTTTGAAGTGTTAGTTTCGTTGAAATGTCAAAATTTATAATTAATATTTAATCTAAAGTTTTTTAAAAAAAATTAAATTAAAAACTCAAACAAAATTTAAGAAAAGGAAACATAGAGAGGATGTTTGATATAATTAACATAATATTCACTACAAGAAAAAAAGTCTTTATCTACAGCCCAAATCCGTATATAAAGCCCAAAATCCGTATATCATTGTTGGTTATATACGGCTTATATACGGACAAAAATCCGTATATAAAACCCTCGTAGGTAAATTTATATACGAAAATATCCGTATATAAGTTATATACGGAAATATCCGTATATAAGTTATATACGGAAATATCCGTATATAAGCTATATACGGTTATATCCATATATAAGTTGTATAGGGTATTCCCATATAACCTATATACGGATATTTCCGTATATAGGATATATATACAGCAGTTGAGTTTTGTTATGCATAGACGTTTCCCCAGCTAGTTTGAGCAAGAAATATTCACAATTCATATATGATTTAACACTCACAATCAGACCATACCTGGGTATTCAACACTCAGAATCAGACCTGGATATTTATCATTCACAATCAGACTTGGATATTCAACATTCACAATCAAACCTAGATACTCAACATTCACAATCAGACCTGCATGCTCAACATTCACAATCAGATTTGGACATACAAATAAGTTTTTTCCATTCATAATATTGTTTACATCAATATAATTGCAACATTAAACATGAAATAAAACACCAGTTTAAGTTCATCAAGTGGTTCTTGCTAGTATCTAAATAAGTTCAACAGTAGGTAATGGAAATAAGTTGTGTAAAAGTGCCTAATAATCCATATATCTATTTCCATCTGGTGGTGATGGCTGATCCGGTGATTGATGGTCCAGTAGTTGTTGTTCTGGTGGTTGCTGGTCCAGTGGTTGTTGTTCTGCAGCTTGTTGTTCTGCTTGGACATCATTGGGTGCTTGAGTTTGAGCTGGAACATTTTGGACGTTTAAAAAGTCTTGTGCAGTTGCGGCTACCGAAGGCGGAAGGAATGGCAGGAGGACGCCAAGAAAGCCTTGAAACTTTTCAAGCTGCTGACCATATTGTTGTACCTGCGATCTGAGGTTAATAATTTCCTCTGAATTTTGTTGCTGAGCGGAAGAAGATGCCTGTGTCTGTTGGACGTAACTATCGACACGGTCATCTTGGGAACTGACATTTCCAATCCCGTATACACGTCCCTTGTATTTTCCACCAGCAGCCTTTAACCAACATCGGTTTCTCAATTTTTCCTCTTCGGCAGGATCTAGAGGACTACTTGCTGAGGCACCAACAGATGCATTCTCAGATCTTATTTGAGAAAACTTTGCTACAAATTGTTCCTGTTAATACAATAAATATTATCAATAAACATAAGTTTTAAAAACTGACAATGTATAATGTAATAGAGTTAGTAGAAACTTACATGGGTCCGCCTAGACCTTTCGTCCACAAATTCCCCCGTTGATTGACGAATATGTGTTTGCTGAAATATTTCATCAACATGCACAGACCGGCCAAGCTCTTGTGACTGCAAATAAAATGAGTTGTTAATATCAATTTTTGTAAAGCTTATGATTACAAATTTAAGAAATAAAATGCGCAAGTTACATACCAAACGAATAGCATGCTCATGCACACTAATAGATCCTCCTGTGTGCAAACAACCACCCTTTTGAGATGTGCGATTCTTCTTAGTTGTTTCACACTTTTTTCTATATAGTGGCATGTTCCACTTTTCCAGAAGAGCATTCCAAGTATCATCCCCCAGCCAATTAGGTCTTTT